>NC_136918.1:146665398-147157772 GCF_949752795.1 Hyperoodon ampullatus | reverse complement strand
CCCTAATCCTAATCCGTACGCGGACACTGACCCGTGCGTCCGCACGTGCCCCGACCCTAGCACGCGTCCGCACCCTCACCTGTGCCCTCAACCTTGCCGTTCCCTAACCCTAACCCTAGCCCGGAACGGAAACCCACCGGTAGCCCCACACCTTAGCCTCCGCCGTACCCTAATCCTACTCCGTACGCGGACACTGACCCGTGCGTCCCCACGTGCCCTGACCCTAGCACGTGTCCGCACCCTCACCTGTGCCCTCAACCTTGCCGTTCCCTAACCCTAACCCTAGCCCGGAACAGAAACCCACCGGCAGCCCCACACCTTAGCCTCCGCCGTACCCTAATCCTAATCCGTACGCGGACACTGACCCGTGCGTCCGCACGTGCCCCGACCCTAGCACGTGTCCTCACCCTCACCTGTGCCCTCAAACTTGCCGTTCCCTAACCCTAACCCTAGCCCGGAACGGAAACCCACCGGCAGCCCCACACCTTAGCCTCCGCTGTACCCTAATCCTAATCCGTACGCGGACACTGACCCGTGCGTCCGCACGTGCCCCAACCCTAGCACGTGTCCGCACCCTTACCTGTGCCCTCAACCTTGCCGTTCCCTAACCCTAACCGTAGCCCGGAACGGAAACCCACCGGCAGCCCCACACGTTAGCCTCCGCCGTACCCTAATCGGAATCCGTACGCGGACACTGACCCTTGCGTCCGCACATGCCCCGACCCTAGCACGCGTCCGCACCCTCACCTGTGCCCTCAACCTTGCCGTTCCCTAACCCTAACCCTAACCCGGAACGGAAACCCACCGGCCGCCCCACACCTTAGCCTCCGCCGTACCCTAATCCTAATCCGAACGCGGACACTGACCCGTGCGTCCGCACGTGCCCCGACCCTAGCACGCGTCCGCACCCTCACCTGTGCCCTCAACCTTGCCGTTCCCTAACCCTAACCCTAGCCCGGAACGGAAACCCACCGGCAGCCCCACACCTTAGCCTCCGCCGTACCCTAATCCTAATCCGTACGCGGACACTGACCCGTGATTCCGCACGTGCCCCGACCCTAGCACGCATCAGCACCCTCACCTGTGCCCTCAACCTTGCCGTTCCCTAACCCTAACCCTAGCCCGGAACGGAAACCCACCGGCAGCCCCACACCTTAGCCTCCGCCGTACCCTAATCCTACTCCGTACGCGGAAACTGACCCGTGCGTCCGCACGTGCCCCGACCCTAGCACGTGTCCGCACCCTCACCTGTGCCCTCAACGTTGCCGTTCCCTAACCCTAACCCTAGCCCGGAACGGAAACCCACCGGCAGCCCCACACCTTAGCCTCCGCCGTACCGTAATCCTACTCCGTACGCGGACATTGACCCGTGCGTCCGCACGTGCCCCGACCCTAGCACGTGTCCGCAACCTCACCTGTGCCCTCAACCTTCCCGTTCCCTTACCCTAACCCTAGCCCGGAACGGAAACCCACCGGCAGCCCCACACCTTAGCCTCCGCCGTACCCTAATCCTACTCCGTACGCGGACACTGACCCGTGCGTCCGCACGTGCCCTGACCCTAGCACGTGTCCGCACCCTCCCCTGTGCCCTCAACCTCGCAGTTCCCTAACCGTAACCATAGCCCGGAACGGAAACCCACCGGCAGCCCCACACCTTAGCCTCCGCCGTACCCTAATCCTAATCCGTACGCGGACACTGACCCGTGCGTCCGCACGTGCCCCGACCCTAGCACGTGTCCGCACCCTCACCTGTGCCCTCAACCTTGCCGTTCCCTAACCCTATCCCTAGCCCGGAACGGAAACCCACCGGCAGCCCCACACCTTAGCCTCCGCCGTACCCTAATCCTAATCCATACGCTGACACTGACCCGTGCGTCCGCACGTGCCCCGACCCTAGCACGTGTCCGCACCCTCACCCGTACCCTCAACCTTGCCGTTCCCTAACCCTAACCCTAGCCCGGAATGGAAACCCACCGGCAGCCCCACACCTTAGCCTCCGCCGTACCCTAATCCTAATCCGTACGCGGACACTGACCCGTGCGTCCGCACGTGCCCCGACCCTAGCACGTGTCCGCGCCCTCACCTGTGCCCTCAAGCTTGCCGTTCCCTATCCCTAACCCTAGCCCGGAACGGAAACCCACCGGCAACCCCACACCTTAGCCTCCGCCGTACCGTAATCCTACTCCGTACGCGGACATTGACCCGTGCGTCCGCACGTGCCCCGACCCTAGCACGTGTCCGCACCCTCACCTGTGCCCTCAACCTTGCCGTTCCCTAACCCTAACCCTAGCCCGGAACGGAAACCCACCGGCAGCCCCACACCTTAGCCTCCGCCGTACCCTAATCCTAATCCGTACGCAGACACTGACCCGTGCGTCCGCACGTGCCCCGACCCTAGCACGTGTCCGCACCCTCACCTGTACCCTCAACCTTGCCGTTCCCTAGCCCTAACCCTAGCCCGGAACGGAAACCCACCGGCAGCCCCACACCTTAGCCTCCGCCGTACCCTAATCCTACTCCGTACGCGGACACTGACCCGTGCGTCCGCACGTGCCCCGACCCTAGCACGTGTCCGCACCCTCACCTGTGCCCTCAACCTTGCCGTTCCCTAACCCTAACCCTAGCCCGGAACGGAAACCCACCGGCAACCCCACACCTTAGCCTCTGCCGTACCCTAATCCTAATCCGTACGCGGACACTGACCCGTGCGTCCGCACGTGCCCCGACCCTAGCACGTGTCCTCACCCTCATCTGTGCCCTCAAACTTGCCGTTCCCTAACCCTAACCCTAGCCCGGAACGGAAACCCACCGGCAGCCCCACACCTTAGCCTCCGCCGTACCCTAATCCTAATCCGTACGCGGACACTGACCCGTGCGTCCGCACGTGCCCCGACCCTAGCACGTGTCCGCACCCTTACCTGTGCCCTCAACCTTGCCGTTCCCTAACCCTAACCCTAGCCCGGAACGGAAACCCACTGGCAGCCCCACACCTTAGCCTCCGCCGTACCCTAATCCTAATCCGTACGCGGACACTGACCCGTGCGTCCGCACGTGCCCCAACCCTAGCACGTTTCCGCACTCTCACCTGTGCCCTCAACCTTGCCGTTCCCTAACCCTAACCCTAGCCCGGAACGGAAACCCACTGGCAGCCCCACACCTTAGCCTCCGCCGTACCATAATCCTACTCCGTACGCGGACACTGATCCATGCGTCCGCACGTGCCCTGACCCTAGCACGTGTCCGCACCCTCACCTGTGCCCTCAACGTTACCGTTCCCTAACCCTAACCCTAGCTCGGAACGGAAACGCACCAGCAGCCCCACACCTTAGCCTCCGCCGTACCCTAATCCTAATCCGTACGCGGACACTGACCCGTGCGTCCGCACGTGCCCCGACCCTAGCACGTGTCCTCACCCTCACCTGTGCCCTCAAACTTGCCGTTCCCTAACCCTAACCCTAGCCCGGAACGGAAACCCACCGGCAGCCCCACACCTTAGCCTCCGCCGTACCCTAATCCTAATCCGTACGCGGACACTGACCCGTGCGTCCGCACGTGCCCCGACCCTAGAACGTGTCCGCACCCTCACCTGTGCCCTCAACCTTGCCGTTCCCTAACCCTAACCCTACCCCGGAACGGAAACCCACCGGCAGCCCCACACCTTAGCCTCCGCCGTACCCTAATCCTACTCTGTACGAAGTCACTGACACGTGCGTCCGCACGTGCCCCGACCCTAGCACGTGTCCGCACCCTCACCTGTGCCCTCAACCTTGCCGTTCCCTAACCCTAACCCTAGCCCAGAATGGAAAACCACCGGCAGCCCCACACCTTAGCCTCCGCCGTACCCTAATCCTAATCCGTACGCAGACACTGACCCGTGCGTCCGCACGTGCCCCGACCCTAGCACGTGTCCTCACCCTCACCTGTGCCCTCAAACTTGCCGTTCCCTAACCCTAACCCTAGCCCGGAACGGAAACCCACCGGCAGCCCCACACCTTAGCCTCTGCCGTACCCTAATCCTAATCCGTATGCGGACACTGACCCGTGCGTCCGCACGTGCCCCGACCCTAGCACGTGTCCGCACCCTCACCTGTGCCCTCAACCTTGCCGTTCCCTAACCCTAACCCTAGCCCGGAACGGAAACCCACTGGCAGCCCCACACCTTAGCCTCCGCCGTACCCTAATCCTAATCCGTACGCGGACACTGACCCGTGCGTCCGCACGTGCCCCGACCCTAGCACGTGTCCGCACCCTCACCTGTGCCCTCAACCTTGCCGTTCCCTAACCCTAACCCTAGCCCGGAACGGAAACCCAGCGGCAACCCCACACCTTAGCCTCCGCCGTACCCTAATCCTAATCCGTACGCGGACACTGACCCGTGCGTCCTCACGTGTCCCAACCCTAGCACGTGTCCGCACCCTCACCTGTGCCCTCAACCTTGCCGTTCCCTAACCCTAACCCTAGCCCGGAACAGAAACCCACCGGCAGCCCCACACCTTAGCCTCCGCCGTACCCTAATCCTAATCCGTACGCGGACACTGACCCGTGCGTCCGCACGTGCCCCGACCCTAGCACGCGTCCGAACCCTCACCTCTGCCCTCAACCTTGCAGTTCCCTAACCCTAACACTAGCCCAGAAAGGAAACCCACCGGCAGCCCCACACCTTAGCCTCCGCCGTACCCTAATCCTAATCCGTACGCGGACACTGACCCGTGCGTCCGCACGTGCCCCGACCCTAGCACACGTCCGCACCCTCACCTGTGCCCTCAACCTTGCCGTTCCCTAACCCTAACCCTAGCCCGGAACGGAAACCCACTGGCAGCCCCACACCTTAGCCTCCACCGTACCCTAATCCTAATCCGTACGCGGACACTGACCCGTGCGTCCGCACGTGCCCCGACCCTAGCACGCGTCCGCACCCTCACCTGTGCCCTCAACCTTGCCGTTCCCTAACCCTAACCCTAGCCCGGAACGGAAACCCACCGGCAGCCCCACACCTTAGCCTCCGCCGTACCCTAATCCTAATCCGTACGCGGACACTGACCCGTGCGTCCGCACGTGCCCCGACCCTAGCACGTGTCCACACCCTCACCTGTGACCTCAACGTTGCCGTTCCCTAACCCTAACCCTAGCCCGGAATGGAAACCCACCGGCAGCCCCACACCTTAGCCTCGGCCGTACCCTAATCCTACTCTGTACGTGGACACTGACCCGTGCGTCCGCACGTGCCCCGACCCTAGAACGTGTCCGCACCCTCACCTGTGCCCTCAACCTTGCCGTTCCCTAACCCTAACCCTAGCCCGGAACGGAAACCCACCGGCAGCCCCACACCTTAGCCTCCGCCGTACCCTAATACTAATCCGTACGCGGACACTGACCCGTGCGTCCGCACGTGTCCCGACCCTAGCACGTGTCCGCACCCTCACCTGTGCCCTCAACCTTGCCGTTCCCTAACCCTAACCCTAGGCCGGAACGGAAACCCACCGGCAACCCCACACCTTAGCCTCCGCCGTACCCTAATCCTAATCCGTACGCGGACACTGACCCGTGCGTCCGCACGTTCCCCAACCCTAGCACGTGTCCGCACCCTCACCTGTGCCCTCAACCTTGCCGTTCCCTAACCCTAACCCTAGCCCGGAACGGAAACCCACCGGCAGCCCCACACCTTAGACTCCGCCGTACCCTAATCCTAATCCGTACGCGGACACTGACCCGTGCGTCCGCACGTGCCCCGACCCTAGCACGTGTCCGCACCCTCACCTCTGCCCTCAACCTTGCCGTTCCCTAACCCTAACCCTAGCCCGGAACGGAAACCCACCGGCAGCCCCACACCTTAGCCTCCGCCGTACCCTAATCCAACTCCGTACGCGGACACTGACCCGTGCGTCCGCACGTGCCCCGACCCTAGCACGTGTCCGCACCCTCACCTGTGCCCTCAACCTTGCCGTTCCCTAACCCTAACCCTAGCCCGGAACAGAAACCCACCGGCAGCCCCACACCTTAGCCTCCGCCGTACCCTAATCCTACTCCGTACGCGGACACTGACCCGTGCGTCCGCACGTGCCCCGACCCTAGCACGTGTCCGCACCCTCACCTGTGCCCTCAACCTTGCCGTTCCCTAACCCTAACCCTAGCCCGGAACGGAAACCCACCGGCAGCCCCACACCTTAGCCTCCGCCGTACCCTAATCCTACTCCGTACGCGGACACAGACCCGTGCGTCCGCATGTGCCCCGACCCTAGCACGTGTCCGCACCCTCACCTGTGCCCTCAACCTTCCCGTTCCCTAACCCTAACCCTAGCCCGGAACGGAAACCCACCGGCAGCCCCACACCTTAGCCTCCGCCGTACCCTAATCGTAATCCGTACGCGGACACTGACCCGTGCGTCTGCACGTGCCCCGACCCTAGCACGTGTCCGCACCCTTACCTGTGCCCTCAACCTTGCCGTTCCCTAACCCTAACCCTAGCCCGGAACGGAAACCCACCGGCAGCCCCACACCTTAGCCTCCGCCGTACCCTAATCCTAATCCGTACGCGGACACGGACACGTGCGTCCGCACGTGCCCCGACCCTAGCACGTGTCCGCACCCTCACCTGTGCCCTCAACCTTGCCGTTCCCTAACCCTAACCCTAGCCCGGAACGGAAACCCACCGGCACCCCCACACCTTAGCCTCCGCAGTACCCTAATCCTAATCCGTACGCGGACACTGACCCGTGCGTCCGCACGTGCCCGGACCCTAGCACGTGTCCGCACCCTCACCTGTGCCCTCAACCTTTCCGTTCCCTAACCCTAACCCTAGCCCGGAACGGAAACCCACTGGCAGCCCCACACCTTAGCCTCCGCCGTACCCTAATCCTAATCCGTACGCGGACACTGTCCCGTGCGTCCGCACGTGCCCGGACCCTAGCACGTGTCCGCACCCTCACCTGTGCCCTCAACCTTTCCGTTCCCTAACCCTAACCCTAGCCCGGAACGGAAACCCACCGGCAACCCCACACCTTAGCCTCCGCCGTACCCTAATTGTATATCCGTACGCGGACACTGACCCGTGCGTCCGCATGTGCCCTGACCCTAGCACGTGTCCGCACCCTCACCTGTGCCCTCAACCTTGCCGTTCCCTAACCCTAACCCTAGCCCAGAACGGAAAACCACCGGCAGCCCCACACCTTAGCCTCCGCCGTACCCTAATCCTAATCCGTACGCGGACACTGACCCGTGCGTCCGCACGTGCCCTGACCCTAGCACGTGTCCTCAACCTCACCTGTGCCCTCAAACTTGCCGTTCCCTAACCCTAACCCTAGCCCGGAACGGAAACCCACCGGCAGCCCCACACCTTAGCCTCCGCCGTACCCTAATCCTAATCCGTACGCGGACACTGACCCGTGCGTCTGCACGTGCCCCGACCCTAGCACGTGTCCGCACCCTTACCTGTGCCCTCAACCTTGCCGTTCCCTAACCCTAACCCTAGCCCGGAACGGAAACCCACCGGCAGCCCCACACCTTAGCCTCCGCCGTACCCTAATCCTAATCCGTACGCGGACACGGACACGTGCGTCCGCACGTGCCCCGACCCTAGCACGTGTCCGCACCCTCACCTGTGCCCTCAACCTTGCCGTTCCCTAACCCTAACCCTAGCCCGGAACGGAAACCCACCGGCACCCCCACACCTTAGCCTCCGCAGTACCCTAATCCTAATCCGTACGCGGACACTGACCCGTGCGTCCGCACGTGCCCGGACCCTAGCACGTGTCCGCACCCTCACCTGTGCCCTCAACCTTTCCGTTCCCTAACCCTAACCCTAGCCCGGAACGGAAACCCACTGGCAGCCCCACACCTTAGCCTCCGCCGTACCCTAATCCTAATCCGTACGCGGACACTGACCCGTGCGTCCGCACGTGCCCCGACCCTAGCACGTGTCCGCACCCTAACCTGTGCCCTCAACCTTGCCGTTCCCTAACCCTAACCCTAGCCCGGAACGGAAACCCACCGGCAGCCCCACACCTTAGCCTCCGCTGTACCCTAATCCTAATCCTTACGCGGACGCTGACCCGTGCTTCCCACGTGCCCCGAACCTAGCACGTGTCCGCACCCTCACCTGTGCCCTCAACCTTGCCGTTCCCTAACCCTAACCCTAGCCCGGAACGGAAACCCACCGGCAGCCCCACACCTTAGCCTCGGCCGTACCCTAATCCTAATCCGTACGCGGACACTGACCCGTGCGTCCGCACGTGCCCCGACCCTAGCACGCGTCCGCACCCTCACCTGTGCCCTCAACCTTGCCATTCCCTAACCCTAACCCTAGCCCGGAACGGAAACCCACCGGCAGCCCCACACCTTAGCCTCCGCCGTACCCTAATCCTAATCCGTACGCGGACACTGACCCGTGCGTCCGCACGTGCCCCGACCCTAGCACGTGTCCGCACCCTCACCTGTGACCTCAACCTTGCCGTTCCCTAACCCTAACCCTAGCCCAGAATGGAAACCCACCGGCAGCCCCACACCTTAGCCTCCGCCGTACCCTAATCCTACTCCGTACGCGGACACTGACCCGTTCGTCCGCACGTGCCCCGACCCTAGCACACGTCCGCACCCTCACCTGTGCCCTCAACCTTGCCGTTCCCTAACCCTAACCCTAGCCCGGAACGGAAACCCACTGGCAGCCCCACACCTTAGCCTCCACCGTACCCTAATCCTAATCCGTACGCGGACACTGACCCGTGCGTCCGCACGTGCCCCGACCCTAGCACGCGTCCGCACCCTCACCTGTGCCCTCAACCTTGCCGTTCCCTAACCCTAACCCTAGCCCGGAACGGAAACCCACCGGCAGCCCCACACCTTAGCCTCCGCCGTACCCTAATCCTAATCCGTACGCGGACACTGACCCGTGCGTCCGCACGTGCCCCGACCCTAGCACGTGTCCACACCCTCACCTGTGACCTCAACGTTGCCGTTCCCTAACCCTAACCCTAGCCCGGAATGGAAACCCACCGGCAGCCCCACACCTTAGCCTCGGCCGTACCCTAATCCTACTCTGTACGTGGACACTGACCCGTGCGTCCGCACGTGCCCCGACCCTAGAACGTGTCCGCACCCTCACCTGTGCCCTCAACCTTGCCGTTCCCTAACCCTAACCCTAGCCCGGAACGGAAACCCACCGGCAGCCCCACACCTTAGCCTCCGCCGTACCCTAATCCTAATCCGTACGCGGACACTGACCCGTGCGTCCGCACGTGTCCCGACCCTAGCACGTGTCCGCACCCTCACCTGTGCCCTCAACCTTGCCGTTCCCTAACCCTAACCCTAGGCCGGAACGGAAACCCACCGGCAACCCCACACCTTAGCCTCCGCCGTACCCTAATCCTAATCCGTACGCGGACACTGACCCGTGCGTCCGCACGTTCCCCAACCCTAGCACGTGTCCGCACCCTCACCTGTGCCCTCAACCTTGCCGTTCCCTAACCCTAACCCTAGCCCGGAACGGAAACCCACCGGCAGCCCCACACCTTAGACTCCGCCGTACCCTAATCCTAATCCGTACGCGGACACTGACCCGTGCGTCCGCACGTGCCCCGACCCTAGCACGTGTCCGCACCCTCACCTCTGCCCTCAACCTTGCCGTTCCCTAACCCTAACCCTAGCCCGGAACGGAAACCCACCGGCAGCCCCACACCTTAGCCTCCGCCGTACCCTAATCCAACTCCGTACGCGGACACTGACCCGTGCGTCCGCACGTGCCCCGACCCTAGCACGTGTCCGCACCCTCACCTGTGCCCTCAACCTTGCCGTTCCCTAACCCTAACCCTAGCCCGGAACAGAAACCCACCGGCAGCCCCACACCTTAGCCTCCGCCGTACCCTAATCCTACTCCGTACGCGGACACTGACCCGTGCGTCCGCACGTGCCCCGACCCTAGCACGTGTCCGCACCCTCACCTGTGCCCTCAACCTTGCCGTTCCCTAACCCTAACCCTAGCCCGGAACGGAAACCCACCGGCAGCCCCACACCTTAGCCTCCGCCGTACCCTAATCCTACTCCGTACGCGGACACAGACCCGTGCGTCCGCATGTGCCCCGACCCTAGCACGTGTCCGCACCCTCACCTGTGCCCTCAACCTTCCCGTTCCCTAACCCTAACCCTAGCCCGGAACGGAAACCCACCGGCAGCCCCACACCTTAGCCTCCGCCGTACCCTAATCGTAATCCGTACGCGGACACTGAACCGTGCGTCCGCACGTGGCCCGACCCTAGCACGTGTCCGCACCCTCACCTGTGCCCTCAACCTTGCCGTTCCCTAACCCTAACCCTAGCCCGGAACGGAAACCCACCGGCAGCCCCACACCTTAGCCTCCGCCGTACCCTAATCCTACTCTGTACGCGGACACTGACGCGTGCGTCCGCACGTGCCCCGACCCTAGCACGTGTCTGCACCCTCACCTGTGCCCTCAACCTTGCCGTTCCCTAACTCTAACCCCAGCCCAGAACGGAAACCCACCGGCAGCCCCACACCTTAGCCTCCGCCGTACCCTAATCCTAATCCGTACGCGGACACTGACCCGTGCGTCCGCACGTGCCCCGACCCTAGCACGTGTCCGCACCCTCACCTGTGCCCTCAACCTTGCCGTTCCCTAACCATAACCCTAGCCCGGAACGGAAACCCACCGGCAACCCCACACCTTAGCCTCCGCCGTACCCTAATTGTATATCCGTACGCGGACACTGACCCGTGCGTCCGCATGTGCCCTGACCCTAGCACGTGTCCGCACCCTCACCTGTGCCCTCAACCTTGCCGTTCCCTAACCCTAACCCTAGCCCAGAACGGAAAACCACCGGCAGCCCCACACCTTAGCCTCCGCCGTACCCTAATCCTAATCCGTACGCGGACACTGACCCGTGCGTCCGCACGTGCCCTGACCCTAGCACGTGTCCTCAACCTCACCTGTGCCCTCAAACTTGCCGTTCCCTAACCCTAACCCTAGCCCGGAACGGAAACCCACCGGCAGCCCCACACCTTAGCCTCCGCCGTACCCTAATCCTAATCCGTACGCGGACACTGACCCGTGCGTCTGCACGTGCCCCGACCCTAGCACGTGTCCGCACCCTTACCTGTGCCCTCAACCTTGCCGTTCCCTAACCCTAACCCTAGCCCGGAACGGAAACCCACCGGCAGCCCCACACCTTAGCCTCCGCCGTACCCTAATCCTAATCCGTACGCGGACACGGACACGTGCGTCCGCACGTGCCCCGACCCTAGCACGTGTCCGCACCCTCACCTGTGCCCTCAACCTTGCCGTTCCCTAACCCTAACCCTAGCCCGGAACGGAAACCCACCGGCACCCCCACACCTTAGCCTCCGCAGTACCCTAATCCTAATCCGTACGCGGACACTGACCCGTGCGTCCGCACGTGCCCGGACCCTAGCACGTGTCCGCACCCTCACCTGTGCCCTCAACCTTTCCGTTCCCTAACCCTAACCCTAGCCCGGAACGGAAACCCACTGGCAGCCCCACACCTTAGCCTCCGCCGTACCCTAATCCTAATCCGTACGCGGACACTGTCCCGTGCGTCCGCACGTGCCCGGACCCTAGCACGTGTCCGCACCCTCACCTGTGCCCTCAACCTTTCCGTTCCCTAACCCTAACCCTAGCCCGGAACGGAAACCCACCGGCAACCCCACACCTTAGCCTCCGCCGTACCCTAATTGTATATCCGTACGCGGACACTGACCCGTGCGTCCGCATGTGCCCTGACCCTAGCACGTGTCCGCACCCTCACCTGTGCCCTCAACCTTGCCGTTCCCTAACCCTAACCCTAGCCCAGAACGGAAAACCACCGGCAGCCCCACACCTTAGCCTCCGCCGTACCCTAATCCTAATCCGTACGCGGACACTGACCCGTGCGTCCGCACGTGCCCTGACCCTAGCACGTGTCCTCAACCTCACCTGTGCCCTCAAACTTGCCGTTCCCTAACCCTAACCCTAGCCCGGAACGGAAACCCACCGGCAGCCCCACACCTTAGCCTCCGCCGTACCCTAATCCTAATCCGTACGCGGACACTGACCCGTGCGTCTGCACGTGCCCCGACCCTAGCACGTGTCCGCACCCTTACCTGTGCCCTCAACCTTGCCGTTCCCTAACCCTAACCCTAGCCCGGAACGGAAACCCACCGGCAGCCCCACACCTTAGCCTCCGCCGTACCCTAATCCTAATCCGTACGCGGACACGGACACGTGCGTCCGCACGTGCCCCGACCCTAGCACGTGTCCGCACCCTCACCTGTGCCCTCAACCTTGCCGTTCCCTAACCCTAACCCTAGCCCGGAACGGAAACCCACCGGCACCCCCACACCTTAGCCTCCGCAGTACCCTAATCCTAATCCGTACGCGGACACTGACCCGTGCGTCCGCACGTGCCCGGACCCTAGCACGTGTCCGCACCCTCACCTGTGCCCTCAACCTTTCCGTTCCCTAACCCTAACCCTAGCCCGGAACGGAAACCCACTGGCAGCCCCACACCTTAGCCTCCGCCGTACCCTAATCCTAATCCGTACGCGGACACTGACCCGTGCGTCCGCACGTGCCCCGACCCTAGCACGTGTCCGCACCCTAACCTGTGCCCTCAACCTTGCCGTTCCCTAACCCTAACCCTAGCCCGGAACGGAAACCCACCGGCAGCCCCACACCTTAGCCTCCGCTGTACCCTAATCCTAATCCTTACGCGGACGCTGACCCGTGCTTCCCACGTGCCCCGAACCTAGCACGTGTCCGCACCCTCACCTGTGCCCTCAACCTTGCCGTTCCCTAACCCTAACCCTAGCCCGGAACGGAAACCCACCGGCAGCCCCACACCTTAGCCTCGGCCGTACCCTAATCCTAATCCGTACGCGGACACTGACCCGTGCGTCCGCACGTGCCCCGACCCTAGCACGCGTCCGCACCCTCACCTGTGCCCTCAACCTTGCCATTCCCTAACCCTAACCCTAGCCCGGAACGGAAACCCACCGGCAGCCCCACACCTTAGCCTCCGCCGTACCCTAATCCTAATCCGTACGCGGACACTGACCCGTGCGTCCGCACGTGCCCCGACCCTAGCACGTGTCCGCACCCTCACCTGTGACCTCAACCTTGCCGTTCCCTAACCCTAACCCTAGCCCAGAATGGAAACCCACCGGCAGCCCCACACCTTAGCCTCCGCCGTACCCTAATCCTACTCCGTACGCGGACACTGACCCGTGCGTCCGCACGTGCCCCGACCCTAGCACGTGTCCGCACCCTCACCTGTGCCCTCAACCTTGCCGTTCCCTAACCCTAACCGTAGCCCAGAATGGAAACCCACCGGCAGCCCCACACCTTAGCCTCCGCCGTACCCTAATCCTACTCCGTACGCGGACACTGACCCGTTCGTCCGCACGTGCCCCGACCCTAGCACGTGTCCGCACCCTCACCTGTGCCCTCAACCTTGCCATTCCCTAACCCTAACCCTAGCCCGGAACGGAAACCCACCGGCAGCCCCACACCTTAGCCTCCGCCGTACCCTAATCCTAATCCGTACGTGGACACTGACCCGTGCGTCCACACGTGCCCCGGCCCTAGCACGTGTCCGCACCCTCACCTGTGCCCTCAAACTTGCCGTTCCCAAACCCTAACCCTAGCCCGGAACGGAAACCCACCGGCAGCCCCACACCTTAGCCTCCGCCGTACCCTAATCCTAATCCGTACGCGGACACTGAACCGTGCGTCCGCACGTGCCCCGACCCTAGCACGTGTCCGCACCCTCACCTGTGCCCTCAACCTTGCCGTTCCCTAACCCTAACCCTAGCCCGGAACGGAAACCCACCGGCAGCCCCACACCTTAGCCTCCGCCGTACCCTAATCCTACTCCGTACGCGGACACAGACCCGTGCGTCCGCATGTGCCCCGACCCTAGCACGTGTCCGCACCCTCACCTGTGCCCTCAACCTTCCCGTTCCCTAACCCTAACCCTAGCCCGGAACGGAAACCCACCGGCAGCCCCACACCTTAGCCTCCGCCGTACCCTAATCGTAATCCGTACGCGGACACTGAACCGTGCGTCCGCACGTGCCCCGACCCTAGCACGTGTCCGCACCCTCACCTGTGCCCTCAACCTTGCCGTTCCCTAACCCTAACCCTAGCCCGGAACGGAAACCCACCGGCAGCCCCACACCTTAGCCTCCGCTGTACCCTAATCCTAATCCTTACGCGGACGCTGACCCGTGCGTCCGCACGTGCCCCGAACCTAGCACGTGTCCGCACCCTCACCTGTGCCCTCAACCTTGCCGTTCCCTAACCCTAACCCTAGCCCGGAACGGAAACCCACCGGCAGCCCCACACCTTAGCCTCGGCCGTACCCTAATCCTAATCCGTACGCGGACACTGACCCGTGCGTCCGCACGTGCCCCGACCCTAGCACGCGTCCGCACCCTCACCTGTGCCCTCAACCTTGCCATTCCCTAACCCTAACCCTAGCCCGGAACGGAAACCCACCGGCAGCCCCACACCTTAGCCTCCGCCGTACCCTAATCCTAATCCGTACGCGGACACTGACCCGTGCGTCCGCACGTGCCCCGACCCTAGCACGTGTCCGCACCCTCACCTGTGACCTCAACCTTGCCGTTCCCTAACCCTAACCCTAGCCCAGAATGGAAACCCACCGGCAGCCCCACACCTTAGCCTCCGCCGTACCCTAATCCTACTCCGTACGCGGACACTGACCCGTGCGTCCGCACGTGCCCCGACCCTAGCACGTGTCCGCACCCTCACCTGTGCCCTCAACCTTGCCGTTCCCTAACCCTAACCGTAGCCCAGAATGGAAACCCACCGGCAGCCCCACACCTTAGCCTCCGCCGTACCCTAATCCTACTCCGTACGCGGACACTGACCCGTTCGTCCGCACGTGCCCCGACCCTAGCACGTGTCCGCACCCTCACCTGTGCCCTCAACCTTGCCATTCCCTAACCCTAACCCTAGCCCGGAACGGAAACCCACCGGCAGCCCCACACCTTAGCCTCCGCCGTACCCTAATCCTAATCCGTACGCGGACACTGAACCGTGCGTCCGCACGTGCCCCGACCCTAGCACGTGTCCGCACCCTCACCTGTGCCCTCAACCTTGCCGTTCCCTAACCCTAACCCTAGCCCGGAACGGAAACCCACCGGCAGCCCCACACCTTAGCCTCCGCCGTACCCTAATCCTACTCCGTACGCGGACACAGACCCGTGCGTCCGCATGTGCCCCGACCCTAGCACGTGTCCGCACCCTCACCTGTGCCCTCAACCTTCCCGTTCCCTAACCCTAACCCTAGCCCGGAACGGAAACCCACCGGCAGCCCCACACCTTAGCCTCCGCCGTACCCTAATCGTAATCCGTACGCGGACACTGAACCGTGCGTCCGCACGTGCCCCGACCCTAGCACGTGTCCGCACCCTCACCTGTGCCCTCAACCTTGCCGTTCCCTAACCCTAACCCTAGCCCGGAACGGAAACCCACCGGCAGCCCCACACCTTAGCCTCCGCCGTACCCTAATCCTACTCTGTACGCGGACACTGACGCGTGCGTCCGCACGTGCCCCGACCCTAGCACGTGTCTGCACCCTCACCTGTGCCCTCAACCTTGCCGTTCCCTAACTCTAACCCCAGCCCAGAACGGAAACCCACCGGCAGCCCCACACCTTAGCCTCCGCCGTACCCTAATCCTAATCCGTACGCGGACACTGACCCGTGCGTCCGCACGTGCCCCGACCCTAGCACGTGTCCGCACCCTCACCTGTGCCCTCAACCTTGCCGTTCCCTAACCATAACCCTAGCCCGGAACGGAAACCCACCGGCAACCCCACACCTTAGCCTCCGCCGTACCCTAATTGTATATCCGTACGCGGATACTGACCCGTGCGTCCGCATGTGCCCTGACCCTAGCACGTGTCCGCACCCTCACCTGTGCCCTCAACCTTGCCGTTCCCTAACCCTAACCCTAGCCCAGAACGGAAAACCACCGGCAGCCCCACACCTTAGCCTCCGCCGTACCATAATCCTAATCCGTATGCGGACACTGACCCGTGCGTCCGCACGTGCCCTGACCCTAGCACGTGTCCTCAACCTCACCTGTGCCCTCAAACTTGCCGTTCCCTAACCCTAACCCTAGCGCGGAACGGAAACCCACCGGCAGCCCCACACCTTAGCCTCCGCCGTACCCTAATCCTAATCCGTACGTGGACACTGACCCGTGCGTCCGCTCGTGCCCCGACCCTAGCACGTGTCCGCACCCTCACCTGTGCCCTCAACCTTGCCGTTCCCTAACCCTAACCCTAGCCCGGAACGGAAACCCACCGGCAGCCCCACACCTTAGCCTCCGCCGTACCCTAATCCTAATCCGTACGCGGACACTGACCCGTGCGTCCGCACGTGCCCTGACCCTAGCACGTGTCCGCACCCTTACCTGTGCCCTCAACCTTGCCGTTCCCTAACCCTAACCCTAGCCCGGAACGGAAACCCACCGGCAGCCCCACACCTTAGCCTCCGCCGTACCCTAATCCTAATCCGTACGCGGACACTGACCCGTGCGTCCGCACGCGCCCCGACCCTAGCACGTGTCCGCACCCTCACCTGTGCCCTCAACCTTGCCGTTCCCTAACCCTAAACCTAGCCCGGAATGGAAACCCACCGGCAGCCCCACACCTTAGCCTCCGCCGTACCCTAATCCTAATCCGTACGCGGACACGGACACGTGCGTCCGCACGTGCCCCGACCCTACCACGTGTCCGCACCCTCACCTGTGCCCTCAACCTTGCCGTTCCCTAACCCTAACCCTAGCCCGGAACGGAAACCCACCGGCACCCCCACACTTTAGCCTCCGCAGTACCCTAATCCTAATCCGTACGCGGACACTGACCCGTGCGTCCGCACGTGCCCGGACCCTAGCACGTGTCCGCACCCTCACCTGTGCCCTCAACCTTGCCGTTCCCTAACCCTAACCCTAGCCCGGAACGGAAACCCACTGGCAGCCCCACACCTTAGCCTCCGCCGTACCCTAATCCTAATCCGTACGCGGACACTGACCCGTGCGTCCGCACGTGCCCCGACCCTAGCACGTGTCCGCACCCTCACCTGTGCCCTCAACCTTGCCGTTCCCTAACCCTAACCCTAGCCCGGAACGGAAACCCACCGGCAGCCCCACACCTTAGCCTCCGCTGTACCTTAATCCTAATCCTTACGCGGACGCTGACCCGTGCGTCCGCACGTGCCCCGAACCTAGCACGTGTCCGCACCCTCACCTGTGCCCTCAACCTTGCCGTTCCCTAACCCTAACCCTAGCCCGGAACGGAAACCCACCGGCAGCCCCACACCTTAGCCTCCGCCGTACCCTAATCCTAATCCGTACGCGGACACTGACCCGTGCGTCCGCACGTGCCCCGACCCTAGCACGCGTCCGCACCCTCACCTGTGCCCTCAACCTTGCCATTCCCTAACCCTAACCCTAGCCCGGAACGGAAACCCACCGGCAGCCCCACACCTTAGCCTCCGCCGTACCCTAATCCTAATCCGTACGCGGACACTGACCCGTGCGTCCGCACGTGCCCCGACCCTAGCACGTGTCCGCACCCTCACCTGTGCCCTCAACCTTGCCGTTCCCTAACCCTAACCCTAGCCCAGAATGGAAACCCACCGGCAGCCCCACACCTTAGCCTCCGCCGTACCCTAATCCTACTCCGTACGTGGACACTGACCCATGCGTCCGCACGTGCCCCGACCCTAGCACGTGTCCGCACCCTCACCTGTGCCCTCAACCTTGCCGTTCCCTAACCCTAACCGTAGCCCAGAATGGAAACCCACCGGCAGCCCCACACCTTAGCCTCCGCCGTACCCTAATCCTACTCCGTACGCGGACACTGACCCGTTCGTCCGCACGTGCCCCGACCCTAGCACGTGTCCGCACCCTCACCTGTGCCCTCAACCTTGCCGTTCCCTAACCCTAACCCTAGCCCAGAACGGAAAACCACCGGCAGCCCCACACCTTAGCCTCCGCCGTACCATAATCCTAATCCGTATGCGGACACTGACCCGTGCGTCCGCACGTGCCCTGACCCTAGCACGTGTCCTCAACCTCACCTGTGCCCTCAAACTTGCCGTTCCCTAACCCTAACCCTAGCGCGGAACGGAAACCCACCGGCAGCCCCACACCTTAGCCTCCGCCGTACCCTAATCCTAATCCGTACGTGGACACTGACCCGTGCGTCCGCTCGTGCCCCGACCCTAGCACGTGTCCGCACCCTCACCTGTGCCCTCAACCTTGCCGTTCCCTAACCCTAACCCTAGCCCGGAACGGAAACCCACCGGCAGCCCCACACCTTAGCCTCCGCCGTACCCTAATCCTAATCCGTACGCGGACACTGACCCGTGCGTCCGCACGTGCCCCGACCCTAGCACGTGTCCGCACCCTTACCTGTGCCCTCAACCTTGCCGTTCCCTAACCCTAACCCTAGCCCGGAACGGAAACCCACCGGCAGCCCCACACCTTAGCCTCCGCCGTACCCTAATCCTAATCCGTACGCGGACACTGACCCGTGCGTCCGCACGCGCCCCGACCCTAGCACGTGTCCGCACCCTCACCTGTGCCCTCAACCTTGCCGTTCCCTAACCCTAAACCTAGCCCGGAATGGAAACCCACCGGCAGCCCCACACCTTAGCCTCCGCCGTACCCTAATCCTAATCCGTACGCGGACACGGACACGTGCGTCCGCACGTGCCCCGACCCTACCACGTGTCCGCACCCTCACCTGTGCCCTCAACCTTGCCGTTCCCTAACCCTAACCCTAGCCCGGAACGGAAACCCACCGGCACCCCCACACTTTAGCCTCCGCAGTACCCTAATCCTAATCCGTACGCGGACACTGACCCGTGCGTCCGCACGTGCCCGGACCCTAGCACGTGTCCGCACCCTCACCTGTGCCCTCAACCTTGCCGTTCCCTAACCCTAACCCTAGCCCGGAACGGAAACCCACTGGCAGCCCCACACCTTAGCCTCCGCCGTACCCTAATCCTAATCCGTACGCGGACACTGACCCGTGCGTCCGCACGTGCCCCGACCCTAGCACGTGTCCGCACCCTCACCTGTGCCCTCAACCTTGCCGTTCCCTAACCCTAACCCTAGCCCGGAACGGAAACCCACCGGCAGCCCCACACCTTAGCCTCCGCTGTACCTTAATCCTAATCCTTACGCGGACGCTGACCCGTGCGTCCGCACGTGCCCCGAACCTAGCACGTGTCCGCACCCTCACCTGTGCCCTCAACCTTGCCGTTCCCTAACCCTAACCCTAGCCCGGAACGGAAACCCACCGGCAGCCCCACACCTTAGCCTCCGCCGTACCCTAATCCTAATCCGTACGCGGACACTGACCCGTGCGTCCGCACGTGCCCCGACCCTAGCACGCGTCCGCACCCTCACCTGTGCCCTCAACCTTGCCATTCCCTAACCCTAACCCTAGCCCGGAACGGAAACCCACCGGCAGCCCCACACCTTAGCCTCCGCCGTACCCTAATCCTAATCCGTACGCGGACACTGACCCGTGCGTCCGCACGTGCCCCGACCCTAGCACGTGTCCGCACCCTCACCTGTGCCCTCAACCTTGCCGTTCCCTAACCCTAACCCTAGCCCAGAATGGAAACCCACCGGCAGCCCCACACCTTAGCCTCCGCCGTACCCTAATCCTACTCCGTACGCGGACACTGACCCGTGCGTCCGCACGTGCCCCGACCCTAGCACGTGTCCGCACCCTCACCTGTGCCCTCAACCTTGCCGTTCCCTAACCCTAACCGTAGCCCAGAATGGAAACCCACCGGCAGCCCCACACCTTAGCCTCCGCCGTACCCTAATCCTACTCCGTACGCGGACACTGACCCGTTCGTCCGCACGTGCCCCGACCCTAGCACGTGTCCGCACCCTCACCTGTGCCCTCAACCTTGCCATTCCCTAACCCTAACCCTAGCCCGGAACGGAAACCCACCGGCAGCCCCACACCTTAGCCTCCGCCGTACCCTAATCCTAATCCGTACATGGACACTGACCCGTGCGTCCGCACGTGCCCCGACCCTAGCACGTATCCGCACCCTCACCTGTGCCCTCAACCTTGCCGTTCCCTAACCCTAACCCTAGCCCGGAACGGAAACCCACCGGCAGCCCCACACCTTAGCCTCCGCCGTACCCTAATCCTACTCCGTACGCGGACACTGACCCGTGCGTCCGCACGTGCCCCGACCCTAGCACGTGTCCGCACCCTCACCTGTGCCCTCAACCTTGCAGTTCCCTAACCCTAACCCTAGCCCGGAACGGAAACCCACCGGCAGCCCCACACCTTAGCCTCCGCCGTACCATAATCCTAATCCGTACGCGGACACTGACCCGTGCGTCCGCACGTGCCCCGAGCCTAGCACGTGTCTGCAGCCTCACCTGTGCCCTCAAACTTGCCGTTCCCTAACCCTAACCCTAGCCCAGAACGGAAACCCACCGGCAGCCCCACACGTTAGCCTCCGCCGTACCCTAATCCTAATCCGTACGCGGACACTGACACGTGCGTCCACACGTGCCCCGTCCCTAAAACGTGTCCGCACCCTCACCTGTGCCCTCAACCTTGCCGTTCCCTAACCCTAACCCTAGCCCGGAACGGAAACCCACCGGCAGCCCCACACCTTAGCCTCCGCCGTACCCTAATCCTAATCCGTACGCGGACACTGACCCGTGCGTCCGCACGTGCCCCGACCCTAGCACGTGTCCGCACCCTCACCTGTGCCCTCAACCTTGCCGTTCCCTTACCCTAACCCTAGCCCCGAACGGAAACCCACTGGCAGCCCCACACCTTAGCCTCCGCCGTACCCTAATCCTACTCCGTACGCGGACACTGACCCGTGCGTCCGCACGTGCCCCGACCCTAGCACGTGTCCGCACCCTCACCTGTGCCCTCAACCTTGCCGTTCCCTAACCCTAACCCTAGCCCGGAACGGAAACCCACCGGCAGCCCCACACCTTAGCCTCCGCCGTACCCTAATCCTAATCCGTACGCGGACACTGACCCGTGCGTCCGCACGTGCCCCGACCCTAGCACGTGTCCGCACCCTCACCTGTGCCCTCAACCTTGCCGTTCCCTAACCCTAACCCTAGCCCGGAACGGAAACCCACCGGCAGCCCCACACGTTAGCCTCCGCCGTACCCTAATCGGAATCCGTACGCGGACACTGACCCATGCGTCCGCACATGCCCCGACCATAGCACGCGTCCGCACCCTCACCTGTGCCCTCAACCTTGCCGTTCCCTAACCCTAACCCTAGCCCGGAACGGAAACCCACCGGCAGCCCCACACCTTAGCCTCCGCCGTACCCTAATCCTAATCCGTACGCGGACACTGACCCGTGCGTCCGCACGTGCCCCGACCCTAGCACGTGTCCGCACCCTCACCTGTGCCCTCAACCTTGCCGTTCCCTAACCCCAACCCTAACCCGGAACGGAAACCCACCGGCAGCCCCACACCTTAGCCTCCGCCGTACCCTAATCCTACTCCGTACGCGGACACTGACCCGTGCGTCCGCACGTGCCCCGACCCTAGCACGTGTCCGCACCCTCACCTGTGCCCTCAACCTTGCCGTTCCCTAACCCTAACCCTAGCCCGGAACGGAAACCCACCGGCAGCCCCACACCTTAGCCTCCACCGTACCCTAATCCTAATCCGTACGCGGAGACTGACCCGTGCGTGCGCATGTGCCCCGACCCTAGCACGTGTCCGCACCCTCACCTGTGCCCTCAACCTTGCCGTTCCCTAACCCTAACCCTAGCCCGGAACGGAAACCCACCGGCAGCCCCACACCTTAGCCTCCGCCGTACCCTAATCCTACTCTGTACGCGGACACTGACCCGTGCGTCCGCACGTGCCCCTACCCTAGCACGTGTCCGCACCCTCACCTGTGCCCTCAACCTTGCCGTTCCCTAACCCTAACCCTAGCCCGGAACGGAAACCCACCGGCAGCCCCACACCTTAGCCTCCGCCGTACCCTAATCCTAATCCGTACGCGGACACTGACCCGTGCGTCGGCACGTGCCCCGACCCTAGCACGTGTCCGCACCCTCACCTGTGCCCTCAACCTTGCCGTTCCCTAACCCCAACCCTAACCCGGAACGGAAACCCACCGGCAGCCCCACACCTTAGCCTCCGCCGTACCCTAATCCTACTCCGTACGCGGACACTGACCCGTGCGTCCGCACGTGCCCCGACCCTAGCACGTGTCCGCACCCTCACCTGTGCCCTCAACCTTGCCGTTCCCTAACCCTAACCCTAGCCCGGAACGGAAACCCACCGGCAGCCCCACACCTTAGCCTCCACCGTACCCTAATCCTAATCCGTACGCGGAGACTGACCCGTGCGTGCGCATGTGCCCCGACCCTAGCACGTGTCCGCACCCTCACCTGTGCCCTCAACCTTGCCGTTCCCTAACCCTAACCCTAGCCCGGAACGGAAACCCACCGGCAGCCCCACACCTTAGCCTCCGCCGTACCCTAATCCTACTCTGTACGCGGACACTGACCCGTGCGTCCGCACGTGCCCCTACCCTAGCACGTGTCCGCACCCTCACCTGTGCCCTCAACCTTGCCGTTCCCTAACCCTAACCCTAGCCCGGAACGGAAACCCACCGGCAGCCCCACACCTTAGCCTCCGCCGTACCCTAATCCTAATCCGTACGCGGACACTGACCCGTGCGTCCGCACGTGCCCCGACCCTAGCACGTGTCCGCACCCTCACCTGTGCCCTCAACCTTGCCGTTCCCTAACCCTAACCCTAGCCCGGAACGGTAACCCACCGGCAGCCCCAAACCTTAGCCTCCGCCGTACCCTAATCCTAATCCGTACGCGGACACTGACCCGTGCGTCCGCACGTGCCCCGACCCTAGCACGTGTCCGCACCCTCACCTGTGCCCTCAACCTTGCCGTTCCCTAACCCTAATCCTAGCCCGGAACGGAAACCCACTGGCAACCCCACACCTTAGCCTCCGCCGTACCCTAATCGTAATCCGTACGCAGACACTGACCCGTGCGTCCGCACGTGCCCCGACCCTAGCACGTGTCCGCACCCTCACCTGTGCCCTCAACCTTGCCGTTCCCTAACCCTAACCCTAGCCCGGAACGGAAACCCACCGGCAGCCCCACACCTTAGCCTCCGCCGTACCCTAATCCTAATCCGTACGCGGACACTGACCCGTGCGTCCGCACGTGCCCCGACCCTAGCACGTGTCCGCACCCTCACCTGTGCCCTCAACCTTGCCGTTCCCTAACCCTAACCCTAGCCCGGAACGGAAACCCACCGGCAGCCCCACACCTTAGCCTCCGCCGTACCCTACTCCTAATCCGTACGCGGACACTGACCCGTGCGTCCGCACGTGCCCCGACCCTAGCACGTGTCCGCACCCTCACCTGTGCCCTCAACCTTGCCGTTCCCTAACCCTAACCCTAGCCCGGAAAGGAAACCCACCGGCAGCCCCACACCTTAGCCTCCGCCGTACCCTAATCCTAATCCGTACGCGGACACTGACCCGTGCGTCCGCACGTGCCCCGACCCTAGCACGTATCCGCTCCCTCATCTGTGCCCTCAACCTTGCCGTTCCCTAACCCTAACCCTAGCCCGGAACGGAAACCCACCGGCAGCCCCACACCTTAGCCTCCGCCGTACCCTAATCCTAATCCGTACGCGCACACTGACCCGTGCGTCCGCACGTGCCCCGACCCTAGCACGTGTCCGCACCCTCACCTGTGCCCTCAACCTTGCCGTTCCCTAACCCTAACCCTAGCCCGGAACGGAAACCCACCGGCAGCCCCACACCTTAGCCTCCGCCGTACCCTAATCCTAATCCGTACGCGGACCCTGACCCGTGCGTCCGCACGTGCCCCGACCCTAGCACGTGTCCGCACCCTCACCTGTGCCCTCAACCTTGCCGTTCCCTAACCCTAACCCTAGCCCGGAACGGAAACCCACCGGCAGCCCCACACCTTAGCCTGCGCCGTACCCTAATCCTAATCCGTACGCGGACACTGACCCGTGCGTCTGCACGTGCCCCGACCCTAACACGTGTCCGCACCCTCACCTGTGCCCTCAACCTTGCCGTTCCCTAACCCTAACCCTAGCCCGGAACGGAAACCCACCGGCAGCCCCACACCTTAGCCTCCGCCGTACCCTAATCCTAATCCGTACGCGGACACTGACCCGTGCGTCCGCACGTGCCCCGACCCTAGCACGTGTCCGCACCCTCACCTGTGCCCTCAACCTTGCCGTTCCCTAACCTTAACCCTAGCCCGGAACGGAAACCCACCGGCAGCCCCACACCTTAGCCTCCGCCGTACCCTAATCCTAATCCGTACGCAGACACTGACCCGTGCGTCCGCACGTGCCCTGACCCTAGCACGCGTCCGCACCCTCACCTGTGCCCTCAACCTTGCCGTTCCCTAACACTAGCCCGGAACGGAAACCCACCGGCAGCCCCACACCTTAGCCTCCGCCGTACCCTAATCCTACTCCGTACGCGGACACTGACCCGTGCGTCCGCACGTGCCCCGACCCTAGCACGCGTCAGCACCCTCACCTGTGCCCTCAACCTTGCCGTTCCCTAACCCTAACCCTAGCCCGGAACGGAAACCCACCGGCAGCCCCACACCTTAGCCTCCGCCGTACCCTAATCCTAATCCGTACGTGGACACTGACCCTTCCGTCCGCACGTGCCCCGAACCTAGCACGTGTCCGCACCCTCACCTGTGCTCTCAACCTTGCCGTTCCCTAACCCTAACCCTAGCCCGGAACGGAAACCCACCGGCAGCCCCACACCTTAGCCTCCGCCGTACCCTAATCCTAATCCGTACGCGGACACTGACCCGTGCGTCCGCACGTGCCCCGACCCTAGCACGTGTCCGCACCCTCACCTGTACCCTCAACCTTGCCGTTCCCTAACCCTAACCCTAGCCCGGAACGGAAACCCACCGGCAGCCCCACACCTTAGCCTCCGCCGTACCCTAATCCTAATCCGTACGCGGACACTGAACCGTGCGTCCGCACGTGCCCCGACCCTAGCACGTGTCCGCACCCTCACCTGTGCCCTCAACCTTGCAGTTCCCTAACCCTAACCCTAGCCCGGAACGGAAACCCACCGGCAGCCCCACACCTTAGCCTCCGCCGTACCCTAATCCTAATCCGTACGCGGACACTGACCCGTGCGTCCGCACGTGCCCCGACCCTAGCACGTGTCCGCACCCTCACCTGTGCCCTCAAACTTGCCGTTCCCTAACCCTAACCCTAGCCCGGAACGGAAACCCACCGGCAGCCCCACACCTTAGCTTCTGCCGTACCCTAATCCTACTCCGTACGCGGACACTGACCCGTGCGTCCGCACGTGCCCCGACCCTAGCACGTGTCCGCACCCTCACCTGTGCCCTCAACCTTCCCGTTCCCTAACCCTAACCCTAGCCCGGAACGGAAACGCACCGGCAGCCCCACACCTTAGCCTCCGCCGTACCCTAATCGTAATCCGTACGCGGAGACTGACCCGTGCGTCCGCACGTGCGCCGACCCTAGCACGTGTCCGCACCCTCACCTGTGCCCTCAACCTTTCCGTTCCCTAACCCTAACCCTAGCCCGGAACGGAAACCCACCGGCAGCCCCACACATTAGCCTCCGCCGTACCCTAATCCTACTCTGTACGTGGACACTGACCCGTGCGTCCGCACGTGCCCTGACCCTAGCACGTGTCCGCACCCTCACCTGTGCCCTCAACCTTGCCGTTCCCTAACCCTAACCCTAGCCCGGAATGGAAACCCACCGGCAGCCCCACACCTTAGCCTCCGCCGTACCCTAATCCTAATCCGTACGCGGACACTGACCCGTGCGTCCGCACGTGCCCCGACCCTAGCACGTGTCCGCACCCTCACCTGTGCCCTCAACCTTGCCGTTCCCTAACCCTAACCCTAGCCCGGAACGGAAACCCACCGGCAGCCCCACACCTTAGCCTCCGCCGTACCCTAATCCTAATCCGTACGCGGACACTGACCCGTACGTCCGCACGTGCCCCGAACCTAGCACGTGTCCGCACCCTCACCTGTGCCCTCAACCTTGCCGTTCCCTAACCCTAACCCTAGCCCGGAACGGAAACCCACCGGCAGCCCCACACCTTAGCCTCCGCCGTACCCTAATCCTAATCCGTACACGGACCCTGACCCTTGCGTCCGCACGTGCCCCGAACCTAGCACGTGTCCGCACCCTCACCTGTGCCCTCAACATTGCCGTTCCCTAACCCTAACCCTAGCCCGGAACGGAAACCCACCGGCAGCCCCACACCTTAGCCTCCGCCGTACCCTAATCCTAATCGGTACGCGGACACTGACCCGTGCGTCCGCACGTGCCCCGACCCTAGCACGTGTCCTCACCCTCACCTGTGCCCTCAACCTTGCCGTTCCCTAACCCTAACCCTAGCCCGGAACGGAAACCCACCGGCAGCCCCACACCTTAGCCTCCGCCGTACCCTAATCCTAATCCGTACGCGGACACTGACCCGTGCGTCCGCACGTGCCCCGACCCTAGCACGTGTCCGCACCCTCACCTGTACCCTCAACCTTGCCGTTCCCTAACCCTAACCCTAGCCCGGAACGGAAACCCACCGGCAACCCCACACCTTAGCCTCCGCCGTACCCTAATCGTAATCCATACGCGGACACTGACCCGTGCGTCCGCACGTGCCCCGACCCTAGCACGTGTCCGCACCCTCACCTGTGCCCTCAACCTTGCCGTTCCCTAACCCTAACCCTAGCCCGGAACGGCAACCCACCGGCAGCCCCACACCTTAGCCTCCGCCGTACCCTAATCCTAATCCGTATGCGGACACTGACCCGTGCGTCCGCACGTGCCCCGACCCTAGCACGTGTCCGCACCCTCACCTGTGCCCTCAACCTTGCCGTTCCCTAACCCTAACCCTAGCCCGGAACAGAAACCCACCGGCAGCCCCAAACGTTAGCCTCCGCCGTACCCTAATCCTAATCCGTACGCGGACACTGACCCGTGCGTCCGCACGTGCCCCGACCCTAGCACGTGTCTGCACCCTCACCTGTGCCCTCAACCTTGCCGTTCCCTAACCCTAAACCTAGCCCGGAACGGAAACCCACCGGCAGCCCCACACCTTAGCCTCCGCCGTACCCTAATCCTTATCCGTACGCGGACACTGACCCGTGCGTCCGCACGTGCCCCGACCCTAGCACGTGTCCTCACCCTCACCTGTGCCCTCAAACTTGCCGTTCCCTAACCCTAACCCTAGCCCGGAACGGAAACCCACCGGCAGCCCCACACCTTAGCCTCCGCCGTACCCTAATCCTAATCCGTACGCGGACACTGACACGTGCGTCCGCACGTGCCCCGACCCTAGCACGTGTCCGCACCCTCACCTGTGCCCTCAACCTTGCCGTTCCCTAACCCTAACCCTAGCCCGGAACGGAAACCCACCGGCAGCCCCACACCTTAGCCTCCGCCGTACCCTAATCCTAATCCGTACGCGGACACTGACCCGTGCGTCCGCACGTGCCCTGACCCTAGCACGTGTCCGCACCCTCACCTGTACCATCCACCTTGCCGTTCCCTAACCCTAACCCTAGCCCGGAACGGAAACCCACCGGCAGCCCCACACCTTAGCCTCCGCCGTACCCTAATCCTAATCCGTACGCGGACACTGACCCGTGCGTCCGCACGTGCCCCGACCCTAGCACGTGTCCGCACCCTCACCTGTGCCCTCAACCTTGCCGTTCCCTAACCCTAACCCTAGCCCGGAACGGAAACCCACCGGCAGCCCCACACCTTAGCCTCCGCCGTACCCTAATCCTAATCCGTACGCGGACACTGACCCGTGCGTCCGCACGTGCCCCGACCCTAGCACGTGTCCGCACCCTCACCTGTGCCCTCAACCTTGCCGTTCCCTAACCCTAACCCTAGCCTGGAACGGAAACCCACCGGCAGCCCCACACCTTAGCCTCCGCCGTACCCTAATCCTAATCCGTACGCGGACACTGACCCGTGCGTCCGCACATGCCCCGACCCTAGCACGTGTCTGCACCCTCACCTGTGCCCTCAACCTTGCCGTTCCCTAACCCTAAACCTAGCCCGGAACGGAAACCCACCGGCAGCCCCACACCTTAGCCTCCGACGTACCCTAATACTAATCCGTACGCGGACACTGACCCGTGCGTCCGCACGTGCCCCGACCCTAGCACGTGTCCTCACCCTCACCTGTGCCCTCAAACTTGCCGTTCCCTAACCCTAACCCTAGCCCGGAGCGGAAACCCACCGGCAGCCCCACACCTTAGCCTCCGCCGTACCCTAATCCTAATCCGTACGCGGACACTGACCCGTGCGTCCGCACGTGCCCCTACCCTAGCACGTGTCCGCACCCTCACCTGTGCCCTCAACCTTGCCGTTCCCTAACCCTAACCCTAGCCCGGAACGGAAACCCACCGGCAGCCCCACACCTTAGCCTCCGCCGTACCCTAATCCTAATCCGTACGCGGACAGTGACCTGTGCGTCCGCACGTGCCCCGACCCTAGCACGTGTCCGCACCGTCACCTGTACCCTCCACCTTGCCGTTCCCTAACCCTAACCCTAGCCCGGAACGGAAACCCACCGGCAGCCCCACACCTTAGCCTCCGCCGTACCCTAATCCTAATCCGTACGCGGACACTGACCCGTGCGTCCGCACGTGCCCCGACCCTACCACGTGTCCGCACCCTCACCTGTACCCTCAACCTTGCCGTTCCCTAACCCTAACCCTAGCCCAGAACGGAAACCCACCGGCAGCCCCACACCTTAGCCTCCGCCGTACCCTAATCCTAATCCGTACGCGGACACTGACCCGTGCGTCCGCACGTGCCCCGACCCTAGCACGTGTCCGCACCCTCACCTGTGCCCTCAACCTTGCCGTTCCCTAACCCTAACCCTAGCCCGGAACGGAAACCTACCGGCAGCCCCACACCTTAGCCTCCGCCGTACCCTAATCCTAATCCGTACGCGGACACTGACCCGTGCGTCCGCACGTGCCCCGACCCTAGCACGTGTCCGCACCCTCACCTGTGCCCTCAACCTTGCCGTTCCTTAACCCTAACCCTAGCCCGGAATGGAAACCCTCTGTCAGCCCCACACCTTAGCCTCCGCCGTACCCTAATCCTAATCCGTACGCGGACAATGACCCATGCATCCGCACCTGCCCCGACCCTAGCACGTGTCCGCACCCTCACCTGTGCCCTCAACCTTGCCGTTCCCTAACCCTAACCCTAGCCCGGAACGGAAACCCACCGGCAGCCCCACACCTTAGCCTCCGCCGTACCCTAATCCTAATCCATACGCGGACACTGACCCGTGCGTCCGCACGTGCCCCGACCCTAGCACGTGTCCGCACCCTCACCTGTGCCCTCAACCTTGCCTTTCCCTAACCCTAACCCTAGCCCGGAACGGAAACCCACCGGCAGCCCCACACCTTAGCCTCCGCCGTACCCTAACCGTAATCCGTACGCGGACACTGACCCGTGCGTCCGCACGTGCCCCGACCCTAGCACGCGTCCGCACCCTCACCTGTGCCCTCAACCTTGCCGTTCCTTAACCCTAACCCTAGCCCGGAACGGAAACCCACCGGCAGCCCCACACCTTAGCCTCCGCCGTACCCTAATCCTAATCCGTACGAGGACACTGACCCGTGCGTCCGAACGTGCCCCGACCCTAGCACGTGTCCGCACCCTCACCTGTGCCCTCAACCTTGCCGTTCCCTAACCCTAACCCTAGCCCGGAACGGAAACCCACCGGCAGCCCCACACCTTAGCCTCCGCCGTACCCTAATCCTAATCCGTACGCGGACACTGACCCGTGCGTCCGCACGTGCCCCGACCCTAGCACGTGTCCGCACCCTCACCTGTGCCCTCAACCTTGCAGTTCCCTAACCCTAACCCTAGCCCGGAACGGAAACCCACCGGCAGCCCCACACCTTAGCCTCCGCCGTACCCTAATCCTAATCCGTACGCGGACACTGGCCCGTGCGTCCGCACGTGCCCCGACCCTAGCACGTGTCCGCACCCTCACCTGTGCCCTCAACCTTGCCGTTCCCTAACCCTAACCCTAGCCCGGAACGGAAACCCACCGGCAGCCCCACACGTTAGCCTCCGCCGTACCCTAATCGGAATCCATACGCGGACACTGACCCGTGCGACCGCACATGCCCCGACACTAGCACGCGTCCGCACCCTCACCTGTGCCCTCAACCTTGCCGTTCCCTAACCCTAACCCTAACCCGGAACGGAAACCCACCGGCAGCCCCACACCTTAGCCTCCGCCGTACCCTAATCCTAATCCGTACGCGGACACTGACCCGTGCGTCCGCACGTGCCCCGACCCTAGCACGCGTCCGCACCCTCACCTGTGCCCTCAACCTTGCCGTTCCCTAACCCTAACCCTAGCCCGGAACGGAAACCCACCGGCAGCCCCACACCTTAGCCTCCGCCGTACCCTAATCCTAATCCGTACGCGGACACTGACCCGTGAGTCCGCACGTGCCCCGATCCTAGCACGCGTCAGCCCCCTCACCTGTGCCCTCAACCTTGCCGTTCCCTAACCCTAACCCTAGCCCGGAACGGAAACCCACCGGCAGCCCCACACCTTAGCCTCCGCCGTACCCTAATCCTACTCCGTACGCGGAAACTGACCCGTGCGTCCGCACGTGCCCCGACCCTAGCACGTGTCCGCACCCTCACCTGTGCCCTCAACGTTGCCGTTCCCTAACCCTAACCCTAGCCCGGAACGGAAACCCACCGGCAGCCCCACACCTTAGCCTCCGCCGTACCGTAATCCTACTCCGTACGCGGACATTGACCCGTGCGTCCGCACGTGCCCCGACCCTAGCACGTGTCCGCAACCTCACCTGTGCCCTCAACCTTGCCGTTCCCTTACCCTAACCCTAGCCCGGAACGGAAACCCACCGGCAGCCCCACACCTTAGCCTCCGCCGTACCCTAATCCTACTCCGTACGCGGACACTGACCCGTGCGTCCGCACGTGCCCCGACCCTAGCACGTATCCGCACCCTCACCTGTGCCCTCAACCTTGCAGTTCCCTAACCCTAACCCTAGCCCGGAACGGAAACCCACCGGCAACCCCACACCTTAGCCTCCGCCGTACCCTAATCCTAATCCGTACGCGGACACTGACCCGTGCGTCCGCACGTGCCCCGACCCTAGCACGTGTCCGCACCCTCACCTGTGCCCTCAACCTTGCCGTTCCCTAACCCTAACCCTAGCCCGGAACGGAAACCCACCGGCAGCCCCACACCTTAGCCTCCGCCGTACCCTAATCCTAATCCGTACGCGGACACTGACCCGTGCGTCCGCACGTGCCCCGACCCTAGCACGTGTCCGCACCCTCACCTGTACCCTCAACCTTGCCGTTCCCTAACCCTAACCCTAGCCCGGAACGGAAACCCACCGGCAGCCCCACACCTTAGCCTCTGCCGTACCCTAATCCTAATCCGTACGCGGACACTGACCCGTGCGTCCGCACGTGCCCCGACCCTAGCACGTGTCCGCACCCTCACCTGTGCCCTCAACCTTGCCGTTCCCTAACCCTAACCCTAGCCCGGAACGGAAACCCACCGGCAACCCCACACCTTAGCCTCCGCCGTACCCTAATCGTAATCCGTACGCAGACACAGACCCGTGCGTCCGCACGTGCCCCGACCCTAGCACGTGTCCGCACCCTCACCTGTGCCCTCAACCTTGCCGTTCCCTAACCCTAACCCTAGCCCGGAACGGAAACCCACCGGCAGCCCCACACCTTAGCCTCCGCCGTACCCTAATCTTAATCCGTACGCGGACACTGACCCGTTCGTCCGCACGTGCCCCAACCCTAGCACGTGTCCGCACTCTCACCTGTGCCCTTAACCTTGCCGTTCCCTAACCCTAACCCTAGCCCGGAACGGAAACCCACTGGCAGCCCCACACCTTAGCCTCCGCCGTACCCTAATCCTACTCCGTACGCGGACACTGACCTGTGCGTCCGCACATGCCCTGACCCTAGCACGTGTCCGCACCCTCACCTGTGCCCTCAACCTTGCCGTTCCCTAACCCTAACCCTAGCCCGGAACGGAAACCCACCGGCAGCCCCACACCTTAGCCTCCGCCGTACCCTAATCCTAATCCGTACGCGGACACTGACCCGTGCGTCCGCACGTGCCCCGACCCTAGCACGTGTCCTCACCCTCACCTGTGCCCTCAAACTTGCCGTTCCCTGACCCTAACCCTAGCCCGGAACGGAAACCCACCGGCAGCCCCACACCTTAGCCTCCGCCGTACCCTAATCCTAATCCGTACGCGGACACTGACCCGTGCGTCCGCACGTGCCCCGACCCTAGGACGTGTCCGCACCCTCACCTGTGCCCTCAACCTTGCCGTTCCCTAACCCTAACCCTAGCCCGGAACGGAAACCCACCGGCAGCCCCACACCTTAGCCTCCGCCGTACCCTAATCCTAATCCGTACGCGGACACTGACCCGTGCGTCCGCACGTGCCCCGACCCTACCACGTGTCCGCACCCTCACCTGTACCCTCAACCTTGCCGTTCCCTAACCCTAACCCTAGCCCGGAACGGAAACCCACCGGCAGCCCCACACCTTAGCCTCCGCCGTACCCTAATCCTAATCCGTACGCGGACACTGACCCGTGCATCCGCACGTGCCCCGACCCTAGCACGTGTCCGCACCCTCACCTGTGCCCTCAACCTTGCCGTTCCCTAACCCTAACCCTAGCCCGGAACGGAAACCCACCGGCATCCCCACACCTTAGCCTCCACCGTACCCTAATCCTAATCCGTACGAGGACACTGACCCGTGCGTCCGAACGTGCCCCGAACCTAGCACGTGTCCGCACCCTCACCTGTGCCCTCAACCTTGCCGTTCCCTAACCCTAACCCTAGCCCGGAACGGAAACCCACCGGCAGCCCCACACCTTAGCCTCCGCCGTACCCTAATCCAAATCCGTACGCGGACACTGACCCGTGCGTCCGCACGTGCCCCGTCCCTAGCACGTGTCCGCACCCTCACCTGTGCCCTCAACCTTGCCGTTCCCTAACCCTAACCCTAGCCCGGAACGGAAACCCACCGGCAGCCCCACACCTTAGCCTCCGCCGTACCCTAATCCTAACCCGTACGCGGACACTGACCCGTGCGTCCGCACGTGCCCCGACCCTAGCACGTATCCGCACCCTCACCTGTGCCCTCAACCTTGCAGTTCCCTAACCCTAACCCTAGCCCGGAACGGAAACCCACCGGCAACCCCACACCTTAGCCTCCGCCGTACCCTAATCCTAATCCGTACGCGGACACTGACCCGTGCGTCCGCACGTGCCCCGACCCTAGCACGTGTCCGCACCCTCACCTGTGCCCTCAACCTTGCCGTTCCCTAACCCTAACCCTAGCCCGGAACGGAAACCCACCGGCAGCCCCACACCTTAGCCTCCGCCGTACCCTAATCCTAATCCGTACGCGGACACTGACCCGTGCGTCCGCACGTGCCCCGACCCTAGCACGTGTCCGCACCCTCACCTGTACCCTCAACCTTGCCGTTCCCTAACCCTAACCCTAGCCCGGAACGGAAACCCACCGGCAGCCCCACACCTTAGCCTCTGCCGTACCCTAATCCTAATCCGTACGCGGACACTGACCCGTGCGTCCGCACGTGCCCCGACCCTAGCACGTGTCCGCACCCTCACCTGTGCCCTCAACCTTGCCATTCCCTAACCCTAACCCTAGCCCGGAACGGAAACCCACCGGCAACCCCACACCTTAGCCTCTGCCGTACCCTAATCGTAATCCGTACGCAGACACTGACCCGTGCGTCCGGACGTGCCCCGACCCTAGCACGTGTCCGCACCGTCACCTGTGCCCTCAACCTTGCCGTTCCCTAACCCTAACCCTAGCCCGGAACGGAAACCCACCGGCAGCCCCACACCTTAGCCTCCGCCGTACCCTAATCTTAATCCGTACGAGGACACTGACCCGTTCGTCCGCACGTGCCCCAACCCTAGCACGTGTCCGCACTCTCACCTGTGCCCTTAACCTTGCCGTTCCCTAACCCTAACCCTAGCCCGGAACGGAAACCCACTGGCAGCCCCACATCTTAGCCTCCGCCGTACCCTAATCCTACTCCGTACGCGGACACTGACCCGTGCGTCCGCACATGCCCTGACCCTAGCACGTGTCCGCACCCTCACCTGTGCCCTCAACCTTGCCGTTCCCTAACCCTAACCCTAGCCCGGAACGGAAACCCACCGGCAGCCCCACACCTTAGCCTCCGCCGTACCCTAATCCTAATCCGTACGCGGACACTGACCCGTGCGTCCGCACGTGCCCCGACCCTAGCACGTGTCCTCACCCTCACCTGTGCCCTCAAACTTGCCGTTCCCTAACCCTAACCCTAGCCCGGAACGGAAACCCACCGGCAGCCCCACACCTTAGCCTCCGCCGTACCCTAGTCCTAATCCGTACGCGGACACTGACCCGTGCGTCCGCACGTGCCCCGACCCTAGCACGTGTCCGCACCCTTACCTGTGCCTTCAACCTTGCCGTTCCCTAACCCTAACCCTAGCCCGGAACGGAAACCCACCGGCAGCCCCACACCTTAGCCTCCGCCGTACCCTAATCCTAATCCGTACACGGACACTGACCCGCGCGTCCGCACGTGCCCCGACCCTAGGACGTGTCCGCACCCTCACCTGTGCCCTCAACCTTGCCGTTCCCTAACCCTAACCCTAGCCCGGAACGGAAACCCACCGGCAGCCCCACACCTTAGCCTCCGCCGTACCCTAATCCTAATCCGTACGCGGACACTGACCCGTGCGTCCGCACGTGCCCCGACCCTACCACGTGTCCGCACCCTCACCTGTACCCTCAACCTTGCCGTTCCCTAACCCTAACCCTAGCCCGGAACGGAAACCCACCGGCAGCCCCACACCTTAGCCTCCGCCGTACCCTAATCCTAATCCGTACGCGGACACTGACCCGTGCATCCGCACGTGCCCCGACCCTAGCACGTGTCCGCACCCTCACCTGTGCCCTCAACCTTGCCGTTCCCTAACCCTAACCCTAGCCCGGAACGGAAACCCACCGGCATCCCCACACCTTAGCCTCCGCCGTACCCTAATCCTAATCCGTACGAGGACACTGACCCGTGCGTCCGAACGTGCCCCGACCCTAGCACGTGTCCGCACCCTCACCTGTGCCCTCAACCTTGCCGTTCCCTAACCCTAACCCTAGCCCGGAACGGAAACCCACCGGCAGCCCCACACCTTAGCCTCCGCCGTACCCTAATCCAAATCCGTACGCGGACACTGACCCGTGCGTCCGCACGTGCCCCGTCCCTAGCACGTGTCCGCACCCTCACCTGTGCCCTCAACCTTGCCGTTCCCTAACCCTAACCCTAGCCCGGAACGGAAACCCACCGGCAGCCCCACACCTTAGCCTCCGCCGTACCCTAATCCTAACACGTACGCGGACACTGACCCGTGCGTCCGCACGTGCCCCGACCCTAGCACGTGTCCGCACCCTCACCTGTGCCCTCAACCTTGCCGTTCCCTAACCCTAACCCTAGCCCGGAACGGAAACCCACCGGCAGCCCCACACCTTAGCCTCCGCCGTACCCTAATCCTAATCCGTACGCGGACACTGACCCGTGCGTCCGCACGTGCCCTGAACCTAGCACGTGTCCGCACCCTCACCTGTGCCCTCAACCTTGCCGTTCCCTAACCCTAACCCTAGACCGGAACGGAAACCCACCGGCAGCCCCACACCTTAGCCTCCGCCGTACCCTAATCCTAATCCGTACGGGGACACTGACCCATGCGTCCGCACGTGCCCCGACCCTAGCACGTGTCCGCGCCCTCACCTGTGCCCTCAACCTTGCCGTTCCCTAACCCTAACCCTAGCCCGGAACGGAAACCCACCGGCAGCCCCACACCTTAGCCTCCGCCGTACCCTAATCCTAATCCGTACGCGGACACTGACCCGTGCGTCCGCACGTGCCCCGACCCTAGCACGTGTCCGCACCCTCACCTGTGCCTTCAACCTTGCCGTTCCCTAACCCTAAACCTAGCCCGGAACGGAAACCCACCGGCAGCCCCACACCTTAGCCTCCGCCGTACCCTAATCCTAATCCGTACGCGGACACTGACCCGTGCGTCCGCACGTGCCCCGACCCTAGCACGTGTCCGCACCCTCACCTGTGCCCTCAACCTTGCCGTTCCCTAACCCTAACCCTAGCCCGGAACGGAAACCCACCGGCAGCCCCACACCTTAGCCTCCGCCGTACCCTAATCCTAATCCGTACGCGGACACTGACCCGTGCGTCCGCACGTGCCCCGACCCTAGCACGTATCCGCACCCTCACCTGTGCCCTCAACCTTGCCGTTCCCTAACCCTAACCCTAGCCCGGAACGGAAACCCACCGGCAGCCCCACACCTTAGCCTCCGCCGTACCCTAATCCTAATCCGTACGCGCACACTGACCCGTGCGTCCGCACGTGTCCCGACCCTAGCACGTGTCCGGACCCTCACCTGTGCCCTCAACCTTGCCGTTCCCTAACCCTAACCCTAGCCCGGAACGGAAACCCACCGGCAGCCCCACACCTTAGCCTCCGCCGTACCCTAATCCTAATCCGTACGCGGACCCTGACCCGTGCGTCCGCACGTGCCCCGACCCTAGCACGTGTCCGCACCCTCACCTGTGCCCTCAACCTTGCCGTTCCCTAACCCTAACCCTAGCCCGGAACGGAAACCCACCGGCAGCCCCACACCTTAGCCTCCGCCGTACCCTAATCCAAATCCGTACGCGGACACTGACCCGTGCGTCCGCACGTGCCCCGTCCCTAGCACGTGTCCGCACCCTCACCTGTGCCCTCAACCTTGCCGTTCCCTAACCCTAACCCTAGCCCGGAACGGAAACCCACCGGCAGCCCCACACCTTAGCCTCCGCCGTACCCTAATCCTAACACGTACGCGGACACTGACCCGTGCGTCCGCACGTGCCCCGACCCTAGCACGTGTCCGCACCCTCACCTGTGCCCTCAACCTTGCCGTTCCCTAACCCTAACCCTAGCCCGGAACGGAAACCCACCGGCAGCCCCACACCTTAGCCTCCGCCGTACCCTAATCCTAATCCGTACGCGGACACTGACCCGTGCGTCCGCACGTGCCCTGAACCTAGCACGTGTCCGCACCCTCACCTGTGCCCTCAACCTTGCCGTTCCCTAACCCTAACCCTAGACCGGAACGGAAACCCACCGGCAGCCCCACACCTTAGCCTCCGCCGTACCCTAATCCTAATCCGTACGGGGACACTGACCCATGCGTCCGCACGTGCCCCGACCCTAGCACGTGTCCGCGCCCTCACCTGTGCCCTCAACCTTGCCGTTCCCTAACCCTAACCCTAGCCCGGAACGGAAACCCACCGGCAGCCCCACACCTTAGCCTCCGCCGTACCCTAATCCTAATCCGTACGCGGACACTGACCCGTGCGTCCGCACGTGCCCCGACCCTAGCACGTGTCCGCACCCTCACCTGTGCCTTCAACCTTGCCGTTCCCTAACCCTAAACCTAGCCCGGAACGGAAACCCACCGGCAGCCCCACACCTTAGCCTCCGCCGTACCCTAATCCTAATCCGTACGCGGACACTGACCCGTGCGTCCGCACGTGCCCCGACCCTAGCACGTGTCCGCACCCTCACCTGTGCCCTCAACCTTGCCGTTCCCTAACCCTAACCCTAGCCCGGTACGGAAACCCACCGGCAGCCCCACACCTTAGCCTCCGCCGTACCCTAATCCTAATCCGTACGCGGACACTGACCCGTGCGTCCGCACGTGCCCCGACCCTAGCACGTATCCGCACCCTCACCTGTGCCCTCAACCTTGCCGTTCCCTAACCCTAACCCTAGCCCGGAACGGAAACCCACCGGCAGCCCCACACCTTAGCCTCCGCCGTACCCTAATCCTAATCCGTACGCGCACACTGACCCGTGCGTCCGCACGTGTCCCGACCCTAGCACGTGTCCGGACCCTCACCTGTGCCCTCAACCTTGCCGTTCCCTAACCCTAAACCTAGCCCGGAATGGAAACCCACCGGCAGCCCCACACCTTAGCCTCCGCCGTACCCTAATCCTAATCCGTACGCGGACCCTGACCCGTGCGTCCGCACGTGCCCCGACCCTAGCACGTGTCCGCACCCTCACCTGTGCCCTCAACCTTGCCGTTCCCTAACCCTAACCCTAGCCCGGAACGGAAACCCACCGGCAGCCCCACACCTTAGCCTCCGCCGTACCCTAATCCTAATCCGTACGCGGACCCTGACCCGTGCGTCCGCACGTGCCCCGACCCTAGCACGTGTCCGCACCCTCACCTGTGCCCTCAACCTTGCCGTTCCCTAACCCTAACCCTAGCCCGGAACGGAAACCCACCGGCAGCCCCACACCTTAGCCTCCGCCGTACCCTAATCCAAATCCGTACGCGGACACTGACCCGTGCGTCCGCACGTGCCCCGTCCCTAGCACGTGTCCGCACCCTCACCTGTGCCCTCAACCTTGCCGTTCCCTAACCCTAACCCTAGCCCGGAACGGAAACCCACCGGCAGCCCCACACCTTAGCCTCCGCCGTACCCTAATCCTAACACGTACGCGGACACTGACCCGTGCGTCCGCACGTGCCCCGACCCTAGCACGTGTCCGCACCCTCACCTGTGCCCTCAACCTTGCCGTTCCCTAACCCTAACCCTAGCCCGGAACGGAAACCCACCGGCAGCCCCACACCTTAGCCTCCGCCGTACCCTAATCCTAATCCGTACGCGGACACTGACCCGTGCGTCCGCACGTGCCCTGAACCTAGCACGTGTCCGCACCCTCACCTGTGCCCTCAACCTTGCCGTTCCCTAACCCTAACCCTAGACCGGAACGGAAACCCACCGGCAGCCCCACACCTTAGCCTCCGCCGTACCCTAATCCTAATCCGTACGGGGACACTGACCCATGCGTCCGCACGTGCCCCGACCCTAGCACGTGTCCGCGCCCTCACCTGTGCCCTCAACCTTGCCGTTCCCTAACCCTAACCCTAGCCCGGAACGGAAACCCACCGGCAGCCCCACACCTTAGCCTCCGCCGTACCCTAATCCTAATCCGTACGCGGACACTGACCCGTGCGTCCGCACGTGCCCCGACCCTAGCACGTGTCCGCACCCTCACCTGTGCCTTCAACCTTGCCGTTCCCTAACCCTAAACCTAGCCCGGAACGGAAACCCACCGGCAGCCCCACACCTTAGCCTCCGCCGTACCCTAATCCTAATCCGTACGCGGACACTGACCCGTGCGTCCGCACGTGCCCCGACCCTAGCACGTGTCCGCACCCTCACCTGTGCCCTCAACCTTGCCGTTCCCTAACCCTAACCCTAGCCCGGTACGGAAACCCACCGGCAGCCCCACACCTTAGCCTCCGCCGTACCCTAATCCTAATCCGTACGCGGACACTGACCCGTGCGTCCGCACGTGCCCCGACCCTAGCACGTATCCGCACCCTCACCTGTGCCCTCAACCTTGCCGTTCCCTAACCCTAACCCTAGCCCGGAACGGAAACCCACCGGCAGCCCCACACCTTAGCCTCCGCCGTACCCTAATCCTAATCCGTACGCGCACACTGACCCGTGCGTCCGCACGTGTCCCGACCCTAGCACGTGTCCGGACCCTCACCTGTGCCCTCAACCTTGCCGTTCCCTAACCCTAAACCTAGCCCGGAATGGAAACCCACCGGCAGCCCCACACCTTAGCCTCCGCCGTACCCTAATCCTAATCCGTACGCGGACCCTGACCCGTGCGTCCGCACGTGCCCCGACCCTAGCACGTGTCCGCACCCTCACCTGTGCCCTCAACCTTGCCGTTCCCTAACCCTAACCCTAGCCCGGAACGGAAACCCACCGGCAGCCCCACACCTTAGCCTGCGCCGTACCCTAATCCTAATCCGTACGCGGACACTGACCCGTGCGTCTGCACGTGCCCCGACCCTAACACGTGTCCGCACCCTCACCTGTGCCCTCAACCTTGCCGTTCCCTAACCCTAACCCTAGCCCGGAACGGAAACCCACCGGCAGCCCCACACCTTAGCCTCCGCCGTACCCTAATCCTAATCCGTACGCGGACACTGACCCGTGCGTCCGCACGTGCCCCGACCCTAGCACGTGTCCGCACCCTCACCTGTGCCCTCAACCTTGCCGTTCCCTAACCCTAACCCTAGCCCGGAACGGAAACCCACCGGCAACCCCACACCTTATCCTCCGCCGTACCCTAATCCTAATCCGTACGCGGACTCTGACCCGTGCGTCCGCACGTGCCCCGACCCTAGCACGTGTCCGCACCCTCACCTGTGCCCTCAACCTTGCCGTTCCCTAACCTTAACCCTAGCCCGGAACGGAAACCCACCGGCAGCCCCACACCTTAGCCTCCGCCGTACCCTAATCCTAATCCGTACGCGGACACTGACACGTGCGTCCGCACGTGCCCCGACCCTACCACGCATCCGCACCCTCACCTGTGCCCTCAACCTTGCCGTTCCCTAACCCTAACCCTAGCCCGGAACGGAAACCCACCGGCAGCCCCACACCTTAGCCTCCGCCGTACCCTAATCCTAATCCGTACGCGGACACTGACCCGTGCGTCCGCACGTGCCCCGACCCTAGCACGCGTCCGCACCCTCACCTGTGCCGTCAACCTTGCCGTTCCCTAACACTAGCCCGGAATGGAAACCCACCGGCAGCCCCACACCTTAGCCTCCGCCGTACCCTAATCCTACTCCGTACGCGGACACTGACCCGTGCGTCCGCACGTGCCCCGACCCTAGCACGCGTCAGCACCCTCACCTGTGCCCTCAACCTTGCCGTTCCCTAACCCTAACCCTAGCCCGGAACGGAAACCCACCGGCAGCCCCACACCTTAGCCTGCGCCGTACCCTAATCCTAATCCGTACGCGGACACTGACCCGTGCGTCTGCACGTGCCCCGACCCTAACACGTGTCCGCACCCTCACCTGTGCCCTCAACCTTGCCGTTCCCTAACCCTAACCCTAGCCCGGAACGGAAACCCACCGGCAGCCCCACACCTTAGCCTCCGCCGTACCCTAATCCTAATCCGTACGCGGACACTGACCCGTGCGTCCGCACGTGCCCCGACCCTAGCACGTGTCCGCACCCTCACCTGTGCCCTCAACCTTGCCGTTCCCTAACCCTAACCCTAGCCCGGAACGGAAACCCACCGGCAACCCCACACCTTAGCCTCCGCCGTACCCTAATCCTAATCCGTACGCGGACTCTGACCCGTGCGTCCGCACGTGCCCCGACCCTAGCACGTGTCCGCACCCTCACCTGTGCCCTCAACCTTGCCGTTCCCTAACCTTAACCCTAGACCGGAACGGAAACCCACCGGCAGCCCCACACCTTAGCCTCCGCCGTACCCTAATCCTAATCCGTACGCGGACACTGACACGTGCGTCCGCACGTGCCCCGACCCTACCACGCGTCCCCACCCTCACCTGTGCCCTCAACCTTGCCGTTCCCTAACCCTAACCCTAGCCCGGAACGGAAACCCACCGGCAGCCCCACACCTTAGCCTCCGCCGTACCCTAATCCTAATCCGTACGCGGACACTGACCCGTGCGTCCGCACGTGCCCCGACCCTAGCACGCGTCCGCACCCTCACCTGTGCCCTCAACCTTGCCGTTCCCTAACACTAGCCCGGAATGGAAACCCACCGGCAGCCCCACACCTTAGCCTCTGCCGTACCCTAATCCTACTCAGTACGCGGACACTGACCCGTGCGTCCGCACGTGCCCCGACCCTAGCACGCGTCAGCACCCTCACCTGTGCCCTCAACCTTGCCGTTCCCTAACCCTAACCCTAGCCCGGAACGGAAACCCACCGGCAGCCCCACACCTTAGCCTCCGCCGTACCCTAATCCTAATCCGTACGTGGACACTGACCCTTGCGTCCGCACGTGCCCCGACCCTAGCACGTGTCCGCACCCTCACCTGTGCCCTCAACCTTGCCGTTCCCTAACCCTAACCCTAGCCCGGAACGGAAACCCACCGGCAGCCCCACACCTTAGCCTCCGCCGTACCCTAATCCTAATCCGTACGCGGACACTGGCCCGTGCGTCCGCACGTGCCCCGACCCTAGCACGTGTCCGCACCCTCACCTGTACCCTCAACCTTGCCGTTCCCTAACCCTAACCCTAGCCCGGAACGGAAACCCACCGGCAGCCCCACACCTTAGCCTCCGCCGTACCCTAATCCTAATCCGTACGCGGACACTGACCCGTGCGTCCGCACGTGCCCCGACCCTAGCACGTGTCCGCACCCTCACCTGTGCCCTCAACCTTGCCGTTCCCTAACCCTAACCCTAGCCCGGAACGGAAACCCACCGGCAGCCCCACACCTTAGCCTCCGCCGTACCCTAATCCTAATCCGTACGCGGACACTGACCCGTGCGTCCGCACGAGCCCCGACCCTAGCACGTGTCCGCACCCTCACCTGTGCCCTCAACCTTGCCGTTCCCTAACCCTAAACCTAGCCCGGAACGGAAACCCACCGGCAGCCCCACACCTTAGCCTCCGCCGTACCCTAATCCTAATCCGTACGCGGACACTGACCCGTGCGTCCGCACGTGCCCCGACCCTAGCACGTGTCCGCACCCTCACCTGTGCCCTCAACCTTGCCGTTCCCTAACCCTAACCCTAGCCCGGAACGGAAACCCACCGGCAGCCCCAAACCTTAGCCTCCGCCGTACCCTAATCCTAATCCGTACGCGGACACTGACCTGTGCGTCCGCACGTGCCCCGACCCTAGCACGTATCCGCACCCTCACCTGTGCCCTCAACCTTGCCGTTCCCTAACCCTAACCCTAGCCCGGAACGGAAACCCACCGGCAGCCCCACACCTTAGCCTCCGCCGTACCCTAATCCTAATCCGTACGCGCACACTGACCCGTGCGTCCGCACGTGCCCCGACCCTAGCACGTGTCCGCACCCTCACCTGTGCCCTCAACCTTGCCGTTCCCTAACCCTAACCCTAGCCCGGAACGGAAACCCATCGGCAGCCCCACACCTTAGGCTCCGCCGTACCCTAATCCTAATCCGTACGCGGACCCTGACCCGTGCGTCCCCACGTGCCCCGACCATAGCACGTGTCCGCACCCTCACCTGTGCCCTCAACCTTGCCGTTCCCTAACCCTAACCCTAGCCCGGAACGGAAACCCACCGGCAGCCCCACACCTTAGCCTGCGCCGTACCCTAATCCTAATCCGTACGCGGACACTGACCCGTGCGTCTGCACGTGCCCCGACCCTAACACGTGTCCGCACCCTCACCTGTGCCCTCAACCTTGCCGTTCCCTAACCCTAACCCTAGCCCGGAACGGAAACCCACCGGCAGCCCCAAACCTTAGCCTCCGCCGTACCCTAATCCTAATCCGTACGCGGACACTGACCCATGCGTCCGCACGTGCCCCGACCCTAGCACGTGTCCGCACCCTCACCTGTGCCCTCAACCTTGCCGTTCCCTAACCCTAACCCTAGCCCGGAACAGAAACCCACCGGCAGCCCCACACCTTAGCCTCCGCCGTACCCTAATCCTAATCCGTACGCGGACACTGACCCGTGCGTCCGCACGTGCCCCGACCCTAGCACGCGTCCGAACCCTCACCTGCGCCCTCAAACTTGCCGTTCCCTAACACTAGCCCGGAACGGAAACCCACCGGCAGCCCCACACCTTAGCCTCCGCCGTACCCTAATCCTACTCCGTACGCGGACACTGACCCGTGCGTCCGCACGTGCCCCGACCCTAGCACGCGTCAGCACCCTCACCTGTGCCCTCAAACTTGCCGTTCCCTAACCCTAAACCTAGCCCGGAACGGAAACCCACCGGCAGCCCCACACCTTAGCCTCCGCCGTACCCTAATCCTAATCCGTACGTGGACACTGACCCTTGCGTCCGCACGTGCCACGACCCTAGCACGTGTCCGCACCCTCACCTGTGCCCTCAACCTTGCCGTTCCCTAACCCTAACCCTAGCCCGGAACGGAAACCCACCGGCAGCCCCACACCTTAGCCTCCGCCGTACCCTAATCCTAATCCGTACGCGGACACTGACCCGTGCGTCCGCACGTGCCCCGACCCTAGCACGTGTCCGCACCCTCACCTGTACCCTCAACCTTGCCGTTCCCTAACCCTAACCCTAGCCCGGAACGGAAACCCACCGGCAGCCCCACACCTTAGCCTCCGTCGTACCCTAATCCTAATCCGTACGCAGACACTGACCCGTGCGTCCGCACGTGCCCCGACCCTAGCACGTGTCCGCGCCCTCACCTGTGCCCTCAACCTTGCAGTTCCCTAACCCTAACCCTAGCACAGAACGGAAACCCACCGGCAGCCCCACACCTTAGCCTCCGCCGTACCCTAATCCTAATCCGTACGCGGACACTGACCCGTGCGTCCGCACGTGCCCCGACCCTAGCACGTGTCCGCACCCTCACCTGTGCCCTCAAACTTGCCGTTCCCTAACCCTAACCCTAGCCCGGAACGGAAACCCACCGGCAGCCCCACACCTTAGCTTCTGCCGTACCCTAATCCTACTCCGTACGCGGACACTGACCCGTGCGTCCGCACGTGCCCTGACCCTAGCACGTGTCCGCACCCTCACCTGTGCCCTCAACCTTCCCGTTCCCTAACCCTAACCCTAGCCCGGAACGGAAACCCACCGGCAGCCCCACACCTTAGCCTCCGCCGTACCCTAATCGTAATCCGTACGCGGAGACTGACCCATGTGTCCGCACGTGCCCCGACCCTAGCAAGTGTCCGCCCCCTCACCTGTGCCCTCAACCTTGCCGTTCCCTAACCCTAACCCTAGCCCGGAACGGAAACCCACCGGCAGCCCCACACATTGGCCTCCGCCGTACCCTAATCCTACTCTGTACGCGGACACTGACCCGTGCGTCCGCACGTGCCCCTACCCTAGCACGTGTCCGCACCCTCACCTGTACCCTCAACCTTGCCGTTCCCTAACCCTAACCCTAGCCCGGAACGGAAACCCACCGGCAGCCCCACACCTTAGCCTCTGCCGTACCCTAATCCTAATCCGTACGCGGACACTGACCCGTGCGTCCGCACGTGCCCCGACCCTAGCACGTGTCCGCACCCTCACCTGTGCCCTCAACCTTGCCGTTCCCTAACCCTAACCCTAGCCCGGAACGGAAACCCACCGGCAACACCACACCTTAGCCTCCGCCGTACCCTAATCGTAATCCGTACGCAGACACTGACCCGTGCGTCCGCACGTGCCCCGACCCTAGCACGTGTCCGCACCCTCACCTGTGCCCTCAACCTTGCCGTTCCCTAACCCTAACCCTAGCCCGGAATGGAAACCTACCGGCAGCCCCACACCTTAGCCTCCGCCGTACCCTAATCTTAATCCGTACGCGGACACTGACCCGTTCGTCCGCACGTGCCCCAACCCTAGCACGTGTCCGCACTCTCACCTGTGCCCTTAACCTTGCCGTTCCCTAACCCTAACCCTAGCCCGGAACGGAAACCCACTGGCAGCCCCACACCTTAGCCTCCGCCGTACCCTAATCCTACTCCGTACGCGGACACTGACCCGTGCGTCCGCACATGCCCTGACCCTAGCACGTGTCCGCACCCTCACCTGTGCCCTCAACCTTGCCGTTCCCTAACCCTAACCCTAGCCCGGAACGGAAACCCACCGGCAGCCCCACACCTTAGCCTCCGCCGTACCCTAATCCTAATCCGTACGCGGACACTGACCCGTGCGTCCGCACGTGCCCCGACCCTAGCACGTGTCCTCACCCTCACCTGTGCCCTCAAACTTGCCGTTCCCTGACCCTAACCCTAGCCCGGAACGGAAACCCACCGGCAGCCCCACACCTTAGCCTCCGCCGTACCCTAATCCTAATCCGTACGCGGACACTGACCCGTGCGTCCGCACGTGCCCCGACCCTAGCACGTGTCCGCACCCTTACCTGTGCCTTCAACCTTGCCGTTCCCTAACCCTAACCCTAGCCCGGAACGGAAACCCACCGGCAGCCCCACACCTTAGCCTCCGCCGTACCCTAATCCTAATCCGTACGCGGACACTGACCCGTGTGTCCGCACGTGCCCCGACCCTAGGACGTGTCCGCACCCTCACCTGTGCCCTCAACCTTGCCGTTCCCTAACCCTAACCCTAGCCCGGAACGGAAACCCACCGGCAGCCCCACACCTTAGCCTCCGCCGTACCCTAATCCTAATCCGTACGCGGACACTGACCCGTGCGTCCGCACGTGCCCCGACCCTACCACGTGTCCGCACCCTCACCTGTACCCTCAACCTTGCCGTTCCCTAACCCTAAACCTAGCCCGGAACGGAAACCCACCGGCAGCCCCACACCTTAGCCTCCGCCGTACCCTAATCCTAATCCGTACGCGGACACTGACCCGTGCATCCGCACGTGCCCCGACCCTAGCACGTGTCCGCACCCTCACCTGTGCCCTCAACCTTGCCGTTCCCTAACCCTAACCCTAGCCCGGAACGGAAACCCACCGGCATCCCCACACCTTAGCCTCCGCCGTACCCTAATCCTAATCCGTACGAGGACACTGACCCGTGCGTCCGAACGTGCCCCGACCCTAGCACGTGTCCGCACCCTCACCTGTGCCCTCAACCTTGCCGTTCCCTAACCCTAACCCTAGCCCGGAACGGAAACCCACCGGCAGCCCCACACCTTAGCCTCCGCCGTACCCTAATCCAAATCCGTACGCGGACACTGACCCGTGCGTCCGCACGTGCCCCGTCCCTAGCACGTGTCCGCACCCTCACCTGTGCCCTCAACCTTGCCGTTCCCTAACCCTAACCCTAGCCCGGAACGGAAACCCACCGGCAGCCCCACACCTTAGCCTCCGCTGTACCCTAATCCTAACCCGTACGCGGACACTGACCCGTGCGTCCGCACGTGCCCCGACCCTAGCACGTATCCGCACCCTCACCTGTGCCCTCAACCTTGCAGTTCCCTAACCCTAACCCTAGCCCGGAACGGAAACCCACCGGCAACCCCACACCTTAGCCTCCGCCGTACCCTAATCCTAATCCGTACGCGGACACTGACCCGTGCGTCCGCACGTGCCCCGACCCTAGCACGTGTCCGCACCCTCACCTGTGCCCTCAACCTTGCAGTTCCCTAACCCTAACCCTAGCCCGGAACGGAAACCCACCGGCAACCCCACACCTTAGCCTCCGCCGTACCCTAATCCTAATCCGTACGCGGACACTGACCCGTGCGTCCGCACGTGCCCCGACCCTAGCACGTGTCCGCACCCTCACCTGTGCCCTCAACCTTGCCGTTCCCTAACCCTAACCCTAGCCCGGAACGGAAACCCACCGGCAACCCCACACCTTAGCCTCCGCCGTACCCTAATCGTAATCCGTACGCAGACACTGACCCGTGCGTCCGCACGTGCCCCGACCCTAGCACGTGTCCGCACCCTCACCTGTGCCCTCAACCTTGCCGTTCCCTAACCCTAACCCTAGCCCGGAACGGAAACCCACCGGCAGCCCCACACCTTAGCCTCCGCCGTACCCTAATCTTAATCCGTACGCGGACACTGACCCGTTCGTCCGCACGTGCCCCAACCCTAGCACGTGTCCGCACTCTCACCTGTGCCCTTAACCTTGCCGTTCCCTAACCCTAACCCTAGCCCGGAACGGAAACCCACTGGCAGCCCCACACCTTAGCCTCCGCCGTACCCTAATCCTACTCCGTACGCGGACACTGACCCGTGCGTCCGCACATGCCCTGACCCTAGCACGTGTCCGCACCCTCACCTGTGCCCTCAACCTTGCCGTTCCCTAACCCTAACCCTAGCCCGGAACGGAAACCCACCGGCAGCCCCACACCTTAGCCTCCGCCGTACCCTAATCCTAATCCGTACGCGGACACTGACCCGTGCGTCCGCACGTGCCCCGACCCTAGCACGTGTCCTCACCCTCACCTGTGCCCTCAAACTTGCCGTTCCCTAACCCTAACCCTAGCCCGGAACGGAAACCCACCGGCAGCCCCACACCTTAGCCTCCGCCGTACCCTAATCCTAATCCGTACGCGGACACTGACCCGTGCGTCCGCACGTGCCCCGACCCTAGCACGTGTCCGCACCCTTACCTGTGCCTTCAACCTTGCCGTTCCCTAACCCTAACCCTAGCCCGGAACGGAAACCCACCGGCAGCCCCACACCTTAGCCTCCGCCGTACCCTAATCCTAATCCGTACGCGGACACTGACCCGCGCGTCCGCACGTGCCCCGACCCTAGGACGTGTCCGCACCCTCACCTGTGCCCTCAACCTTGCCGTTCCCTAACCCTAACCCTAGCCCGGAACGGAAACCCACCGGCAGCCCCACACCTTAGCCTCCGCCGTACCCTAATCCTAATCCGTACGCGGACACTGACCCGTGCGTCCGCACGTGCCCCGACCCTACCACGTGTCCGCACCCTCACCTGTACCCTCAACCTTGCCGTTCCCTAACCCTAACCCTAGCCCGGAACGGAAACCCACCGGCAGCCCCACATCTTAGCCTCCGCCGTACCCTAATCCTAATCCGTACGCGGACACTGACCCGTGCATCCGCACGTGCCCCGACCCTAGCACGTGTCCGCACCCTCACCTGTGCCCTCAACCTTGCCGTTCCCTAACCCTAACCCTAGCCCGGAACGGAAACCCACCGGCATCCCCACACCTTAGCCTCCGCCGTACCCTAATCCTAATCCGTACGAGGACACTGACCCGTGCGTCCGAACGTGCCCCGACCCTAGCACGTGTCCGCACCCTCACCTGTGCCCTCAACCTTGCCGTTCCCTAACCCTAACCCTAGCCCGGAACGGAAACCCACCGGCAGCCCCACACCTTAGCCTCCGCCGTACCCTAATCCAAATCCGTACGCGGACACTGACCCGTGCGTCCGCACGTGCCCCGTCCCTAGCACGTGTCCGCACCCTCACCTGTGCCCTCAACCTTGCCGTTCCCTAACCCTAACCCTAGCCCGGAACGGAAACCCACCGGCAGCCCCACACCTTAGCCTCCGCCGTACCCTAATCCTAACCCGTACGCGGACACTGACCCGTGCGTCCGCACGTGCCCCGACCCTAGCACGTGTCCGCACCCTCACCTGTGCCCTCAACCTTGCCGTTCCCTAACCCTAACCCTAGCCCGGAACGGAAACCCACCGGCAGCCCCACACCTTAGCCTCCGCCGTACCCTAATCCTAATCCGTACGCGGACACTGACCCGTGCGTCCGCACGTGCCCCGAACCTAGCACGTGTCCGCACCCTCACCTGTGCCCTCAACCTTGCCGTTCCCTAACCCTAACCCTAGACCGGAACGGAAACCCACCGGCAGCCCCACACCTTAGCCTCCGCCGTACCCTAATCCTAATCCGTACGGGGACACTGACCCATGCGTCCGCACGTGCCCCGACCCTAGCACGTGTCCGCGCCCTCACCTGTGCCCTCAACCTTGCCGTTCCCTAACCCTAACCCTAGCCCGGAACGGAAACCCACCGGCAGCCCCACACCTTAGCCTCCGCCGTACCCTAATCCTAATCCGTACGCGGACACTGACCCGTGCGTCCGCACGTGCCCCGACCCTAGCACGTGTCCGCACCCTCACCTGTGCCTTCAACCTTGCCGTTCCCTAACCCTAAACCTAGCCCGGAACGGAAACCCACCGGCAGCCCCGCACCTTAGCCTCCGCCGTACCCTAATCCTAATCCGTATGCGGACACTGACCCGTGCGTCCGCACGTGCCCCGACCCTAGCACGTGTCCGCACCCTCACCTGTGCCCTCAACCTTGCCGTTCCCTAACCCTAACCCTAGCCCGGAACGGAAACCCACCGGCAGCCCCACACCTTAGCCTGCGCCGTACCCTAATCCTAATCCGTACGCGGACACTGACCCGTGCGTCCGAACGTGCCCCGACCCTAGCACGTATCCGCACCCTCACCTGTGCCCTCAACCTTGCCGTTCCCTAACCCTAACCCTAGCCCGGAACGGAAACCCACCGGCAGCCCCACACCTTAGCCTCCGCCGTACCCTAATCCTAATCCGTACGCGCACACTGACCCGTGCGTCCGCACGTGTCCCGACCCTAGCACGTGTCCGCACCCTCACCTGTGCCCTCAACCTTGCCGTTCCCTAACCCTAACCCTAGCCCGGAATGGAAACCCACCGGCAGCCCCACACCTTAGCCTCCGCCGTACCCTAATCCTAATCCGTACGCGGACCCTGACCCGTGCGTCCGCACGTGCCCCGACCCTAGCACGTGTCCGCACCCTCACCTGTGCCCTCAACCTTGCCGTTCCCTAACCCTAACCCTAGCCCGGAACGGAAACCCACCGGCAGCCCCACACCTTAGCCTGCGCCGTACCCTAATCCTAATCCGTACGCGGACACTGACCCGTGCATCTGCACGTGCCCCGACCCTAACACGTGTCCGCACCCTCACCTGTGCCCTCAACCTTGCCGTTCCCTAACCCTAACCCTAGCCCGGAACGGAAACCCACCGGCAGCCCCACACCTTAGCCTCCGCCGTACCCTAATCCTAATCCGTACGCGGACACTGACCCGTGCGTCCGCACGTGCCCCGACCCTAGCACGTGTCCGCACCCTCACCTGTGCCCTCAACCTTGCCGTTCCCTAACCCTAACCCTAGCCCGGAACGGAAACCCACCGGCAACCCCACACCTTATCCTCCGCCGTACCCTAATCCTAATCCGTACGCGGACTCTGACCCGTGCGTCCGCACGTACCCCGACCCTAGCACGTGTCCGCACCCTCACCTGTGCCCTCAACCTTGCCGTTCCCTAACCTTAACCCTAGCCCGGAACGGAAAGCCACCGGCAGCCCCACACCTTAGCCTCCGCCGTACCCTAATCCTAATCCGTACGCGGACACTGACACGTGCGTCCGCACGTGCCCCGACCCTACCACGCGTCCGCACCCTCACCTGTGCCCTCAACCTTGCCGTTCCCTAACCCTAACCCTAGCCCGGAACGGAAACCCACCGGCAGCCCCACACCTTAGCCTCCGCCGTACCCTAATCCTAATCCGTACGCGGACACTGACCCGTGCGTCCGCACGTGCCCCGACCCTAGCACGCGTCCGCACCCTCACCTGTGCCCTCAACCTTGCCGTTCCCTAACACTAGCCCGGAATGGAAACCCACCGGCAGCCCCACACCTTAGCCTCCGCCGTACCCTAATCCTACTCCGTACGCGGACACTGACCCGTGCGTCCGCACGTGCCCCGACCCTAGCACGCGTCAGCACCCTCACCTGTGCCCTCAACCTTGCCGTTCCCTAACCCTAACCCTAGCCCGGAACGGAAACCCACCGGCAGCCCCACACCTTAGCCTGCGCCGTACCCTAATCCTAATCCGTACGCGGACACTGACCCGTGCGTCTGCACGTGCCCCGACCCTAACACGTGTCCGCACCCTCACCTGTGCCCTCAACCTTGCCGTTCCCTAACCCTAACCCTAGCCCGGAACGGAAACCCACCGGCAGCCCCACACCTTAGCCTCCGCCGTACCCTAATCCTAATCCGTACGCGGACACTGACCCGTGCGTCCGCACGTGCCCCGACCCTAGCACGTGTCCGCACCCTCACCTGTGCCCTCAACCTTGCCGTTCCCTAACCCTAACCCTAGCCCGGAACGGAAACCCACCGGCAGCCCCACACCTTAGCCTCCGCCGTACCCTAATCCTAATCCGTACGCGGACACTGACCCGTGCGTCCGCACGAGCCCCGACCCTAGCACGTGTCCGCACCCTCACCTGTGCCCTCAACCTTGCCGTTCCCTAACCCTAAACCTAGCCCGGAACGGAAACCCACCGGCAGCCCCACACCTTAGCCTCCGCCGTACCCTAATCCTAATCCGTACGCGGACACTGACCCGTGCGTCCGCACGTGCCCCGACCCTAGCACGTGTCCGCACCCTCACCTGTGCCCTCAACCTTGCCGTTCCCTAACCCTAACCCTAGCCCGGAACGGAAACCCACCGGCAGCCCCACACCTTAGCCTCCGCCGTACCCTAATCCTAATCCGTACGCGGACACTGACCTGTGCGTCCGCACGTGCCCCGACCCTAGCACGTATCCGCACCCTCACCTGTGCCCTCAACCTTGCCGTTCCCTAACCCTAACCCTAGCCCGGAACGGAAACCCACCGGCAGCCCCACACCTTAGCCTCCGCCGTACCCTAATCCTAATCCGTACGCGCACACTGACCCGTGCGTCCGCACGTGCCCCGACCCTAGCACGTGTCCGCACCCTCACCTGTGCCCTCAACCTTGCCGTTCCCTAACCCTAACCCTAGCCCGGAACGGAAACCCATCGGCAGCCCCACACCTTAGCCTCCGCCGTACCCTAATCCTAATCCGTACGCGGACCCTGACCCGTGCGTCCCCACGTGCCCCGACCATAGCACGTGTCCGCACCCTCACCTGTGCCCTCAACCTTGCCGTTCCCTAACCCTAACCCTAGCCCGGAACGGAAACCCACCGGCAGCCCCACACCTTAGCCTGCGCCGTACCCTAATCCTAATCCGTACGCGGACACTGACCCGTGCGTCTGCACGTGCCCCGACCCTAACACGTGTCCGCACCCTCACCTGTGCCCTCAACCTTGCCGTTCCCTAACCCTAACCCTAGCCCGGAACGGAAACCCACCGGCAGCCCCAAACCTTAGCCTCCGCCGTACCCTAATCCTAATCCGTACGCGGACACTGACCCGTGCGTCCGCACGTGCCCCGACCCTAGCACGTGTCCGCACCCTCACCTGTGCCCTCAACCTTGCCGTTCCCTAACCCTAACCCTAGCCCGGAACGGAAACCCACCGGCAGCCCCACACCTTAGCCTCCGCCGTACCCTAATCCTAATCCGTACGCGGACACTGACCCGTGCGTCCGCACGTGCCCCGACCCTAGCACGCATCCGCACCCTCACCTGCGCCCTCAAACTTGCCGTTCCCTAACACTAGCCCGGAACGGAAACCCACCGGCAGCCCCACACCTTAGCCTCCGCCGTACCCTAATCCTACTCCGTACGCGGACACTGACCCGTGCGTCCGCACGTGCCCCGACCCTAGCACGCGTCAGCACCCTCACCTGTGCCCTCAACCTTGCCGTTCCCTAACCCTAACCCTAGCCCGGAACGGAAACCCACCGGCAGCCCCACACCTTAGCCTCCGCCGTACCCTATTCCTAATCCGTACGTGGACACTGACCCTTGCGTCCGCACGTGCCCCGACCCTAGCACGTGTCCGCACCCTCACCTGTGCCCTCAACCTTGCCGTTCCCTAACCCTAACCCTAGCCCGGAACGGAAACCCACCGGCATCCCCACACCTTAGCCTCCGCCGTACCCTAATCCTAATCCGTACGCGGACACTGACCCGTGCGTCCGCACGTGCCCCGACCCTAGCACGTGTCCGCACCCTCACCTGTACCCTCAACCTTGCCGTTCCCTAACCCTAACCCTAGCCCGGAACGGAAACCCACCGGCAGCCCCACACCTTAGCCTCCGTCGTACCCTAATCCTAATCCGTACGCAGACACTGACCCGTGCGTCCGCACGTGCCCCGACCCTAGCACGTGTCCGCGCCCTCACCTGTGCCCTCAACCTTGCAGTTCCCTAACCCTAACCCTAGCCCGGAACGGAAACCCACCGGCAGCCCCACACCTTAGCCTCCGCCGTACCCTAATCCTAATCCGTACGCGGACACTGACCCGTGCGTCCGCACGTGCCCCGACCCTAGCACGTGTCCGCACCCTCACCTGTGCCCTCAAACTTGCCGTTCCCTAACCCTAACCCTAGCCCGGAACGGAAACCCACCGGCAGCCCCACACCTTAGCTTCTGCCGTACCCTAATCCTACTCCGTACGCGGACACTGACCCGTGCGTCCGCACGTGCCCTGACCCTAGCACGTGTCCGCACCCTCACCTGTGCCCTCAACCTTCCCGTTCCCTAACCCTAACCCTAGCCCGGAACGGAAACCCACCGGCAGCCCCACACCTTAGCCTCCGCCGTACCCTAATCGTAATCCGTACGCAGAGACTGACCCATGCGTCCGCACGTGCCCCGACCCTAGCACGTGTCCGCACCCTCACCTGTGCCCTCAACCTTGCCGTTCCCTAACCCTAACACTAGCCCGGAACGGAAACCCACCGGCAGCCCCACACATTGGCCTCCGCCGTACCCTAATCCTACTCTGTACGCGGACACTGACCCGTGCGTCCGCACGTGCCCCTACCCTAGCACGTGTCCGCACCCTCACCTGTGCCCTCAACCTTGCCGTTCCCTAACCCTAACCCTAGCACGGAACGGAAACCCACCGGCAGCCCCACACCTTAGCCTCCGCCGTACCCTAATCCTAATCCGTACACGGACACTGACCCGTGCGTCCGCACGTGCCCCGACCCTAGCACGTGTCCGCACCCTCACCTGTGCCCTCAACCTTGCCGTTCCCTAACCCTAACCCTAGCCCGGAACGGAAACCCACCGGCAGCCCCACACCTTAGCCTCCACCGTACCCTAATCCTAATCCGTACGCGGACACTGACCCGTGCGTCCGCACGTGCCCCGACCCTAGCACGTGTCCGCACCCTCACCTGTGCCCTCAACCTTGCCGTTCCCTAACCCTAACCCTAGCCAGGAACGGAAACCCACCGGCAGCCCCACACCTTAGCCTCCGCCGTACCCTAATCCTAATCCGTACGCGGACACTGACCCGTGCGTCCGCACGTGCCCCGACCCTAGCACGTGTCCGCACCCTCACCTGTGCCCTCAACCTTGCCGTTCCCTAACCCTAACCCTAGCCCGGAACGGAAACCCACCGGCAGCCCCACACCTTAGCCTCCGCCGTACCCTAATCCTAATCCATACGCGGACACTGACCCGTGCGTCCGCACGTGCCCCGACCCTAGCACGTGTCCGCACCCTCACCTGTGCCCTCAACCTTGCCGTTCCCTAACCCTAACCCTAGCCCGGAATGGAAACCCACCGGCAACCCCACACCTTAGCCTCCGCCGTAACCTAATCGTAATCCATACGCGGACACTGACCCGTGCGTCCGCACGTGCCCCGAACCTAGCACGTGTCCGCACCCTCACCTGTGCCCTCAACCTTGCCGTTCCCTAACCCTAACCCTAGCCCGGAATGGAAACCCACCGGCAGCCCCACACCTTAGCCTCCGCCGTACCCTAATCCTAATCCGTACGCGGACACTGACCCGTGCGTCCGCACGTGCCCCGACCCTAGCACGTGTCCGCACCCTCACCTGTGCCCTCAACCTTGCCGTTCCCTAACCCTAACCCTAGCCCGGAACGGAAACCCACCGGCAGCCCCACACCTTAGCCTCCGCCGTACCCTAATCCTAATCCGTACGCGGACACTGACCCGTGCGTCCGCACGTGCCCCGACCCTAGCACGTGTCTGCACCCTCACCTGTGCCCTCAACCTTGCCGTTCCCTAACCCTAAACCTAGCCCGGAATGGAAACCCACTGGCAGCCCCACACCTTAGCCTCCGCCATACCCTAATCCTAATCCGTACGCGGACACTGACCCGTGCGTCCGCACGTGCTCCGACCCTAGCACGTGTCCGCACCCTCACCTGTGCCCTCAACCTTGCCGTTCCCTAACCCTAACCCTAGCCCGGAACGGAAACCCACCGGCAGCCCCACACCTTAGCCTCCGCCGTACCCTAATCCTAATCCGTACGCGGACAGTGACCCGTGCGTCCGCACGTGCCCCGACCCTAGCACGTGTCCGCACCCTCACCTGTACCCTCAACCTTGCCGTTCCCTAACCCTAACCCTAGCCGGGAACGGAAACCCACCGGCAGCCCCACACCTTAGCCTCCGCCGTACCCTAATCCTAATCCGTACGCGGACACTGACCCGTGCGTCCGCACGTGCCCCGACCCTACCACGTGTCCGCACCCTCACCTGTACGCTAAACCTTGCCGTTCCCTAACCCTAACCCTAGCCCGGAACGGAAACCCACCGGCAGCCCCACACCTTAGCCTCCGCCGTACCCTAATCCTAATCCGTACGCGGACACTGACCCGTGCGTCCGCACGTGCCCCGACCCTAGCACGTGTCCGCACCCTCACCTGTGCCCTCAACCTTGCCGTTCCCTAACCCTAACCCTAGCCCAGTACGGAAACCCACCGGCAGCCCCACACCTTAGCCTCCGCCGTACCCTAATCCTAATCCGTACGAGGACACTGACCCGTGCGTCCGAACGTGCCCCGACCCTAGCACGTGTCCGCACCCTCACCTGTGCCCTCAACCTTGCCGTTCCCTAACCCTAACCCTAGCCCGGAACGGAAACCCACCGGCAGCCCCACACCTTAGCCTCCGCCGTACCCTAATCCTAATCCGTACGCGGACACTGACCCGTGCGTCCGCACGTGCCCTGACCCTAGCACGTGTCCGCACCCTCACCTGTGCCCTCAACCTTGCCGTTCCCTAACCCTAACCCTAGCCCGGAATGGAAACCCACCGGCAGCCCCACACCATAGCCTCCGCCGTACCCTAATCCTAATCCGTACGCGGACACTGACCCGTGCGTCCGCACGTGCCCCGACCCTAGCACGTGTCCGCACCCTCACCTGTGCCCTCCACCTTGCCGTTCCCTAACCCTAACCCTAGCCCGGAACGGAAACCCACCGGCAGCCCCACACCTTAGCCTCCGCCGTACCCTAATCCTAATCCGTACGTGGACAGTGACCCGTGCGTCCGCACGTGCCCCGACCCTAGCACGTGTCCGCACCCTCACCTGTGCCCTCAACCTTGCCGTTCCCTAACCCTAACCCTAGCCCGGAACGGAAACCCACCGGCAGCCCCACACCTTAGCCTGCGCCGTACCCTAATCCTAATCGGTACGCGGACACTGACCCGTGCGTCCGCATGTGCCCCGACCCTAGCACGTGTCCTCACCCTCACCTGTGCCCTCAACCTTGCCGTTCCCTAACCCTAACCCTAGCCCGGAACGGAAACCCACCGGCAGCCCCACACCTTAGCCTCCACCGTACCCTAATCCTAATCCGTACGCGGACACTGACCCGTGCGTCCGCACGTGCCCCGACCCTAGCACGTGTCCGCACCCTCACCTGTACCCTCAACCTTGCCGTTCCCTAACCCTAACCCTAGCCCGGAACGGAAACCCACCGGCAACCCCACACCTTAGCCTCCGCCGTACGCTAATCGTAATCCATACGCGGACACTGACCCGTGCGTCCGCACGTGCCCCGACCCTAGCACATGTCCGCACCCTCACCTGTGCCCTCAACCTTGCCGTTCCCTAACCCTAACCCTAGCCCAGAATGGAAACCCACCGGCAGCCCCACACCTTAGCCTCCGCCGTACCCTAATCCTAATCCATACGCGGACACTGACCCGTGCGTCCGCACGTGCCCCGACCCTAGCACGTGTCCGCACCCTCACCTGTGCCCTCAACCTTGCCGTTCCCTAACCCTAACCCTAGCCCGGAAGAGAAACCCACCGGCAGCCCCACACCTTAGCCTCCGCCGTACCCTAATCCTAATCCGTACGCGGACACTGACGCGTGCGTCCGCACGTGCCCCGACCCTAGCACGTGTCTGCACCCTCACCTGTGCCCTCAACCTTACCGGTCCCTAACCCTAAACCTAGCCCGGAACGGAAACCCACCGGCAGCCCCACACCTTAGCCTCCGCCGTACCCTAATCCTTATCCGTACGCGGACACTGACCCGTGCGTCCGCACGTGCCGCGACCCTAGCACGTGTCCTCACCCTCACCTGTGCCCTCAAACTTGCCGTTCCCTAACCCTAACCCTAGCCCGGAACGGAAACCCACCGGCAGCCCCACACCTTAGCCTCCGCCGTACCCTAATCCTAATCCGTACGCGGACACTGATACGTGCGTCCGCACGTGCCCCGACCCTAGCACGTGTCCGCACCCTCACCTGTGCCCTCAACCTTGCCGTTCCCTAACCCTAACCCTAGCCCGGAACGGAAACCCACCGGCAGCCCCACACCTTAGCCTCCGCCGTACCCTAATCCTAATCCGTACACGGACAGTGACCCGTGCGTCCGCACGTGCCCCGACCCTAGCACGTGTCCGCACCCTCACCTGTACCCTCCACCTTGCCGTTCCCTAACCCTAACCCTAGCCCGGAACGGAAACCCACCGGCAGCCCCACACCTTAGCCTCCGCCGTACCCTAATCCTAATCCGTACGCGGACACTGACCCGTGCGTCCGCACGTGCCCCGACCCTACCACGTGTCCGCACCCTCACCTGTGCCCTCAACCTTGCCGTTCCCTAACCCTAACCCTAGCCCGGAACGGAAACCCACCGGCAGCCCCACACCTTAGCCTCCGCCGTACCCTAATCCTACTCCGTACGCGGACACTGACCCGTGCGTCCGCACGTGCCCCGACCCTAGCACGTGTCCGCACCCTCACCTGTGCCCTCAACCTTGCCGTTCCCTAACCCTAACCCTAGCCCGGAACGGAAACCCACCGGCAGCCCCACACCTCAGCCTCCGCCGTACCCTAATCCTAATCCGTACGCGGACACTGACCCGTGCGTCCGCACGTGCCCCGACCCTAGCACGTGTCCGCACCCTCACCTGTGCCCTCAACCTTGCCATTCCCTAACCCTAACCCTAGCCCGGAACGGAAACCCACCGGCAGCCCCACACCTTAGCCTCCGCCGTACCCTAATCCTAATCCGTACGCGGACACTGACCCGTGCGTCCGCACGTGCCCCGACCCTAGCACGTGTCTGCACCCTCACCTGTGCCCTCAACCTTGCCGTTCCCTAACCCTAAACCTAGCCCGGAACGGAAACCAACCGGCAGCCCCACACCTTAGCCTCCGCCGTACCCTAGTACTAATCCGTACGCGGACACTGACCCGTGCGTCCGCACGTGCCCCGACCCTAGCACGTGTCCTCACCCTCACCTGTGCCCTCAAACTTGCCGTTCCCTAACCCTAACCCTAGCCCGGAACGGAAACCCACCGGCAGCCCCACACCTTAGCCTCCGCCGTACCCTAATCCTAATCCGTACGCGGACACTGACCCGTGCGTCCGCACGTGCCCCGACCCTAGCACGTGTCCGCACCCTCACCTGTGCCCTCAACCTTGCCGTTCCCTAACCCTAACCCTAGCCCGGAACGGAAACCCACCGGCAGGCCCACACCTTAGCCTCCGCCGTACCCTAATCCTAATCCGTACGCGGACAGTGACCCGTGCGTCCGCACGTGCCCCGACCCTAGCACGTGTCCGCACCCTCACCTGTACCCTCAACCTTGCCGTTCCCTAACCCTAACCCTAGCCCGGAACGGAAACCCACCGGCAGCCCCACACCTCAGCCTCCGCCGTACCCTAATCCTAATCCGTACGCGGACACTGACCCGTGCGTCCGCACGTGCCCCGACCCTACCACGTGTCCGCACCCTCACCTGTACCCTCAACCTTGCCGTTCCCTAACCCTAACCCTAGCCCAGAACGGAAACCCACCGGCAGCCCCACACCTTAGCCTCCGCCGTACCCTAATCCTAATCCGTACGCGGACACTGACACGTGCGTCCGCACGTGCCCCGACCCTAGCACGTGTCCGCACCCTCACCTGTGCCCTCAACCTTGCCGTTCCCTAACCCTAACCCTAGCCCGGAACGGAAACCTACCGGCAGCCCCACACCTTAGCCTCCGCCGTACCCTAATCCTAATCCGTACGCGGACACTGACCCGTGCGTCCGCACGTGCCCCGACCCTAGCACGTGTCCGCACACTCACCTGTGCCCTCAACCTTGCCGTTCCCTAACCCTAACCCTAGCCCGGAACGGAAACCTACCGGGAGCCCCACACCTTAGCCTCCGCCGTAACCTAATCCTAATCCGTACGAGGACACTGACCCGTGCGTCCGCACGTGCCCCGACCCTAGCACGTGTCCGCACCCTCACCTGTGCCCTCAACCTTGCCGTTCCCTAACCCTAACCCTAGCCCGGAACGGAAACCCACCGGCAGCCCCACACCTTAGCCTCCGCCGTACCCTAATCCTAATCCGTACGCGGACACTAACCCGTGCGTCCGCACGTGCCCCGACCCTAGCACGTGTCCGCACCCTCACCTGTGCCCTCAACCTTGCCGTTCCCTAACCCTAACCCTAGCCCAGAACGGAAACCCACCGGCAGCCCCACACCTTAGCCTCCACCGTACCCTAATCCTAATCCGTACGCGGACACTAACCCGTGCGTCCGCACGTGCCCCGACCCTAGCACGTGTCCGCACCCTCACCTGTGCCCTCAACCTTGCCGTTCCCTAACCCTAACCCTAGCCCGGAACGGAAACCCACCGGCAGCCCCACACCTTAGCCTCCGCCGTACCCTAATCCTAATCCGTACGCGGACACTGACCCGTGCGTCCGCACGTGCCCCGACCCTAGCACGTGTCCGCACCCTCACCTGTGCCCTCAACCTTGCCGTTCCCTAACCCTAACCCTAGCCCGGAATGGAAACCCACCGGCAACCCCACACCTTAGCCTCCGCCGTACCCTAATCGTAATCCATACGCGGACACTGACCCGTGCGTCCGCACGTGCCCCGACCCTAGCACGTGTCCGCACCCTCACCTGTGCCCTCAACCTTGCCGTTCCCTAACCCTAACCCTAGCCCGGAACGGAAACCTACCGGCAGCCCCACACCTTAGCCTCCGCCGTAACCTAATCCTAATCCGTACGAGGACACTGACCCGTGCGTCCGCACGTGACCCGACCCTAGCACGTGTCCGCACCCTCACCTGTGCCCTCAACCTTGCCGTTCCCTAACCCTAACCCTAGCCCGGAACGGAAACCCACCGGCAGCCCCACACCTTAGCCTCCGCCGTACCCTAATCCTAATCCGTACGCGGACACTGACCCGTGCGTCCGCACGTGCCCCGACCCTAGCACGTGTCCGCACCCTCACCTGTGCCCTCAACCTTGCCGTTCCCTAACCCTAACCCTAGCCTGGAACAGAAACCCACCGGCAGCCCCACACCTTAGCCTCCGCCGTACCCTAATCGTAATCCGTACGCGGACACTGACCCGTGCGTCCGCACGTGCCCCGACCCTAGCACGTGTCTGCACCCTCACCTGTGCCCTCAACCTTGCCGTTCCCTAACCCTAAACCTACCCCGGAACGGAAACCCACCGGCAGCCCCACACCTTAGCCTCCGCCGTACCCTAATCCTAATCCGTACGCGGACACTGACCCGTGCGTCCGCACGTGCCCCGACCCTAGCACGTGTCCGCACCCTCACCTGTGCCCTCAACCTTGCCGTTCCCTAACCCTAACCCTAGCCCGGAACGGAAACCCACCGGCAGCCCCACACCTTCGCCTCCGCCGTACCCTAATCCTAATCCGTATGCAGACAGTGACCCGTGCGTCCGCACGTGCCCCGACCGTAGCACGTGTCCGCACCCTCACCTGTACCCTCAACCTTGCCGTTCCCTAACCCTAACCCTAGCCCGGAACGGAAACCCACCGGCAGCCCCACACCTTAGCCTCCGCCGTACCCTAATCCTAATCCGTACGCGGACACTGACCCGTGCGTCCGCACGTGCCCCGACCCTACCACGTGTCCGCACCCTCACCTGTACCCTCAACCTTGCCGTTCCCTAACCCTAACCCTAGCCCGGAACGGAAACCCACCGGCAGCCCCACACCTTAGCCTCCGCCGTACCCTAATTCTAATCCGTACGCGGACACTGACCCGTGCGTCCGCACGTGCCCCGACCCTAGCACGTGTCCGCACCCTCACCTGTGCCCTCAACCTTGCCGTTCCCTAACCCTAACCCTAGCCCGGAACGGAAACCCACCGGCAGCCCCACACCTTAGCCTCCGCCGTACCCTAATCCTAATCCGTACGCGGACACTGACCCGTGCGTCCGCACGTGCCCCGACCCTAGCACGTGTCTGCACCCTCACCTGTGCCCTCAACCTTGCCGTTCCCTAACCCTAAACCTACCCCGGAACGGAAACCCACCGGCAGCCCCACACCTTAGCCTCCGCCGTACCCTAATCCTAATCCGTACGCGGACACTGACCCGTGCGTCCGCACGTGCCCCGACCCTAGCACGTGTCCGCACCCTCACCTGTGCCCTCAACCTTGCCGTTCCCTAACCCTAACCCTAGCCCGGAACGGAAACCCACCGGCAGCCCCACACCTTCGCCTCCGCCGTACCCTAATCCTAATCCGTATGCAGACAGTGACCCGTGCGTCCGCACGTGCCCCGACCGTAGCACGTGTCCGCACCCTCACCTGTACCCTCAACCTTGCCGTTCCCTAACCCTAACCCTAGCCCGGAACGGAAACCCACCGGCAGCCCCACACCTTAGCCTCCGCCGTACCCTAATCCTAATCCGTACGCGGACACTGACCCGTGCGTCCGCACGTGCCCCGACCCTACCACGTGTCCGCACCCTCACCTGTACCCTCAACCTTGCCGTTCCCTAACCCTAACCCTAGCCCGGAACGGAAACCCACCGGCAGCCCCACACCTTAGCCTCCGCCGTACCCTAATTCTAATCCGTACGCGGACACTGACCCGTGCGTCCGCACGTGCCCCGACCCTAGCACGTGTCCGCACCCTCACCTGTGCCCTCAACCTTGCCGTTCCCTAACCCTAACCCTAGCCCGGAACGGAAACCCACCGGCAGCCCCACACCTTAGCCTCCGCCGTACCCTAATCCTAATCCGTACGCGGACACTGACCCGTGCGTCCGCACGTGCCCTGACCCTAGCACGTGTCCGCACCCTCACCTGTGCCCTCAACCTTGCCGTTCCGTAACCCTAACCCTAGCCCGGAATGGAAACCCACTGGCAGCCCCACACCTTAGCCTCCGCCGTACCCTAATCCTAATCCGTACGCGGACACTGACCCGTGCGTCCGCACGTGCCCCGACCCTAGCACGTGTCCGCACCCTCACCTGTGCCCTCAACCTTGCCGTTCCCTAACCCTAACCCTAGCCCGGAACGGCAACCCACCGGCAGCCCCACACCTTAGCCTCCGCCGTACCCTAATCCTAATCCGTACGCGGACACTGACCCGTGCGTCCGCACGTGCCCCGACCCTAGCACGTGTCCGCACCCTCACCTGTGCCCTCAACCTTGCCGTTCCCTAACCCTAACCCTAGCCCGGAACGGAAACCCACCGGCAGCCCCACACCTTAGACTCCGCCGTACCCTAATCCTAATCCGTACGCGGACCCTGACCCGTGCGTCCGCACGTGCCCCGACCCTAGCACGTGTCCGCACCCTCACCTGTGCCCTCAACCTTGCCGTTCCCTAAACCTAACCCTAGCCCGGAACGGAAACCCACCGGCAGCCCCACACCTTAGCCTCCGCTGTACCCTAATCCTAATCGGTACGCGGATACTGACCCGTGCGTCCGCACGTGCCCCGACCCTAGCACGTGTCCTCACCCTCACCTGTGCCATCAACCTTGCCGTTCCCTAACCCTAACCCTAGCCCGGAACGGAAACCCACCGGCAGCCCCAAACCTTAGCCTCCGCCGTACCCTAATCCTAATCCATACGCGGACACTGACCCGTGCGTCCGCACGTGCCCCGACCCTAGCACGTGTCCGCACCCTCACCTGTGCCCTCAACCTTGCCGTTCCCTAACCCTAACCCTAGCCCGGAACGGAAAACCACCGGCAACCCCACACCTTAGCCTCCGCCGTAACCTAATCGTAATCCATACGCGGACACTGAACCGTGCGTCCGCACGTGCCCCGAACCTAGCACGTGTCCGCACCCTCACCTGTGCCCTCAAACTTGCCGTTCCCTAACCCTAACCCTAGCCCGGAACGGAAACCCACCGGCAGCCCCACACCTTAGCCTCCGCCGTACCCTAATCCTAATCCGTACGCGGACAGTGACCCGTGCGTCCGCACGTGCCCCGACCCTAGCACGTGTCCGCACCCTCACCTGTACCCTCCACCTTGCCGTTCCCTAACCCTAACCCTAGCCCGGAACGGAAACCCACCGGCAGCCCCACACCTTAGCCTCCGCCGTACCCTAATCCTAATCCGTACGCGGACACTGACCCGTGCGTCCGCACGTGCCCCGAACCTACCACGTGTCCGCACCCTCACCTGTGCCCTCAACCTTGCCGTTCCCTAACCCTAACCCTAGCCCGGAACGGAAACCCACCGGCAGCCCCACACCTTAGCCTCCGCCGTACCCTAATCGTAATCCGTACGCGGACACTGACCCGTGCGTCCGCACGTGCCCCGACCCTAGCACGTGTCCGCACCCTCACCTGTGCCCTCAACCTTGCCGTTCCCTAACCCTAACCCTAGCCCGGAACGGAAACCCACCGGCAGCCCCACACCTTAGCCTCCGCCGTACCCTAATCCTAATCCGTACGCGGACACTGACCCGTGCGTCCGCACGTGCCCCGACCCTAGCACGTGTCCGCACCCTCACCTGTGCCCTCAACCTTGCCGTTCCCTAACCCTAACCCTAGCCCGGAACGGAAACCCACCGGCAGCCCCACACCTAGGCCTCCGCCATACCCTAATCCTAATCCGTACGCGGACACTGACCCGTGCGTCCCCACGTGCCCCGACCCTAGCACGTGTCCGCACCCTCACCTGTGCCCTCAACCTTGCCGTTCCCTAACCCTAAACCTAGCCCGGAACGGAAACCCACCGGCAGCCCCACACCTTAGCCTCCGCCGTACCCTAATCCTAATCCGTACGCGGACACTGACCCGTGCGTCCGCACGTGCCCCGACCGTAGCACGTGTCCTCACCCTCACCTGTGCCCTCAAACTTGCCGTTCCCTAACCCTAACCCTAGCCCGGAACGGAAACCCACCGGCAGCCCCACACCTTAGCCTCCGCCGTACCCTAATCCTAATCCGTACGCGGACACTGACCCGTGCGTCCGCACGTGCCCCGACCCTAGCACGTGTCCGCACCCTCACCTGTGCCCTCAACCTTGCCGTTCCCTAACCCTAACCCTAGCCCGGAACGGAAACCCACCGGCAACCCCACACCTTAGCCTCCGCCGTACCCTAATCCTAATCCGTACGCGGACAGTGACCCGTGCGTCCGCACGTGCCCCAACCCTAGCACGTGTCCGCACCCTCACCTGTACCCTCCACCTTGCCGTTCCCTAACCCTAACCCTAGCCCGGAACGGAAACCCACCGGCAGCCCCACACCTTAGCCTCCGCCGTACCCTAATCCTAATCCGTACGCGGACACTGAACCGTGCGTCCGCACGTGCCCCGACCCTACCACGTGTCCGCACCCTCACCTGTACCCTCAACCTTGCCGTTCCCTAACCCTAACCCTAGTCCGGAACGGAAACCCACCGGCAGCCCCACACCTTAGCCTCCGCCGTACCCTAATCCTAATCCGTACGCGGACACTGACCCGTGCGTCCGCACGTGCCCCGACCCTAGCACGTGTCCGCACCCTCACCTGTGCCCTCAACCTTGCCATTCCCTAACCCTAACCCTAGCCCGGAACGGAAACCTACCGGCAGCCCCACACCTTAGCCTCCGCCGTACCCTAATCCTAATCCGTACGAGGACACTGACCCGTGCGTCCGCACGTGCCCCGACCATAGCACGTGTCCGCACCCTCACCTGTGCCCTCAACCTTGCCGTTCCCTAACCCTAACCCTAGCCCGGAACGGAAACCCACCGGCAGCCCCACACCTTAGCCTCCGCCGTACCCTAATCCTAATCCGTACGAGGACACTGACCCGTGCGTCCGAACGTGCCCCGACCGTAGCACGTGTCCGCACCCTCACCTGTGCCCTCAACCTTGCCGTTCCCTAACCCTAAACCTAGCCCGGAACGGAAACCCACCGGCAGCCCCACACCTTAGCCTCCGCCGTACCCTAATCCTAATCCGTACGAGGACACTGACCCGTGCGTCCGCACGTGCCCCGACCCTAGCACGTGTCCGCACCCTCACCTGTGCCCTCAACCTTGCCGTTCCCTAACCCTAACCCTAGCCCTGAACGGAAACCCACCGGCAGCCCCACACCTTAGCCTCCGCCGTACCCTAATCCTAATCCGTACGCGGACACTGACCCGTGCGTCCGCACGTGCCCCGACCCTAGCACGTGTCCGCACCCTCACCTGTGCCCTCAACCTTGCCGTTCCCTAACCCTAACCCTAGCCCGGAACGGAAACCCACCGGCAGCCCCACACCTTAGCCTCCGCCGTACCCTAATCCTAATCCGTACGCGGACACTGACCCGTGCGTCCGCACGTGCCCCGACCCTAGCACGTGTCCGCACCCTCACCTGTGCCCTCAACCTTGCCGTTCCCTAACCCTAACCCTAGCCCGGAACGGAAACCCACCGGCAGCCCCACACCTTAGCCTCCGCCGTACCCTAATCCTAATCCGTACGCGGACACTGACCCGTGCGTCCCCACGTGCCCCGACCCTAGCACGTGTCCGCACCCTCACCTGTGCCCTCAACCTTGCCGTTCCCTAACCCTAAACCTAGCCCGGAACGGAAACCCACCGGCAGCCCCACACCTTAGCCTCCGCCGTACCCTAATCCTAATCCGTACGCGGACACTGACCCGTGCGTCCGCACGTGCCCCGACCCTAGCACGTGTCCTCACCCTCACCTGTGCCCTCAAACTTGCCGTTCCCTAACCCTAACCCTAGCCCGGAACGGAAACCCACCGGCAGCCCCACACCTTAGCCTCCGCCGTACACTAATCCTAATCCGTACGCGGACACTGACCCGTGCGTCCGCACGTGCCCCGACCCTAGCACGTGTCCGCACCCTCACCTGTGCCCTCAACCTTGCCGTTCCCTAACCTTAACCCTAGCCCGGAACGGAAACCCACCGGCAGCCCCACACCTTAGCCTCCGCCGTACCCTAATCCTAATCCGTACGCGGACAGTGACCCGTGCGTCCGCACGTGCCCCAACCCTAGCACGTGTCCGCACCCTCACCTGTACCCTCCACCTTGCCGTTCCCTAACCCTAACCCTAGCCCGGAACGGAAACCCACCGGCAGCCCCACACCTTAGCCTCCGCCGTACCCTAATCCTAATCCGTACGCGGACACTGAACCTTGCGTCCGCACGTGCCCCGACCCTACCACGTGTCCGCACCCTCACCTGTACCCTCAACCTTGCCGTTCCCTAACCCTAACCCTAGCCCGGAACGGAAACCCACCGGCAGCCCCACACCTTAGCCTCCGCCGTACCCTAATCCTAATCCGTACGCGGACACTGACCCGTGCGTCCGCACGTGCCCCGACCCTAGCACGTGTCCGCACCCTCACCTGTGCCCTCAACCTTGCCATTCCCTAACCCTAACCCTAGCCCGGAACGGAAACCTACCGGCAGCCCCACACCTTAGCCTCCGCCGTACCCTAATCCTAATCCGTACGAGGACACTGACCCGTGCGTCCGCACGTGCCCCGACCCTAGCACGTGTCCGCACCCTCACCTGTGCCCTCAACCTTGCCGTTCCCTAACCCTAACCCTAGCCCGGAACGGAAACCCACCGGCAGCCCCACACCTTAGCCTCCGCCGTACCCTAATCCTAATCCGTACGCGGACACTGACCCGTGCGTCCGCACGTGCCCTGACCCTAGCACGTGTCTGCACCCTCACCTGTGCCCTCAACCTTGCCGTTCCCTAACCCTAACCCTAGCCCGGAACGGAAACCCACCGGCAGCCCCACACCTTAGCCTCCGCCGTACCCTAATCCTAATCCGTACGCGGACACTGACCCGTGCGTCCGCACGTGCCCCGACCCTAGCACGTGTCCGCACCCTCACCTGTGCCCTCAACCTTGCCGTTCCCTAACCCTAACCCTAGCCCGGAACGGAAACCCACCGGCAGCCCCACACCTTAGCCTCCGCCGTACCCTAATCGTAATCCGTACGCGGACACTGACCCGTGCGTCCGCACGTGCCCCGACCCTAGCACGTGTCCGCACCCTCACCTGTGCCCTCAACCTTGCCGTTCCCTAACCCTAACCCTAGCCCGGAACGGAAACCCACCGGCAGCCCCACACCTTAGCCTCCGCCGTACCCTAATCCTAATCCGTACGAGGACACTGACCCGTGCGTCCGAACGTGCCCCGACCGTAGCACGTGTCCGCACCCTCACCTGTGCCCTCAACCTTGCCGTTCCCTAACCCTAAACCTAGCCCGGAACGGAAACCCACCGGCAGCCCCACACCTTAGCCTCCGCCGTACCCTAATCCTAATCCGTACGAGGACACTGACCCGTGCGTCCGCACGTGCCCCGACCCTAGCACGTGTCCGCACCCTCACCTGTGCCCTCAACCTTGCCGTTCCCTAACCCTAACCCTAGCCCGGAACGGAAACCCACCGGCAGCCCCACACCTTAGCCTCCGCCGTACCCTAATCCTAATCCGTACGCGGACACTGACCCGTGCGTCCGCACGTGCCCCGACCCTAGCACGTGTCCGCACCCTCACCTGTGCCCTCAACCTTGCCGTTCCCTAACCCTAACCCTAGCCCAGAACGGAAACCCACCGGCAGCCCCACACCTTAGCCTCCACCGTACCCTAATCCTAATCCGTACGCGGACACTGACCCGTGCGTCCGCACGTGCCCCGACCCTAGCACGTGTCCGCACCCTCACCTGTGCCCTCAACCTTGCCGTTCCCTAACCCTAACCCTAGCCCGGAACGGAAACCCACCGGCAGCCCCACACCTTAGCCTCCGCCGTACCCTAATCCTAATCCGTACGCGGACACTGACCCGTGCGTCCGCACGTGCCCCGACCCTAGCACGTGTCCGCACCCTCACCTGTGCCCTCAACCTTGCCGTTCCCTAACCCTAACCCTAGCCCGGAATGGAAACCCACCGGCAACCCCACACCTTAGCCTCCGCCGTACCATAATCGTAATCCATACGCGGACACTGACCCGTGCGTCCGCACGTGTCCGCACCCTCACCTGTGCCCTCAACCTTGCCGTTCCCTAACCCTAACCCTAGCCCGGAACGGAAACCCACCGGCAGCCCCACACCTTAGCCTCCGCCGTACCCTAATCCTAATCCGTACGCGGACACTGACCCGTGCGTCCGCACGTGCCCCGACCCTAGCACGTGTCCGCACCCTCACCTGTGCCCTCAACCTTGCCGTTCCCTAACCCTAACCCTAGCCTGGAACAGAAACCCACCAGCAGCCCCACACCTTAGCCTCCGCCGTACCCTAATCGTAATCCGTACGCGGACACTGACCCCTGCGTCCGCACGTGCCCCGACCCTAGCACGTGTCTGCACCCTCACCTGTGCCCTCAACCTTGCCGTTCCCTAACCCTAAACCTACCCCGGAACGGAAACCCACCGGCAGCCCCACACCTTAGCCTCCGCCGTACCCTAATCCTAATCCGTACGCGGACACTGACCCGTGCGTCCGCACGTGCCCCGACCCTAGCACGTGTCCGCACCCTCACCTGTGCCCTCAACCTTGCCGTTCCCTAACCCTAACCCTAGCCCGGAACGGAAACCCACGGGCAGCCCCACACCTTCGCCTCCGCCGTACCCTAATCCTAATCCGTATGCGGACAGTGACCCGTGCGTCCGCACGTGCCCCGACCGTAGCACGTGTCCGCACCCTCACCTGTACCCTCAACCTTGCCGTTCCCTAACCCTAACCCTAGCCCGGAACGGAAACCCACCGGCAGCCCCACACCTTAGCCTCCGCCGTACCCTAATCCTAATCCGTACGCGGACACTGACCCGTGCGTCCGCACGTGCCCCGACCCTACTACGTGTCCGCACCCTCACCTGTACCCTCAACCTTGCCGTTCCCTAACCCTAACCCTAGCCCGGAACGGAAACCCACCGGCAGCCCCACACCTTAGCCTCCGCCGTACCCTAATTCTAATCCGTACGCGGACACTGACCCGTGCGTCCGCATGTGCCCTGACCCTAGCACGTGTCCGCACCCTCACCTGTGCCCTCAACCTTGCCGTTCCCTAACCCTAACCCTAGCCCGGAACGGAAACCCACCGGCAGCCCCACACCTTAGCCTCCGCCGTACCCTAATCCTAATCCGTACGCGGACACTGACCCGTGCGTCCGCACGTGCCCCGACCCTAGCACGTGTCCGCACCCTCACCTGTGCCCTCAACCTTGCCGTTCCCTAACCCTAACCCTAGCCCGGAACGGAAACCCACCGGCAGCCCCACACCTTAGCCTCCGCCGTACCCTAATCCTAATCCGTACGCGGACACTGACCCGTGCGGCCCCACGTGCCCCGACCCTAGCACGTGTCCGCACCCTCACCTGTGCCCTCAACCTTGCAGTTCCCTAACCCTAAACCTAGCCCGGAACGGAAACCCACCGGCAGCCCCACACCTTAGCCTCCGCCGTACCCTAATCCTAATCCGTACGCGGACACTGACCCGTGCGTCCGCACGTGCCCCGACCCTAGCACGTGTCCTCACCCTCACCTGTGCCCTCAAACTTGCCGTTCCCTAACCCTAACCCTAGCCCGGAACGGAAACCCACCGGCAGCCCCACACCTTAGCCTCCGCCGTACCCTAATCCTAATCCGTACGCGGACACTGACCCGTGCGTCCGCACGTGCCCCGACCCTAGCACGTGTCCGCACACTCACCTGTGCCCTCAACCTTGCCGTTCCCTAACCTTAACCCTAGCCCGGAACGGAAACCCACCGGCAGCCCCACACCTTAGCCTCCGCCGTACCCTAATCCTAATCCGTACGCGGACAGTGACCCGTGCGTCCGCACGTGCCCCAACCCTAGCACGTGTCCGCACCCTCACCTGTACCCTCCACCTTGCCGTTCCCTAACCCTAACCCTAGCCCGGAACGGAAACCCACCGGCAGCCCCACACCTTAGCCTCCGCCGTACCCTAATCCTAATCCGTACGCGGACACTGAACCTTGCGTCCGCACGTGCCCCGACCCTACCACGTGTCCGCACCCTCACCTGTACCCTCAACCTTGCCGTTCCCTAACCCTAACCCTAGCCCGGAACGGAAACCCACCGGCAGCCCCACACCTTAGCCTCCGCCGTACCCTAATCCTAATCCGTACGCGGACACTGACCCGTGCGTCCGCACGTGCCCCGACCCTAGCACGTGTCCGCACCCTCACCTGTGCCCTCAACCTTGCCATTCCCTAACCCTAACCCTAGCCCGGAACGGAAACCTACCGGCAGCCCCACACCTTAGCCTCCGCCGTACCCTAATCCTAATCCGTACGAGGACACTGACCCGTGCGTCCGCACGTGCCCCGACCCTAGCACGTGTCCGCACCCTCACCTGTGCCCTCAACCTTGCCGTTCCCTAACCCTAACCCTAGCCCGGAACGGAAACCCACCGGCAGCCCCACACCTTAGCCTCCGCCGTACCCTAATCCTAATCCGTACGCGGACACTGACCCGTGCGTCCGCACGTGCCCTGACCCTAGCACGTGTCTGCACCCTCACCTGTGCCCTCAACCTTGCCGTTCCCTAACCCTAACCCTAGCCCGGAACGGAAACCCACCGGCAGCCCCACACCTTAGCCTCCGCCGTACCCTAATCCTAATCCGTACGCGGACACTGACCCGTGCGTCCGCACGTGCCCCGACCCTAGCACGTGTCCGCACCCTCACCTGTGCCCTCAACCTTGCCGTTCCCTAACCCTAACCCTAGCCCGGAACGGAAACCCACCGGCAGCCCCACACCTTAGCCTCCGCCGTACCCTAATCGTAATCCGTACGCGGACACTGACCCGTGCGTCCGCACGTGCCCCGACCCTAGCACGTGTCCGCACCCTCACCTGTGCCCTCAACCTTGCCGTTCCCTAACCCTAACCCTAGCCCGGAACGGAAACCCACCGGCAGCCCCACACCTTAGCCTCCGCCGTACCCTAATCCTAATCCGTACGCGGACACTGACCCTTGCGTCCGCACGTGCCCCGACCCTAGCACGTGTCCGCACCCTCACCTGTGCCCTCAACCTTGCCGTTCCCTAACCCTAACCCTAGCCCAGAACGGAAACCCACCGGCAGCCCCACACCTTAGCCTCCGCCGTACCCTAATCCTAATCCGTACGCGGACACTGACCCTTGCGTCCGCACGTGCCCCGACCCTAGCACGTGTCCGCACCCTCACCTGTGCCCTCAACCTTGCCGTTCCCTAACCCTAACCCTAGCCCAGAACGGAAACCCACCGGCAGCCCCACACCTTAGCCTCCACCGTACCCTAATCCTAATCCGTACGCGGACACTGACCCGTGCGTCCGCACGTGCCCCGACCCTAGCACGTGTCCGCACCCTCACCTGTGCCCTCAACCTTGCCGTTCCCTAACCCTAACCCTAGCCCGGAACGGAAACCCACCGGCAGCCCCACACCTTAGCCTCCGCCGTACCCTAATCCTAATCCGTACGCGGACACTGACCCGTGCGTCCGCACGTGCCCCGACCCTAGCACGTGTCCGCACCCTCACCTGTGCCCTCAACCTTGCCGTTCCCTAACCCTAACCCTAGCCCAGAATGGAAACCCACCGGCAACCCCACACCTTAGCCTCCGCCGTACCCTAATCGTAATCCATACGCGGACACTGACCCGTGCGTCCGCACGTGTCCGCACCCTCACCTGTGCCCTCAACCTTGCCGTTCCCTAACCCTAACCCTAGCCCGGAACGGAAACCCACCGGCAGCCCCACACCTTAGCCTCCGCCGTACCCTAATCCTAATCCGTACGCGGACACTGACCCGTGCGTCCGCACGTGCCCCGACCCTAGCACGTGTCCGCACCCTCACCTGTGCCCTCAACCTTGCCGTTCCCTAACCCTAACCCTAGCCTGGAACAGAAACCCACCGGCAGCCCCACACCTTAGCCTCCGCCGTACCCTAATCGTAATCCGTACGCGGACACTGACCCCTGCGTCCGCACGTGCCCCGACCCTAGCACGTGTCTGCACCCTCACCTGTGCCCTCAACCTTGCCGTTCCCTAACCCTAAACCTACCCCGGAACGGAAACCCACCGGCAGCCCCACACCTTAGCCTCCGCCGTACCCTAATCCTAATCCGTACGCGGACACTGACCCGTGCGTCCGCACGTGCCCCGACCCTAGCACGTGTCCGCACCCTCACCTGTGCCCTCAACCTTGCCGTTCCCTAACCCTAACCCTAGCCCGGAACGGAAACCCACGGGCAGCCCCACACCTTCGCCTCCGCCGTACCCTAATCCTAATCCGTATGCGGACAGTGACCCGTGCGTCCGCACGTGCCCCGACCGTAGCACGTGTCCGCACCCTCACCTGTACCCTCAACCTTGCCGTTCCCTAACCCTAACCCTAGCCCGGAACGGAAACCCACCGGCAGCCCCACACCTTAGCCTCCGCCGTACCCTAATCCTAATCCGTACGCGGACACTGACCCGTGCGTCCGCACGTGCCCCGACCCTACTACGTGTCCGCACCCTCACCTGTACCCTCAACCTTGCCGTTCCCTAACCCTAACCCTAGCCCGGAACGGAAACCCACCGGCAGCCCCACACCTTAGCCTCCGCCGTACCCTAATTCTAATCCGTACGCGGACACTGACCCGTGCGTCCGCATGTGCCCCGACCCTAGCACGTGTCCGCACCCTCACCTGTGCCCTCAACCTTGCCGTTCCCTAACCCTAACCCTAGCCCGGAACGGAAACCCACCGGCAGCCCCACACCTTAGCCTCCGCCGTACCCTAAACCTAATCCGTACGAGGACACTGACCCGTGCGTCCGAACGTGCCCCGACCCTAGCACGTGTCCGCACCCTCACCTGTGCCCTCAACCTTGCCGTTCCCTAACCCTAACCCTAGCCCGGAACGGAAACCCACCGGCAGCCCCACACCTTAGCCTCCGCCGTACCCTAATCCTAATCCGTACGCGGACACTGACCCGTGCGTCCGCACGTTCCCTCACCCTAGCACGTGTCCGCACCCTCACCTGTGCCCTCAACCTTGCCGTTCCCTAACCCTAACCCTAGCCCGGAATGGAAACCCACCGGCAGCCCCACACCTTAGCCTCCGCCGTACCCTAATCCTAATCCGTACGCGGACACTGACCCGTGCGTCCGCACGTGCCCCGACCCTAGCACGTGTCCGCACCCTCACCTGTGCCCTCAACCTTGCCGTTCCCTAACCATAACCCTAGCCCGGAACGGCAACCCACCGGCAGCCCCACACCTTAGCCTCCGCCGTATCCTAATCCTAATCCGTACGCGGACACTGACCCGTGCGTCCGCACGTGCCCCGACCCTAGCACGTGTCCGCACCCTCACCTGTGCCCTCAACCTTGCCGTTCCCTTACCCTAACCCTAGCCCGGAACGGAAACCCACCGGCAGCCCCACACCTTAGCCTCCGCCGTACCCTAATCCTAATCCGTACGCGGACCCTGACCCGTGCGTCCGCACGTGCCCCGACCCTAGCACGTGTCCGCACCCTCACCTGTGCCCTCAACCTTGCCGTTCCCTAACCCTAACCCTAGCCCGGAACGGAAACCCACCGGCAGCCCCACACCTTAGCCTGCGCCGTACCCTAATCCTAATCGGTACGCGGACACTGACCCGTGCGTCCGCACGTGCCCCGACCCTAGCACGTGTCCTCACCCTCACCTGTGCCATCAACCTTGCCGTTCCCTAACCCTAACCCTAGCCCGGAACGGAAACCCACCGGCAGCCCCAAACCTTAGCCTCCGCCGTACCCTAATCCTAATCCATACGCGGACACTGACCCGTGCGTCCGCACGTGCCCCGACCCTAGCACGTGTCCGCACCCTCACCTGTGCCCTCAACCTTGCCGTTCCCTAACCCTAACCCTAGCCCGGAACGGAAAACCACCGGCAACCCCACACCTTAGCCTCCGCCGTAACCTAATCGTAATCCATACGCGGACACTGAACCGTGCGACCGCACGTGCCCCGACCCTAGCACGTGTCCGCACCCTCACCTGTGCCCTCAACCTTGCCGTTCCCTAACCCTAACCCTAGCCCGGAACGGCAACGCACCGGCAGCCCCACACCTTAGCCTCCGCCGTACCCTAATCCTAATCCGTACGCGGACACTGACCCGTGCGTCCGCACGTGCCCCGACCCTAGCACGTGTCCGCACCCTCACCTGTGCCCTCAACCTTGCCGTTCCCTAACCCTAACCCTAGCCCGGAACGGAAACCCACCGGCAGCCCCACACCTTAGCCTCCGCCGTACCCTAATCCTAATCCGTACGCGGACACTGACCCGTGCGTCCGCACATGCCCCGACCCTAGCACGTGTCTGCACCCTCACCTGTGCCCTCAACCTTGCCGTTCCCTAACCCTAAACCTAGCCCGGAACGGAAACCCACCGGCAGCCCCACACCTTAGCCTCCGCCGTACCCTAATCCTAATCCGTACGCGGACACTGACCCGTGCGTCCGCACGTGCCCCGACCCTACCACGTGTCCGCACCCTCACCTGTGCCCTCAACCTTGCCGTTCCCTAACGCTAACCCTAGCCCGGAACGAAACCCACCGGCAGCCCCACACCTTAGCCTCCGCCGTACCCTAATCCTAATCCGTACGCGGACACTGACCCGAGCGTCCGCACGTGCCCCGACCCTAGCACGTGTCCGCACCCACACCTGTGCCCTCAACCTTGCCGTTCCCTAACCCTAACCCTAGCCCGGAACGGAAACCCACCGGCAGCCCCACACCTTAGCCTCCGCCGTACCCTAATACTAATCCGTACGCGGACACTGACCCGTGCGTCCCCACGTGCCCCGACCCTAGCACGTGTCCGCACCCTCACCTGTGCCCTCAACCTTGCCGTTCCCTAACCCTAACCCTAGCCCGGAACAGAAACCCACCGGCAGCCCCACACCTTAGCCTCCGCCGTACCCTAATCCTAATCCGTACGCGCACACTGAACCGTGCGTCCGCACGTGCCCCGACCCTAGCACGTGTCCTCACCCTCACCTGTGCCCTCAAACTTGCCGTTCCCTAACCCTAACCCTAGCCCGGAACGGAAACCCACCGGCATCCCCACACCTTAGCCTCCGCCGTACCCTAATCCTAATCCGTACGCGGACACTGACCCGTGCGTCCGCACGTGCCCCGACCCTAGCACGTGTCCGCACCCTCACCTGTGCCCTCAACCTTGCCGTTCCCTAACCCTAACCCTAGCCCGGAACGGAAACCCACCGGCAGCCCCACACCTTAGCCTCCGCCGTACCCTAATCCTAATCCGTACGCGGACAGTGACCCGTGCGTCCGCACGTGCCCCGACCCTAGCACGTGTCCGCACCCTCACCTGTACCCTCCACCTTGCCGTTCCCTAACCCTAACCCTAGCCCGGAACGGAAACCCACCGGCAGCCCCACACCTTAGCCTCCGCCGTACCCTAATCCTAATCCGTACGCGGACACTGAAACGTGCGTCCGCACGTGCCCCGACTCTACCACGTGTCCGCACCCTCACCTGTACCCTCAACCTTGCCGTTCCCTAACCCTAACCCTAGCCCGGAACGGAAACCCACCGGCAGCCCCACACCTTAGCCTCCGCCGTACCTTAATCCTAATCCGTACGCGGACACTGACCCGTGCGTCCGCACGTGCCCCGACCCTAGCACGTGTCCGCACCCTCACCTGTGCCCTCAACCTTGCCATTCCCTAACCCTAACCCTAGCCCGGAACGGAAACCTACCGGCAGCCCCACACCTTAGCCTCCGCCGTACCCTAATCCTAATCCGTACGAGGACACTGACCCGTGCGTCCGAACGTGCCCCGACCCTAGCACGTGTCCGCACCCTCACCTGTGCCCTCAACCTTGCCGTTCCCTTACCCTAACCCTAGCCCGGAACGGAAACCCACCGGCAGCCCCACACCTTAGCCTCCGCCGTACCCTAATCCTAATCCGTACGCGGACACTGACCCGTGCGTCCGCACGTGCCCCGAACCTAGCACGTGTCCGCACCCTCACCTGTGCCCTCAACCTTGCCGTTCCCTAACCCTAACCCTATCCCGGAATGGAAACCCACCGGCAGCCCCACACCTTAGCCTCCGCCGTACCCTAATCCTAATCCGTACGCGGACACTGACCCATGCGTCCGCACGTGCCCCGACCCTAGCACGTGTCCGCACCCTCACCTGTGCCCTCAACCTTGCCGTTCCCTAACCCTAACCCTAGCCCGGAACGGAAACCCACCGGTAGCCCCACACCTTAGCCTCCGCCGTACCCTAATCCTAATCCGTACGCGGACACTGACCCGTGCGTCCGCACGTGCCCCGACCCTAGCACGTGTCCGCACCCTCACCTGTGCCCTCAACCTTGCCGTTCCCTAACCCTAACCCTAGCCCGGAACGGAAACCCACCGGCAGCCCCACACCTTAGCCTCCGCCGTACCCTAATCCTAATCCGTACGCGGACACTGACCCGTGCGTCCGCACGTGCCCCGACCCTAGCACGTGTCCGCACCCTCACCTGTGCCCTCAACCTTGCCGTTCCCTAACCCTAACCCTAGCCTGGAATGGAAACCCACCGGCAGCCCCACACCTTAGCCTCCGCCGTACCCTAATCCTAATCCGTACGCGGACACTGACCCGTGCGTCCGCACGTGCCCCGACCCTAGCACGTGTCCGCACCCTCACCTGTGCCCTCAACCTTGCCGTTCCCTAACCCTAACCCTAGCCCGGAACGGAAACCCACCGGCAGCCCCACACCTTAGCCTCCGCCGTACCCTAATCGTAATCCGTACGCGGACACTGACCCGTGCGTCCGCACGTGCCCCGACTCTAGCACGTGTCCGCACCCTCACCTGTGCCCTCAACCTTGCCGTTCCCTAACCCTAACCCTAGCCCGGAACGGAAACCCACCGGCAGCCCCACACCTTAGCCTCCGCCGTACCCTAATCCTAATCCGTACGAGGACACTGACCCATGCGTCCGAACGTGCCCCGACCCTAGCACGTGTCCGCACCCTCACCTGTGCCCTCAACCTTGCCGTTCCCTAACCCTAACCCTAGCCCGGAACGGAAACCCACCGGCAGCCCCACACCTTAGCCTCCGCCGTAACCTAATCCTAATCCGTACGAGGACACTGACCCGTGCGTCCGAACGTGCCCCGACCCTAGCACGTGTCCGCACCCTCACCTGTGCCCTCAACCTTGCCGTTCCCTAACCCTAACCCTAGCCCGGAACGGAAACCCACCGGCAGCCCCACACCTTAGCCTCCGCCGTACCCTAATCCTAATCCGTACGCGGACACTGACCCGTGCGTCCGCACGTGCCCCGACCCTAGCACGTGTCCGCACCCTCACCTGTGCCCTCAACCTTGCCGTTCCCTAACCCTAACCCTAGCCCGGAACGGAAACCCACCGGCAGCCCCACACCTTAGCCTCCGCCGTACCCTAATCCTAATCCGTATGCGGACACTGACCCGTGCGTCCGCACGTGCCCCGACCCTAGCACGTGTCCGCACCCTCACCTGTGCCCTCAACCTTGCCGTTCCCTAACCCTAACCCTAGCCTGGAACGGAAACCCACCGGCAGCCCCACACCTTAGCCTCCGCCGTACCCTAATCCTAATCCGTACGCGGACACTGACCCGTGCGTCCGCACGTGCCCCGACCCTAGCACGTGTCCGCACCCTCACCTGTGCCCTCAACCTTGCCGTTCCCTAACCCTAACCCTAGCCCGGAACGGAAACCCACCGGCAGCCCCACACCTTAGCCTCCGCCGTACCCTAATCCTAATCCGTACGCGGACACTGACCCGTGCGTCCGCACGTGCCCCGACCCTACCACGTGTCCGCACCCTCACCTGTACCCTCAACCTTGCCGTTCCCTAACCCTAACCCTAGCCCGGAACGGAAAACCACCGGCAGCCCCACACGTTAGCCTCCGCCGTACCCTAATTCTAATCCGTACGCGGACACTGACCCATGCGTCCGCACGTGCCCCGACCCTAGCACGTGTCCGCACCCTCACCTGTGCCCTCAACCTTGCCGTTCCCTAACCCTAACCCTAGCCCGGAACGGAAACCCACCGGCAGCCCCACACCTTAGCCTCCGCCGTACCCTAAACCTAATCCGTACGAGGACACTGACCCGTGCGTCCGAACGTGCCCCGACCCTAGCACGTGTCCGCACCCTCACCTGTGCCCTCAACCTTGCCGTTCCCTAACCCTAACCCTAGCCCGGAACGGAAACCCACCGGCAGCCCCACACCTTAGCCTCCGCCGTACCCTAATCCTAATCCGTACGCGGACACTGACCCGTGCGTCCGCACGTTCCCTCACCCTAGCACGTGTCCGCACCCTCACCTGTGCCCTCAACCTTGCCGTTCCCTAACCCTAACCCTAGCCCGGAATGGAAACCCACCGGCAGCCCCACACCTTAGCCTCCGCCGTACCCTAATCCTAATCCGTACGCGGACACTGACCCGTGCGTCCGCACGTGCCCCGACCCTAGCACGTGTCCGCACCCTCACCTGTGCCCTCAACCTTGCCGTTCCCTAACCATAACCCTAGCCCGGAACGGCAACCCACCGGCAGCCCCACACCTTAGCCTCCGCCGTATCCTAATCCTAATCCGTACGCGGACACTGACCCGTGCGTCCGCACGTGCCCCGACCCTAGCACGTGTCCGCACCCTCACCTGTGCCCTCAACCTTGCCGTTCCCTAACCCTAACCCTAGCCCGGAACGGAAACCCACCGGCAGCCCCACACCTTAGCCTCCGCCGTACCCTAATCCTAATCCGTACGCGGACCCTGACCCGTGCGTCCGCACGTGCCCCGACCCTAGCACGTGTCCGCACCCTCACCTGTGCCCTCAACCTTGCCGTTCCCTAACCCTAACCCTAGCCCGGAACGGAAACCCACCGGCAGCCCCACACCTTAGCCTGCGCCGTACCCTAATCCTAATCGGTACGCGGACACTGACCCGTGCGTCCGCACGTGCCCCGACCCTAGCACGTGTCCTCACCCTCACCTGTGCCATCAACCTTGCCGTTCCCTAACCCTAACCCTAGCCCGGAACGGAAACCCACCGGCAGCCCCAAACCTTAGCCTCCGCCGTACCCTAATCCTAATCCATACGCGGACACTGACCCGTGCGTCCGCACGTGCCCCGACCCTAGCACGTGTCCGCACCCTCACCTGTGCCCTCAACCTTGCCGTTCCCTAACCCTAACCCTAGCCCGGAACGGAAAACCACCGGCAACCCCACACCTTAGCCTCCGCCGTAACCTAATCGTAATCCATACGCGGACACTGAACCGTGCGACCGCACGTGCCCCGACCCTAGCACGTGTCCGCACCCTCACCTGTGCCCTCAACCTTGCCGTTCCCTAACCCTAACCCTAGCCCGGAACGGCAACGCACCGGCAGCCCCACACCTTAGCCTCCGCCGTACCCTAATCCTAATCCGTACGCGGACACTGACCCGTGCGTCCGCACGTGCCCCGACCCTAGCACGTGTCCGCACCCTCACCTGTGCCCTCAACCTTGCCGTTCCCTAACCCTAACCCTAGCCCGGAACGGAAACCCACCGGCAGCCCCACACCTTAGCCTCCGCCGTACCCTAATCCTAATCCGTACGCGGACACTGACCCGTGCGTCCGCACATGCCCCGACCCTAGCACGTGTCTGCACCCTCACCTGTGCCCTCAACCTTGCCGTTCCCTAACCCTAAACCTAGCCCGGAACGGAAACCCACCGGCAGCCCCACACCTTAGCCTCCGCCGTACCCTAATCCTAATCCGTACGCGGACACTGACCCGTGCGTCCGCACGTGCCCCGACCCTAGCACGTGTCCTCACCCTCACCTGTGCCCTCAAACTTGCCGTTCCCTAACCTTAACCCTAGCCCGGAACGGAAACCCACCGGCAGCCCCACACCTTAGCCTCCGCCGTACCCTAATCCTAATCCGTACGCGGACACTGACCCGTGCGTCCGCACGTGCCCCGACCCTAGCACGTGTCCGCACCCTCACCTGTGCCCTCAACCTTGCCGTTCCCTAACCCTAACCCTAGCCCGGAACGGAAACCCACCGGCAGCCCCACACCTTAGCCTCCGCCGTACCCTAATCCTAATCCGTACGCGGACAGTGACCCGTGCGTCCGCACGTGCCCCGACCCTAGCACGTGTCCGCACCCTCACCTGTACCCTCCACCTTGCCGTTCCCTAACCCTAACCCTAGCCCGGAACGGAAACCCACCGGCAGCCCCACACCTTAGCCTCCGCCGTACCCTAATCCTAATCCGTACGCGAACACTGACCCGTGCGTCCGCACGTGCCCCGACCCTAGCACGTGTCCGCACCCTCACCTGTGCCCTCAACCTTGCCGTTCCCTAACCCTAACCCTAGCCCGGAACGGAAACCCACTGGCAGCCCCACACCTTAGCCTCCGCCGTACCCTAATCCTAATCCGTACGCGGACAGTGACCCGTGCGTCCGCACGTGCCCCGACCCTAGCACGTGTCCGCACCCTCACCTGTACCCTCCACCTTGCCGTTCCCTAACCCTAACCCTAGCCCGGAACGGAAACCCACCGGCAGCCCCACACCTTAGCCTCCGCCGTACCCTAATCCTAATCCGTACGCGGACACTGACCCGTGCGTCCGCACGTGCCCCGACCCTAGCACGTGTCCGCACCCTCACCTGTGCCCTCAACCTTGCCGTTCCCTAACCCTAACCCTAGCCCGGAACGGAAACCCACCGGCAGCCCCACACCTTAGCCTCCGCCGTACCCTAATCCTAATCCGTACGCGGACACTGACCCGTGCGTCCGCACGTTCCCTCACCCTAGCACGTGTCCGCACCCTCACCTGTGCCCTCAACCTTGCCGTTCCCTAACCCTAACCCTAGCCCGGAATGGAAACCCACCGGCAGCCCCACACCTTAGCCTCCGCCGTACCCTAATCCTAATCCGTACGCGGACACTGACCCGTGCGTCCGCACGTGCCCCGACCCTAGCACGTGTCCGCACCCTCACCTGTGCCCTCAACCTTGCCGTTCCCTAACCATAACCCTAGCCCGGAACGGCAACCCACCGGCAGCCCCACACCTTAGCCTCCGCCGTATCCTAATCCTAATCCGTACGCGGACACTGACCCGTGCGTCCGCACGTGCCCCGACCCTAGCACGTGTCCGCACCCTCACCTGTGCCCTCAACCTTGCCGTTCCCTAACCCTAACCCTAGCCCGGAACGGAAACCCACCGGCAGCCCCACACCTTAGCCTCCGCCGTACCCTAATCCTAATCCGTACGCGGACCCTGACCCGTGCGTCCGCACGTGCCCCGACCCTAGCACGTGTCCGTACCCTCACCTGTGCCCTCAACCTTGCCGTTCCCTAACCCTAACCCTAGCCCGGAACGGAAACCCACCGGCAGCCCCACACCTTAGCCTGCGCCGTACCCTAATCCTAATCGGTACGCGGACACTGACCCGTGCGTCCGCACGTGCCCCGACCCTAGCACGTGTCCTCACCCTCACCTGTGCCATCAACCTTGCCGTTCCCTAACCCTAACCCTAGCCCGGAACGGAAACCCACCGGCAGCCCCAAACCTTAGCCTCCGCCGTACCCTAATCCTAATCCATACGCGGACACTGACCCGTGCGTCCGCACGTGCCCCGACCCTAGCACGTGTCCGCACCCTCACCTGTGCCCTCAACCTTGCCGTTCCCTAACCCTAACCCTAGCCCGGAACGGAAAACCACCGGCAACCCCACACCTTAGCCTCCGCCGTAACCTAATCGTAATCCATACGTGGACACTGAACCGTGCGACCGCACGTGCCCCGACCCTAGCACGTGTCCGCACCCTCACCTGTGCCCTCAACCTTGCCGTTCCCTAACCCTAACCCTAGCCCGGAACGGCAACGCACCGGCAGCCCCACACCTTAGCCTCCGCCGTACCCTAATCCTTATCCGTACGCGGACACTGACCCGTGCGTCCGCACGTGCCCCGACCCTAGCACGTGTCCGCACCCTCACCTGTGCCCTCAACCTTGCCGTTCCCTAACCCTAACCCTAGCCCGGAACGGAAACCCACCGGCAGCCCCACACCTTAGCCTCCGCCGTACCCTAATCCTAATCCGTACGCGGACACTGACCCGTGCGTCCGCACATGCCCCGACCCTAGCACGTGTCTGCACCCTCACCTGTGCCCTCAACCTTGCCGTTCCCTAACCCTAAACCTAGCCCGGAACGGAAACCCACCGGCAGCCCCACACCTTAGCCTCCGCCGTACCCTAATCCTAATCCGTACGCGGACACTGACCCGTGCGTCCGCACGTGCCCCGACCCTAGCACGTGTCCTCACCCTCACCTGTGCCCTCAAACTTGCCGTTCCCTAACCTTAACCCTAGCCCGGAACGGAAACCCACCGGCAGCCCCACACCTTAGCCTCCGCCGTACCCTAATCCTAATCCGTACGCGGACACTGACCCGTGCGTCCGCACGTGCCCCGACCCTAGCACGTGTCCGCACCCTCACCTGTGCCCTCAACCTTGCCGTTCCCTAACCCTAACCCTAGCCCGGAACGGAAACCCACCGGCAGCCCCACACCTTAGCCTCCGCCGTACCCTAATCCTAATCCGTACGCGGACAGTGACCCGTGCGTCCGCACGTGCCCCGACCCTAGCACGTGTCCGCACCCTCACCTGTACCCTCCACCTTGCCGTTCCCTAACCCTAACCCTAGCCCGGAACGGAAACCCACCGGCAGCCCCACACCTTAGCCTCCGCCGAACCCTAATCCTAATCCGTACGCGGACACTGACCCGTGCGTCCGCACGTGCCCCGACCCTACCACGTGTCCGCACCCTCACCTGTGCCCTCAACCTTGCCGTTCCCTAACGCTAACCCTAGCCCGGAACGGAAACCCACCGGCAGCCCCACACCTTAGCCTCCGCCGTACCCTAATCCTAATCCGTACGCGGACACTGACCCGTGCGTCCCCACGTGCCCCGACCCTAGCACGTGTCCGCACCCACACCTGTGCCCTCAACCTTGCCGTTCCCTAACCCTAACCCTAGCCCGGAACGGAAACCCACCGGCAGCCCCACACCTTAGCCTCCGCCGTACCCTAATCCTAATCCGTACGCGGACACTGACCCGTGCGTCCGCACGTGCCCCGACCCTAGCACGTGTCCGCACCCTCACCTGTGCCCTCAACCTTGCCGTTCCCTAACCCTAACCCTAGCCCGGAACGGAAACCCACCGGCAGCCCCACACCTTAGCCTCCGCCGTACCCTAATCCTAATCCGTACGCGGACACTGACCCGTGCGTCCCCACGTGCCCCGACCCTAGCACGTGTCTGCACCCTCACCTGTGCCCTCAACCTTGCCGTTCCCTAACCCTAAACCTAGCCCGGAACGGAAACCCACCGGCAGCCCCACACCTTAGCCTCCGCCGTACCCTAATCCTAATCCGTACGCGCACACTGAACCGTGCGTCCGCACGTGCCCCGACCCTAGCACGTGTCCTCACCCTCACCTGTGCCCTCAAACTTGCCGTTCCCTAACCCTAACCCTAGCCCGGAACGGAAACCCACCGGCAGCCCCACACCTTAGCCTCCGCCGTACCCTAATCCTAATCCATACGCGGACACTGACCCGTGCGTCCGCACGTGCCCCGACCCTAGCACGTGTCCGCACCCTCACCTGTGCCCTCAACCTTGCCGTTCCCTAACCCTAACCCTAGCCCGGAACGGAAACCCACCGGCAGCCCCACACCTTAGCCTCCGCCGTACCCTAATCCTAATCCGTACGCGGACAGTGACCCGTGCGTCCGCACGTGCCCCGACCCTACCACGTGTCCGCACCCTCACCTGTACCCTCCACCTTGCCGTTCCCTAACCCTAACCCTAGCCCGGAACGGAAACCCACCGGCAGCCCCACACCTTAGCCTCCGCCGTACCCTAATCCTAATCCGTACGCGGACACTGAACCGTGCGTCCGCACGTGCCCCGACTCTACCACGTGTCCGCACCCTCACCTGTACCCTCAACCTTGCCGTTCCCTAACCCTAACCCTAGCCCGGAACGGAAACCCACCGGCAGCCCCACACCTTAGCCTCCGCCGTACCCTAATCCTAATCCGTACGCGGACACTGACCCGTGCGTCCGCACGTGCCCCGACCCTAGCACGTGTCCGCACCCTCACCTGTGCCCTCAACCTTGCCATTCCCTAACCCTAACCCTAGCCCGGAACGGAAACCTACCGGCAGCCCCACACCTTAGCCTCCGCCGTACCCTAATCCTAATCCGTACGAGGACACTGACCCGTGCGTCCGAACGTGCCCCGACCCTAGCACGTGTCCGCACCCTCACCTGTGCCCTCAACCTTGCCGTTCCCTTACCCTAACCCTAGCCCGGAACGGAAACCCACCGGCAGCCCCACACCTTAGCCTCCGCCGTACCCTAATCCTAATCCGTACGCGGACACTGACCCGTGCGTCCGCACGTGCCCCGACCCTAGCACGTGTCCGCACCCTCACCTGTGCCCTCAACCTTGCCGTTCCCTAACCCTAACCCTATCCCGGAATGGAAACCCACCGGCAGCCCCACACCTTAGCCTCCGCCGTACCCTAATCCTAATCCGTACGCGGACACTGACCCATGCGTCCGCACGTGCCCCGACCCTAGCACGTGTCCGCACCCTCACCTGTGCCCTCAACCTTGCCGTTCCCTAACCCTAACCCTAGCCTGGAACGGAAACCCACCGGTAGCCCCACACCTTAGCCTCCGCCGTACCCTAATCCTAATCCGTACGCGGACACTGACCCGTGCGTCCGCACGTGCCCCGACCCTAGCACGTGTCCGCACCCTCACCTGTGCCCTCAACCTTGCCGTTCCCTAACCCTAACCCTAGCCCGGAACGGAAACCCACCGGCAGCCCCACACCTTAGCCTCCGCCGTACCCTAATCCTAATCCGTACGCGGACACTGACCCGTGCGTCCGCACGTGCCCCGACCCTAGCACGTGTCCGCACCCTCACCTGTGCCCTCAACCTTGCCATTCCCTAACCCTAACCCTAGCCTGGAACGGAAACCCACCGGCAGCCCCACACCTTAGCCTCCGCCGTACCCTAATCCTAATCCGTACGCGGACACTGACCCGTGCGTCCGCACGTGCCCCGACCCTAGCACGTGTCCGCACCCTCACCTGTGCCCTCAACCTTGCCGTTCCCTAACCCTAACCCTAGCCTGGAACGGAAACCCACCGGCAGCCCCACACCTTAGCCTCCGCCGTACCCTAATCGTAATCCGTACGCGGACACTGACCCGTGCGTCCGCACGTGCCCCGACCCTAGCACGTGTCCGCACCCTCACCTGTGCCCTCAACCTTGCCGTTCCCTAACCCTAACCCTAGCCCGGAACGGAAACCCACCGGCAGCCCCACACCTTAGCCTCCGCCGTACCCTAATCCTAATCCGTACGAGGACACTGACCCATGCGTCCGAACGTGCCCCGACCCTAGTACGTGTCCGCACCCTCACCTGTGCCCTCAACCTTGCCGTTCCCTAACCCTAACCCTAGCCCGGAACGGAAACCCACCGGCAGCCCCACACCTTAGCCTCCGCCGTACCCTAATCCTAATCCGTACGAGGACACTGACCCGTGCGTCCGAACGTGCCCCGACCCTAGCACGTGTCCGCACCCTCACCTGTGCCCTCAACCTTGCCGTTCCCTAACCCTAACCCTAGCCCGGAACGGAAACCCACCGGCAGCCCCACACCTTAGCCTCCGCCGTACCCTAATCCTAATCCGTACGCGGACACTGACCCGTGCGTCCGCACGTGCCCCGACCCTAGCACGTGTCCGCACCCTCACCTGTGCCCTCAACCTTGCCGTTCCCTAACCCTAACCCTAGCCCGGAACGGAAACCCACCGGCAGCCCCACACCTTAGCCTCCGCCGTACCCTAATCCTAATCCGTACGCGGACACTGACCCGTGCGTCCGCACGTGCCCCGACCCTAGCACGTGTCCGCACCCTCACCTGTGCCCTCAACCTTGCCGTTCCCTAACCCTAACCCTAGCCTGGAACGGAAACCCACCGGCAGCCCCACACCTTAGCCTCCGCCGTACCCTAATCCTAATCCGTACGCGGACACTGACCCGTGCGTCCGCACGTGCCCCGACCCTAGCACGTGTCCGCACCCTCACCTGTGCCCTCAACCTTGCCGTTCCCTAACCCTAACCCTAGCCCGGAACGGAAACCCACCGGCAGCCCCACACCTTAGCCTCCGCCGTACCCTAATCGTAATCCGTACGCGGACACTGACCCGTGCGTCCGCACGTGCCCCGACCCTAGCACGTGTCCGCACCCTCACCTGTGCCCTCAACCTTGCCGTTCCCTAACCCTAACCCTAGCCCGGAACGGAAACCCACCGGCAGCCCCATACCTTAGCCTCCGCCGTACCCTAATCCTAATCCGTACGAGGACACTGACCCATGCGTCCGAACGTGCCCCGACCCTAGCACGTGTCCGCACCCTCACCTGTGCCCTCAACCTTGCCGTTCCCTAACCCTAACGCTAGCCCGGAACGGAAACCCACCGGCAGCCCCACACCTTAGCCTCCGCCGTACCCTAATCCTAATCCGTACGAGGACACTGACCCGTGCGTCCGAACGTGCCCCGACCCTAGCACGTGTCCGCACCCTCACCTGAGCCCTCAACCTTGCCGTTCCCTAACCCTAACCCTAGCCCGGAACGGAAACCCACCGGCAGCCCCACACCTTAGCCTCCGCCGTACCCTAATCCTAATCCGTACGCGGACACTGACCCGTGCGTCCGCACGTGCCCCGACCCTAGCACGTGTCCGCACCCTCACCTGTGCCCTCAACCTTGCCGTTCCCTAACCCTAACCCTAGCCCGGAACGGAAACCCACCGGCAGCCCCACACCTTAGCCTCCGCCGTACCCTAATCCTAATCCGTACGCGGACACTGACCCGTGCGTCCGCACGTGCCCCGACCCTAGCACGTGTCCGCACCCTCACCTGTGCCCTCAACCTTGCCGTTCCCTAACCCTAACCCTAGCCCGGAACGGAAACCCACCGGCAGCCCCACACCTTAGCCTCCGCCGTACCCTAATCCTACTCCGTACGCGGACACTGACCCGTGCGTCCGCACGTGCCCCGACCCTAGCACGTGTCCGCACCCTCACCTGTGCCCTCAACCTTGCCGTTCCCTAACCCTAACCCTAGCCCGGAACGGAAAACCACCGGCAGCCCCACACCTTAGCCTCCGCCGTACCCTAATCCTACTCCGTACGCGGACACTGAACCGTGCGTCCGCACGTGCCCCGACCCTAGCACGTGTCCGCACCCTCACCTGTGCCCTCAACCTTGCCGTTCCCTAACCCTAAACCTAGCCCGGAACGGAAACCCACCGGCAGCCCCACACCTTAGCCTCCGCCGTACCCTAATCCTAATCCGTACGCGGACACTGACCCGTGCGTCCGCACGTGCCCCGACCCTAGCACGTGTCCGCACCCTCACCTGTGCCCTCAACCTTGCCGTTCCCTAACCCTAAACCTAGCCCGGAACGGAAACCCACCGGCAGCCCGACACCTTAGCCTCCGCCGTACCCTAATCCTAATCCGTACGCGGACACTGACCCGTGCGTCCGCACGTGCCCCGACCCTAGCACGTGTCCGCACCCTCACCTGTGCCCTCAACCTTGCCGTTCCCTAACCCTAACCCTAGCCCGGAACGGAAACCCACCGGCAGCCCCACACCTTAGCCTCCGCCGTACCCTAATCCTAATCCGTACGCGGACACTGACCCGTGCATCCGCACGTGCCCCGACCCTAGCACGTGTCCGCACCCTCACCTGTGCCCTCAACCTTGCCGTTCCCTAACCCTAACCCTAACCCGGAACGGAAACCCACCGGCAGCCCCACACCTTAGCCTCCGCCGTACCCTAATCCTAATCCGTACGCGGACACTGACCCGTGCGTCCGCACGTGCCCCGACCGTAGCACGTGTCCGCACCCTCACCTGTGCCCTCAACCTTGCCGTTCCCTAACCCTAACCCTAGCCCGGAACGGAAACCCACCGACAGACCCACACCTTAGCCTCCGCCGTACCCTAATCCTAATCCGTACGCGGACACTGACCCGTGCGTCCGCACGTGCCCCGACCCTAGCACGTGTCCGCACCCTCACCTGTGCCCTCAACCTTGCTGTTCCCTAACCCTAACCCTAGCCCGGAACGGAAACCCACCGGCAGCCCCACACCTTAGCCTCCGCCGTACCCTAATCCTAATCCGTACGCGGACCCTGACCCGTGCGTCCGCACGTGCCCCGACCCTAGCACGTGTCCGCACCCTCACCTGTGCCCTCAACCTTGCCGTTCCCTAACCCTAACCCTAGCCCGGAACGGAAACCCACCGGCAGCCCCAAACCTTAGCCTGCGCCGTACCCTAATCCTAATCCGTACGCGGACCCTGACCCGTGCGTCCGCACGTGCCCCGACCCTAGCACGTGTCCGCACCCTCACCTGTGCCCTCAACCTTGCCGTTCCCTAACCCTAACCCTAGCCCGGAACGGAAACCCACCGGCAGCCCCACACCTTAGCCTCCGCCGTACCCTAATCCTAATCCATACGCGGACACTGACCCGTGCGTCCGCACGTGCCCCGACCCTAGCACGTGTCCGCACCCTCACCTGTGCCCTCAACCTTGCCGTTCCCTAACCCTAACCCTAGCCCGGAACGGAAACCCACCGGCAGCCCCACACCTTAGCCTCCGCCGTACCCTAATCCTAATCCGTGCGCGGACACTGACCCGTGCGTCAGCACGTGCCCCGACCCTAGCACGTGTCCGCACCCTCACCTGTGCCCTCAACCTTGCCGTTCCCTAACCCTAACCCTAGCCCGGAACGGAAACCCACCGGCAGCCGCACACCTTAGCCTCCGCCGTAACCTAATCCTACTCCGTACGTGGACACTGACCCGTGCGTCCGCACGTGCCACGACCCTAGCACGTGTCCGCACCCTCACCTGTGCCCTCAACCTTGCCGTTCCCTAACCCTAAACCTAGCCCGGAACGGAAACCCACCGGCAGCCCCACACCTTAGCCTCCGCCGTAGCCTAATCCTACTCCGTACGCGGACACTGACCCGTGCGTCCGCACGTGCCCCGACCCTAGCACGTGTCCGCACACTCACCTGTGCCCTCAACCTTGCCGTTCCCTAACCCTAACCCTAGCCCGGAACGGAAACCCACCGGCAGCCCCACACCTTAGCCTCCGCCGTACCCTAATCCTAATCCGTACGCGGACACTGACCCGTGCGTCCGCACGTGCCCCGACCCTAGCACGTGTCCGCACCCTCACCTGTGCCCTCAACCTTGCCGTTCCCTAACCCTAACCCTAGCCCTGAACGGAAACCCACCGGCAGCCCCACACCTTAGCCTCCGCCGTACCCTAATCCTACTCCGTACGCGGACACTGACCCGTGCGTCCGCACGTGCCCCGACCCTAGCACGTGTCCGCACCCTCACCTGTGCCCTCAACCTTGCCGTTCCCTAACCCTAACCCTAGCCCGGAACGGAAACCCACCGGCAGCCCCACACCTTATCCTCCGCCGTACCCTAATCCTAATCCGTACGCGGACACTGACACGTTCGTCCGCACGTGCCCCGACCCTAGCACGTGTCCGCACCCTCACCTGTGCCCTCAACCTTGCCGTTCCCTAACCCTAACCCTAGCCCGGAACGGAAACCCACCGACAGACCCACACCTTAGCCTCCGCCGTACCCTAATCCTAATCCGTACGCGGACACTGACCCGTGCGTCCGCACGTGCCCCGACCCTAGCACGTGTCCGCACCCTCACCTGTGCCCTCAACCTTGCCGTTCCCTAACCCTAACCCTAGCCCGGAACGGAAACCCACCGGCAGCCCCACACCTTAGCCTCCGCCGTACCCTAATCCTAATCCGTACGCGGACCCTGACCCGTGCGTCCGCACGTGCCCCGACCCTAGCACGTGTCCGCACCCTCACCTGTGCCCTCAACCTTGCCGTTCCCTAACCCTAACCCTAGCCCGGAACGGAAACCCACCGGCAGCCCCACACCTTAGCCTGCGCCGTACCCTAATCCTAATCCGTACGCGGACCCTGACCCGTGCGTCCGCACGTGCCCCGACCCTAGCACGTGTCCGCACCCTCACCTGTGCCCTCAACCTTGCCGTTCCCTAACCCTAACCCTAGCCCGGAACGGAAACCCACCGGCAGCCCCACACCTTAGCCTCCGCCGTACCCTAATCCTAATCCATACGCGGACACTGACCTGTGCGTCCGCACGTGCCCCGACCCTAGCACGTGTCCGCACCCTCACCTGTGCCCTCAACCTTGCCGTTCCCTAACCCTAACCCTAGCCCGGAACGGAAACCCACCGGCAGCCCCACACCTTAGCCTCCGCCGTACCCTAATCCTAATCCGTACGCGGACACTGACCCGTGCGTCCGCACGTGCCCCGACCCTAGCACGTGTCCGCACCCTCACCTGTGCCCTCAACCTTGCCGTTCCCTAACCCTAACCCTAGCCCGGAAAGGAAACCCACCGGCAGCCGCACACCTTAGCCTCCGCTGTACCCTTATCCTACTCCGTACGCGGACACTGACCCGTGCGTCCGCACGTGCCCCGAACCTAGCACGTGTCTGCACCCTCACCTGTGCCCTCAACCTTGCCGTTCCCTAACCCTAAACCTAGCCCGGAACGGAAACCCACCGGCAGCCCCACACCTTAGCCTCCGCCGTACCCTAATCCTACTCAGTACGCGGACGCTGACCCGTGCGTCCGCACGTGCCCCGTCCCTAGCACGTGTCCGCACCGTCACCTGTGCCCTCAACCTTGCCGTTCCCTAACCCTAAACCTAGCTCGGAACGGAAACCCACCGGCAGCCCCACACCTTAGCCTCCGCCGTAGCCTAATCCTACTCCGTACGCGGACACTGACCCGTGCGTCCGTATGTGCCCCCACCCTAGCACGTGTCCGCACCCTCACCTGTGCCCTCAACCTTGCCGTTCCCTAACCCTAACCCTAGCCCGGAACGGAAACCCACCGGCAGCCCCACACCTTAGCCTCCGCCGTACCCTAATCCTAATCCGTACGCGGACACTAACCCGTGCGTCCGCACGTGCCCTGACCCTAGCACGTGTCCGCACCCTCACCTGTGCCCTCAACCTTGCCGTTCCCTAACCCTAACCCTAGCCCGGAACGGAAACCCACCGGCAGCCCCACACCTTAGCCTCCGCCGTACCCTAATCCTAATCCGTACGCGGACACTAACCCGTGCGTCCGCACGTGCCCCGACCCTAGCACGTGTCCGCACCCTCACCTGTGCCCTCAACCTTGCCGTTCCCTAACCCTAACCCTAGCCCAGAACGGAAACCCACCGGCAGCCCCACACCTTAGCCTCCACCGTACCCTAATCCTAATCCGTACGCGGACACTAACCCGTGCGTCCGCACGTGCCCCGACCCTAGCACGTGTCCGCACCCTCACCTGTGCCCTCAACCTTGCCGTTCCCTAACCCTAACCCTAGCCCAGAACGGAAACCCACCGGCAGCCCCACACCTTAGCCTCCACCGTACCCTAATCCTAATCCGTACGCGGACACTAACCCGTGCGTCCGCACGTGCCCCGACCCTAGCACGTGTCCGCACCCTCACCTGTGCCCTCAACCTTGCCGTTCCCTAACCCTAACCCTAGCCCGGAACGGAAACCCACCGGCAGCCCCACACCTTAGCCTCCGCCCTACCCTAATCCTAATCCGTGCGCGGACACTGACCCGTGCGTCCGCACGTGCCCCGACCCTAGCACGTGTCCGCACCCTCACCTGTGCCCTCAACCTTGCCGTTCCCTAACCCTAACCCTAGCCCGGAACGGAAAACCACCGGCAGCCCCACACCTTAGCCTCCGCCGTACCCTAATCCTACTCCGTACGCGGACACTGACCCGTGCGTCCGCACGTGCCCCAACCCTAGCACGTGTCCGCACCCTCACCTGTGCCCTCAACCTTGCCGTTCCCTAACCCTAAACCTAGCCTGGAACGGAAACCCACCGGCAGCCCCACACCTTAGCCTCCGCCGTACCCTAATCCTAATCCGTACGCGGACACTGACCCGTGCGTCCGCACGTGCCCCGACCCTAGCACGTGTCCGCACCCTCACCTGTGCCCTCAACCTTGCCGTTCCCTAACCCTAACCCTAGCCCGGAACGGAAACCCACCGGCAGCCCCACACCTTAGCCTCCGCCGTACCCTAATCCTAATCCGTAGGCGGACACTGACCCGTGCGTACGCACGTGCCCCGACCCTAGCACGTGTCCGCACCCTCACCTGTGCCCTCAACCTTGCCGTTCCCTAACCCTAACCCTAGCCCGGAACGGAAACCCACCGGCAGCCCCACACCTTAGCCTCCGCCGTACCCTAATCCTAATCCGTACGCGGACACTGACCCGTGCGTCCGCACGTGCCCCGACCCTAGCACGTGTCCGCACCCTCACCTGTGCCCTCAACCTTGCCGTTCCCTAACCCTAACCCTAGCCCGGAACGGAAACCCACCGGCAGCCCCACACCTTATCCTCCGCCGTACCCTAATCCTAATCCGTACGTGGACACTGACACGTTCGTCCGCACGTGCCCCGACCCTAGCACGTGTCCGCACCCTCACCTGTGCCCTCAACCTTGCCGTTCCCTAACCCTAACCCTAGCCCGGAACGGAAACCCACCGACAGACCCACACCTTAGCCTCCGCCGTACACTAATCCTAATCCGTACGCGGACACTGACCCGTGCGTCCGCACGTGCCCCGACCCTAGCACGTGTCCGCACCCTCACCTGTGCCCTCAACCTTGCCGTTCCCTAACCCTAACCCTAGCCCGGAACGGAAACCCACCGGCAGCCCCACACCTTAGCCTCCGCCGTACCCTAATCCTAATCCGTACGCGGACCCTGACCCGTGCGTCCGCACGTGCCCCGACCCTAGCACGTGTCCGCACCCTCACCTGTGCCCTCAACCTTGCCGTTCCCTAACCCTAACCCTAGCCCGGAACGGAAACCCACCGGCAGCCCCACACCTTAGCCTGCGCCGTACCCTAATCCTAATCCGTACGCGGACCCTGACCCGTGCGTCCGCACGTGCCCCGACCCTAGCACGTGTCCGCACCCTCACCTGTGCCCTCAACCTTGCCGTTCCCTAACCCTAACCCTAGCCCGGAACGGAAACCCACCGGCAGCCCCACACCTTAGCCTCCGCCGTACCCTAATCCTAATCCATACGCGGACACTGACCTGTGCGTCCGCACGTGCCCCGACCCTAGCACGTGTCCGCACCCTCACCTGTGCCCTCAACCTTGCCGTTCCCTAACCCTAACCCTAGCCCGGAACGGAAACCCACCGGCAGCCCCACACCTTAGCCTCCGCCGTACCCTAATCCTAATCCGTACGCGGACACTGACCCGTGCGTCCGCACGTGCCCCGACCCTAGCACGTGTCCGCACCCTCACCTGTGCCCTCAACCTTGCCGTTCCCTAACCCTAACCCTAGCCCGGAAAGGAAACCCACCGGCAGCCGCACACCTTAGCCTCCGCTGTACCCTTATCCTACTCCGTACGCGGACACTGACCCGTGCGTCCGCACGTGCCCCGAACCTAGCACGTGTCTGCACCCTCACCTGTGCCCTCAACCTTGCCGTTCCCTAACCCTAAACCTAGCCCGGAACGGAAACCCACCGGCAGCCCCACACCTTAGCCTCCGCCGTACCCTAATCCTACTCCGTACGCGGACGCTGACCCGTGCGTCCGCACGTGCCCCGACCCTAGCACGTGTCCGCACCCTCACCTGTGCCCTCAACCTTGCCGTTCCCTAACCCTAACCCTAGCCTGGAACGGAAACCCACCGGCAGCCCCACACCTTAGCCTCCGCCGTACCCTAATCCTAATCCGTACGCGGACACTGACCCGTGCGTCCGCACGTGCCCCGACCCTAGCACGTGTCCGCACCCTCACCTGTGCCCTCAACCTTGCCGTTCCCTAACCCTAACCCTAGCCCGGAACGGAAACCCACCGGCAGCCCCACACCTTAGCCTCCGCCGTACCCTAATCGTAATCCGTACGCGGACACTGACCCGTGCGTCCGCACGTGCCCCGACCCTAGCACGTGTCCGCACCCTCACCTGTGCCCTCAACCTTGCCGTTCCCTAACCCTAACCCTAGTCCGGAACGGAAACCCACCGGCAGACCCACACCTTAGCCTCCGCCGTACCCTAATCCTAATCCGTACGAGGACACTGACCCATGCGTCCGAACGTGCCCCGACCCTAGCACGTGTCCGCACCCTCACCTGTGCCCTCAACCTTGCCGTTCCCTAACCCTAACCCTAGCCCGGAACGGAACCCCACCGGCAGCCCCACACCTTAGCCTCCGCCGTACCCTAATCCTAATCCGTACGAGGACACTGACCCGTGCGTCCGAACGTGCCCCGACCCTAGCACGTGTCCGCACCCTCACCTGTGCCCTCAACCTTGCCGTTCCCTAACCCTAACCCTAGCCCGGAACGGAAACCCACCGGCAGCCCCACACCTTAGCCTCCGCCGTACCCTAATCCTAATCAGTACGCGGACACTGACCCGTGCGTCCGCACGTGCCCCGACCCTAGCACGTGTCCGCACCCTCACCTGTGCCCTCAACCTTGCCGTTCCCTAACCCTAACCCTAGCCCGGAACGGAAACCCACCGGCAGCCCCACACCTTAGCCTCCGCCGTACCCTAATCCTAATCCGTACGCGGACACTGACCCGTGCGTCCGCACGTGCCCCGACCCTAGCACGTGTCCGCACCCTCACCTGTGCCCTCAACCTTGCCGTTCCCTAACCCTAACCCTAGCCTGGAACGGAAACCCACCGGCAGCCCCACACCTTAGCCTTCGCTGTACCCTAATCCTAATCCGTACGCGGACACTGACCCGTGCGTCCGCACGTGCCCCGACCCTAGCACGTGTCCGCACCCTCACCTGTGCCCTCAACCTTGCCGTTCCCTAACCCTAACCCTAGCCCGGAACGGAAACCCACCGGCAGCCCCACACCTTAGCCTCCGCCGTACCCTAATCGTAATCCGTACGCGGACACTGACCCGTGCGTCCGCACGTGCCCCGACCCTAGCACGTGTCCGCACCCTCACCTGTGCCCTCAACCTTGCCGTTCCCTAACCCTAACCCTAGCCCGGAACGGAAACCCACCGGCAGCCCCACACCTTAGCCTCCGCCGTACCCTAATCCTAATCCGTACGAGGACACTGACCCATGCGTCCGAACGTGCCCCGACCCTAGCACGTGTCCGCACCCTCACCTGTGCCCTCAACCTTGCCGTTCCCTAACCCTAACGCTAGCCCGGAACGGAAACCCACCGGCAGCCCCACACCTTAGCCTCCGCCGTACCCTAATCCTAATCCGTACGAGGACACTGACCCGTGCGTCCGAACGTGCCCCGACCCTAGCACGTGTCCGCACCCTCACCTGAGCCCTCAACCTTGCCGTTCCCTAACCCTAACCCTAGCCCGGAACGGAAACCCACCGGCAGCCCCACACCTTAGCCTCCGCCGTACCCTAATCCTAATCCGTACGCGGACACTGACCCGTGCGTCCGCACGTGCCCCGACCCTAGCACGTGTCCGCACCCTCACCTGTGCCCTCAACCTTGCCGTTCCCTAACCCTAACCCTAGCCCGGAACGGAAACCCACCGGCAGCCCCACACCTTAGCCTCCGCCGTACCCTAATCCTAATCCGTACGCGGACACTGACCCGTGCGTCCGCACGTGCCCCGACCCTAGCACGTGTCCGCACCCTCACATGTGCCCTCAACCTTGCCGTTCCCTAACCCTAACCCTAGCCCGGAACGGAAACCCACCGGCAGCCCCACACCTTAGCCTCCGCCGTACCCTAATCCTACTCCGTACGCGGACACTGACCCGTGCGTCCGCACGTGCCCCGAACCTAGCACGTGTCCGCACCCTCACCTGTGCCCTCAACCTTGCCGTTCCCTAACCCTAACCCTAGCCCGGAACGGAAAACCACCGGCAGCCCCACACCTTAGCCTCCGCCGTACCCTAATCCTACTCCGTACGCGGACACTGACCCGTGCGTCCGAACGTGCCCCGACCCTAGCACGTGTCCGCACCCTCACCTGTGCCCTCAACCTTGCCGTTCCCTAACCCTAACCCTATCCCAGAATGGAAACCCACCGGCAGCCCCACACCTTAGCCTCCGCCGTACCCTAATCCTAATCCGTACGCGGACACTGACCCATGCGTCCGCACGTGCCCCGACCCTAGCACGTGTCCGCACCCTCACCTGTGCCCTCAACCTTGCCGTTCCCTAACCCTAACCCTAGCCCGGAACGGAAACCCACCGGTAGCCCCACACCTTAGCCTCCGCCGTACCCTAATCCTAATCCGTACGCGGACACTGACCCGTGCGTCCGCACGTGCCCCGACCCTAGCACGTGTCCGCACCCTCACCTGTGCCCTCAACCTTGCCGTTCCCTAACCCTAACCCTAGCCCGGAACGGAAACCCACCGGCAGCCCCACACCTTAGCCTCCGCCGTACCCTAATCCTAATCCGTACGCGGACACTGACCCGTGCGTCCGCACGTGCCCCGACCCTAGCACGTGTCCGCACCCTCACCTGTGCCCTCAACCTTGCCATTCCCTAACCCTAACCCTAGCCTGGAACGGAAACCCACCGGCAGCCCCACACCTTAGCCTCCGCCGTACCCTAATCCTAATCCGTACGCGGACACTGACCCGTGCGTCCGCACGTGCCCCGACCCTAGCACGTGTCCGCACCCTCACCTGTGCCCTCAACCTTGCCGTTCCCTAACCCTAACCCTAGCCCGGAACGGAAACCCACCGGCAGCCCCACACCTTAGCCTCCGCCGTACCCTAATCGTAATCCGTACGCGGACACTGACCCGTGCGTCCGCACGTGCCCCGACCCTAGCACGTGTCCGCACCCTCACCTGTGCCCTCAACCTTGCCGTTCCCTAACCCTAACCCTAGTCCGGAACGGAAACCCACCGGCAGCCCCACACCTTAGCCTCCGCCGTACCCTAATCCTAATCCGTACGAGGACACTGACCCATGCGTCCGAACGTGCCCCGACCCTAGCACGTGTCCGCACCCTCACCTGTGCCCTCAACCTTGCCGTTCCCTAACCCTAACCCTAGCCCGGAACGGAACCCCACCGGCAGCCCCACACCTTAGCCTCCGCCGTACCCTAATCCTAATCCGTACGAGGACACTGACCCGTGCGTCCGAACGTGCCCCGACCCTAGCACGTGTCCGCACCCTCACCTGTGCCCTCAACCTTGCCGTTCCCTAACCCTAACCCTAGCCCGGAACGGAAACCCACCGGCAGCCCCACACCTTAGCCTCCGCCGTACCCTAATCCTAATCAGTACGCGGACACTGACCCGTGCGTCCGCACGTGCCCCGACCCTAGCACGTGTCCGCACCCTCACCTGTGCCCTCAACCTTGCCGTTCCCTAACCCTAACCCTAGCCCGGAACGGAAACCCACCGGCAGCCCCACACCTTAGCCTCCGCCGTACCCTAATCCTAATCCGTACGCGGACACTGACCCGTGCGTCTGCACGTGCCCCGACCCTAGCACGTGTCCGCACCCTCACCTGTGCCCTCAACCTTGCCGTTCCCTAACCCTAACCCTAGCCTGGAACGGAAACCAACCGGCAGCCCCACACCTTAGCCTTCGCTGTACCCTAATCCTAATCCGTACGCGGACACTGACCCGTGCGTCCGCACGTGCCCCGACCCTAGCACGTGTCCGCACCCTCACCTGTGCCCTCAACCTTGCCGTTCCCTAACCCTAACCCTAGCCCGGAACGGAAACCCACCGGCAGCCCCACACCTTAGCCTCCGCCGTACCCTAATCGTAATCCGTACGCGGACACTGACCCGTGCGTCCGCACGTGCCCCGACCCTAGCACGTGTCCGCACCCTCACCTGTGCCCTCAACCTTGCCGTTCCCTAACCCTAACCCTAGCCCGGAACGGAAACCCACCGGCAGCCCCACACCTTAGCCTCCGCCGTACCCTAATCCTAATCCGTACGAGGACACTGACCCATGCGTCCGAACGTGCCCCGACCCTAGCACGTGTCCGCACCCTCACCTGTGCCCTCAACCTTGCCGTTCCCTAACCCTAACGCTAGCCCGGAACGGAAACCCACCGGCAGCCCCACACCTTAGCCTCCGCCGTACCCTAATCCTAATCCGTACGAGGACACTGACCCGTGCGTCCGAACGTGCCCCGACCCTAGCACGTGTCCGCACCCTCACCTGAGCCCTCAACCTTGCCGTTCCCTAACCCTAACCCTAGCCCGGAACGGAAACCCACCGGCAGCCCCACACCTTAGCCTCCGCCGTACCCTAATCCTAATCCGTACGCGGACACTGACCCGTGCGTCCGCACGTGCCCCGACCCTAGCACGTGTCCGCACCCTCACCTGTGCCCTCAACCTTGCCGTTCCCTAACCCTAACCCTAGCCCGGAACGGAAACCCACCGGCAGCCCCACACCTTAGCCTCCGCCGTACCCTAATCCTAATCCGTACGCGGACACTGACCCGTGCGTCCGCACGTGCCCCGACCCTAGCACGTGTCCGCACCCTCACATGTGCCCTCAACCTTGCCGTTCCCTAACCCTAACCCTAGCCCGGAACGGAAACCCACCGGCAGCCCCACACCTTAGCCTCCGCCGTACCCTAATCCTACTCCGTACGCGGACACTGACCCGTGCGTCCGCACGTGCCCCGAACCTAGCACGTGTCCGCACCCTCACCTGTGCCCTCAACCTTGCCGTTCCCTAACCCTAACCCTAGCCCGGAACGGAAAACCACCGGCAGCCCCACACCTTAGCCTCCGCCGTACCCTAATCCTACTCCGTACGCGGACACTGACCCGTGCGTCCGCACGTGCCCCGACCCTAGCACGTGTCCGCACCCTCACCTGTGCCCTCAACCTTGCCGTTCCCTAACCCTAAACCTAGCCCGGAACGGAAACCCACCGGCAGCCCCACACCTTAGCCTCCGCCGTACCCTAATCCTAATCCGTACGCGGACACTGACCCGTGCGTCCGCACGTGCCCCGACCCTAGCACGTGTCCGCACCCTCACCTGTGCCCTCAACCTTGCCGTTCCCTAACCCTAAACCTAGCCCGGAACGGAAACCCACCGGCAGCCCCAAACCTTAGCCTCCGCCGTACCCTAATCCTAATCCGTACGCGGACACTGACCCGTGCGTCCGCACGTGCCCCGACCCTAGCACGTGTCCGCACCCTCACCTGTGCCCTCAACCTTGCCGTTCCCTAACCCTAACCCTAGCCCGGAACGGAAACCCACCGGCAGCCCCACACCTTAGCCTCCGCCGTACCCTAATCCTAATCCGTACGCGGACACTGACCCGTGCATCCGCACGTGCCCCGACCCTAGCACGTGTCCGCACCCTCACCTGTGCCCTCAACCTTGCCGTTCCCTAACCCTAACCCTAGCCCGGAACGGAAACCCACCGGCAGCCCCACACCTTAGCCTCCGCCGTACCCTAATCCTAATCCGTACGCGGACACTGACCCGTGCGTCCGCACGTGCCCCGACCGTAGCACGTGTCCGCACCCTCACCTGTGCCCTCAACCTTGCCGTTCCCTAACCCTAACCCTAGCCCGGAACGGAAACCCACCGACAGACCCACACCTTAGCCTCCGCCGTACCCTAATCCTAATCCGTACGCGGACACTGACCCGTGCGTCCGCACGTGCCCCGACCCTAGCACGTGTCCGCACCCTCACCTGTGCCCTCAACCTTACCGTTCCCTAACCCTAACCCTAGCCCGGAACGGAAACCCACCGGCAGCCCCACACCTTAGCCTCCGCCGTACCCTAATCCTAATCCGTACGCGGACCCTGACCCGTGCGTCCGCACGTGCCCCGACCCTAGCACGTGTCCGCACCCTCACCTGTGCCCTCAACCTTGCCGTTCCCTAACCCTAACCCTAGCCCGGAACGGAAACCCACCGGCAGCCCCACACCTTAGCCTGCGCCGTACCCTAATCCTAATCCGTACGCGGACCCTGACCCGTGCGTCCGCACGTGCCCCGACCCTAGCACGTGTCCGCACCCTCACCTGTGCCCTCAACCTTGCCGTTCCCTAACCCTAAACCTAGCCCGAAACGGAAACCCACAGGCAGCCCCACACCTTAGCCTCCGCCGTACCCTAATCCTAATCCGTACGCGGACACTGACCCGTGCGTCCGCACGTGCCCCGACCCTAGCACGTGTCCGCACCCTCACCTGTGCCCTCAACCTTGCCGTTCCCTAACCCTAACACTAGCCCGGAACGGAAACCCACCGGCAGCCCCACAGCTTAGCCTCCGCCGTACCCTAATCCTACTCCGTACGCGGACGCTGACCCGTGCGTCCGCACGTGCCCCGTCCCTAGCACGTGTCCGCACCCTCACCTGTGCCCTCAACCTTGCCGTTCCCTAACCCTAAACCTAGCCCGGAACGGAAACCCACCGGCAGCCCCACACCTTAGCCTCCGCCGTAGCCTAATCCTACTCCGTACGCGGACACTGACCCGTGCGTCCGCACGTGCCCCGACCCTAGCACGTGTCCGCACCCTCACCTGTGCCCTCAACCTTGCCGTTCCCTAACCCTAACCCTAGCCCGGAACGGAAACCCACCGGCAGCCCCACACCTTAGCCTCCGCCGTACCCTAATCCTAATCCGTACGCGGACACTGACCCGTGCGTCCGCACGTGCCCCGACCCTAGCACGTGTCCGCACCCTCACCTGTGCCCTCAACCTTGCCGTTCCCTAACCCTATCCCTAGCCCGGAACGGAAACCCACCGGCAGCCCCACACCTTAGCCTCCGCCGTACCCTAATCCTACTCCATACGCGGACACTGACCCGTGCGTCCGCACGTGCCCCGACCCTAGCACGTGTCCGCACCCTCACCTGTGCCCTCAACCTTGCCGTTCCCTAACCCTAACCCTAGCCCGGAACGGAAAACCACCGGCAGCCCCACACCTTAGCCTCCGCCGTACCCTAATCCTACTCCGTACGCGGACACTGACCCGTGCGTCCGCACGTGCCCCGACCCTAGCACGTGTCCGCACCCTCACCTGTGCCCTCAACCTTGCCGTTCCCTAACCCTAAACCTAGCCCGGAACGGAAACCCACCGGCAGCCCCACACCTTAGCCTCCGCCGTACCCTAATCCTAATCCGTACGCGGACACTGACCCGTGCGTCCGCACGTGCCCCGACCCTAGCACGTGTCCGCACCCTCACCTGTGCCCTCAACCTTGCCGTTCCCTAACCCTAACCCTAGCCCGGAACGGAAACCCACCGGCAGCCCCACACCTTAGCCTCCGCCGTACCCTAATCCTAATCCGTACGCGGACACTGACCCGTGCGTACGCACGTGCCCCGACCCTAGCACGTGTCCGCACCCTCACCTGTGCCCTCAACCTTGCCGTTCCCTAACCCTAACCCTAGCCCGGAACGGAAACCCACCGGCAGCCCCACACCTTAGCCTCCGCCGTACCCTAATCCTAATCCGTACGCGGACACTGACCCGTGCGTCCGCACGTGCCCCGACCCTAGCACGTGTCCGCACCCTCACCTGTGCCCTCAACCTTGCCGTTCCCTAACCCTAACCCTAGCCCGGAACGGAAACCCACCGGCAGCCCCACACCTTATCCTCCGCCGTACCCTAATCCTAATCCGTACGCGGACACTGACACGTTCGTCCGCACGTGCCCCGACACTAGCACGTGTCCGCACCCTCACCTGTGCCCTCAACCTTGCCGTTCCCTAACCCTAACCCTAGCCCGGAACGGAAACCCACTGACAGACCCACACCTTAGCCTCCGCCGTACCCTAATCCTAATCCGTACGCGGACACTGACCCGTGCGTCCGCACGTGCCCCGACCCTAGCACGTGTCCGCACCCTCACCTGTGCCCTCAACCTTGCCGTTCCCTAACCCTAACCCTAGCCCGGAACGGAAACCCACCGGCAGCCCCACACCTTAGCCTCCGCCGTACCCTAATCCTAATCCGTACGCGGACCCTGACCCGTGCGTCCGCACGTGCCCCGACCCTAGCACGTGTCCGCACCCTCACCTGTGCCCTCAACCTTGCCGTTCCCTAACCCTAACCCTAGCCCGGAACGGAAACCCACCGGCAGCCCCACACCTTAGCCTGCGCCGTACCCTAATCCTAATCCGTACGCGGACCCTGACCCGTGCGTCCGCACGTGCCCCGACCCTAGCACGTGTCCGCACCCTCACCTGTGCCCTCAACCTTGCCGTTCCCTAACCCTAACCCTAGCCCGGAACGGAAACCCACCGGCAGCCCCACACCTTAGCCTCCGCCGTACCCTAATCCTAATCCATACGCGGACACTGACCTGTGCGTCCGCACGTGCCCCGACCCTAGCACGTGTCCGCACCCTCACCTGTGCCCTCAACCTTGCCGTTCCCTAACCCTAACCCTAGCCCGGAACGGAAACCCACCGGCAGCCCCACACCTTAGCCTGCGCCGTACCCTAATCCTAATCCGTACGCGGACACTGACCCGTGCGTCCGCACGTGCCCCGACCCTAGCACGTGTCCGCACCCTCACCTGTGCCCTCAACCTTGCCGTTCCCTAACCCTAACCCTAGCCCGGAAAGGAAACCCACCGGCAGCCGCACACCTTAGCCTCCGCTGTACCCTAATCCTACTCCGTACGCGGACACTGACCCGTGCGTCCGCACGTGCCCCGAACCTAGCACGTGTCTGCACCCTCACCTGTGCCCTCAACCTTGCCGTTCCCTAACCCTAAACCTAGCCCGGAACGGAAACCCACCGGCAGCCCCACACCTTAGCCTCCGCCGTACCCTAATCCTACTCCGTACACGGACGCTGACCCGTGCGTCCGCACGTGCCCCGTCCCTAGCACGTGTCCGCACCGTCACCTGTGCCCTCAACCTTGCCGTTCCCTAACCCTAAACCTAGCTCGGAACGGAAACCCACCGGCAGCCCCACACCTTAGCCTCCGCCGTAGCCTAATCCTACTCCGTACGCGGACACTGACCCGTGCGTCCGTATGTGCCCCCACCCTAGCACGTGTCCGCACCCTCACCTGTGCCCTCAACCTTGCCGTTCCCTAACCCTAACCCTAGCCCGGAACGGAAACCCACCGGCAGCCCCACACCTTAGCGTCTGCCGTACCCTAATCCTAATCTGTACGCGGACACTGACCCGTGCGTCCGCACGTGCCCCGACCCTAGCACGTGTCCGCACCCTCACCTGTGCCCTCAACCTTGCCGTTCCCTAACCCTAACCCTAGCCCGGAACGGAAACCCACCGGCAGCCCCACACCTTAGCCTCCGCCGTACCCTAATCCTAATCCGTACGCGGACACTGACCCGTGCGTCCGCACGTGCCCCGACCCTAGCACGTGTCCGCACCCTTACCTGTGCCCTCAACCTTGCCGTTCCCTAACCTTAACCCTAGCCCGGAACGGAAACCCACCGGCAACCCCACACCTTAGCCTCCGCCGTATCCTACTCCTACTCCGTACGCGGACACTGACCCGTGCGTCCGCACGTGCCCCGACCCTAGCACGTGTCCGCACCCTCACCTGTGCCCTCAACCTTGCCGTTCCCTAACCCTAACCCTAGCCCGGAACGGCAACGCACCGGCAGCCCCACACCTTAGCCTCCGCCGTACCCTAATCCTAATCCGTACGCGGACACTGACCCGTGCGTCCGCACGTGCCCCGACCCTAGCACGTGTCCTCACACTCACCTGTGCCCTCAAACTTGCCGTTCCCTAACCCTAACCCTAGCCCGGAACGCAAACCCACCGGCAACTCCACACCTTAGCCTCCGCCGTACCCTAATCATAATCTGTACGTGGACAATAATCCGTGCGTCCGCACGTGCCCCGACCCTAGCACGTGTCCGCACCCTCACCTGTGCCCTCAACCTTGCCGTTCCCTAACCCTAACCGTAGCCCGGAACGGAAACCCACCGGCAGCCCCACACCTTAGCCTCCGCCGTACCGTAATCCTACTCCGTATGCGGACACTGACCCGTGCGTCCGCACGTGCCCCGACCCTAGCACGTGTCCGCACCCTCACCTGTGCCCTCAACCTTGCCGTTCCCTAACCCTAACCCTAGCCCGGAACGGAAACCCACCGGCAGCCCCACACCTTAGCCTCCGCCGTACCCTAATCCTACTCCGTACGCGGACACTGACCCGTGCGTCCGCACGTGCCCCAACCCTAGCACGTGTCCGCACCCTCACCTGTGCCCTCAACCTTGCAGTTCCCTAACCCTAACCCTAGCCCGGAACGGAAACCCACCGGCAGCCCCACACCTTAGCCTCCGCCGTACCCTAATCCTAATCCGTACGCGGACACTGACCCGTGCGTCCGCACGTGCCCCGACGCTAGCACGTGTCTGCAGCCTCACCTGTGCCCTCAACCTTGCCGTTCCCTAACCCTAACCCTAGCCCGGAACGGAAACCCACCGGCAGCCCCACACGTTAGCCTCCGCCGTACCCTAATCCTAATCCGTACGCGGACACTGACACGTGCGTCCGCACGTGCCCCGACCCTAGCACGCGTCCGCACCGTCACCTGTGCCCTCAACCTTGCCGTTCCCTAACCCTTACCCTAGCCCGGAACGGAAACCCAACGGCAGCCCCACACCTTAGCCTCCGCCGTACCCTAATCCTAATCCGTACGCGGACACTGACCCGTGCGTCCGCACGTGCCCCGACCCTAGCACGTGTCCGCACCCTCACCTGTGCCCTCAACCTTGCCGTTCCCTAACCCTAACCCTAGCCCGGAACGGAAACCCACCGGCAGCCCCACACGTTAGCCTCCGCCGTACCCTAATCGGAATCCGTACGCGGACACTGACCCGTGCGTCCGCACATGCCCCGACCCTAGCACGCGTCCGCACCCTCACCTGTGCCCTCAACCTTGCCGTTCCCTAACCCTAACCCTAACCCGGAACGGAAACCCACTGGCAGCCCCACACCTTAGCCTCCGCCGTACCCTAATCCTAATCCGTACGCGGACACTGACCCGTGCATCCGCACGTGCCCCGACCCTAGCACGCGTCCGCACCCTCACCTGTGCCCTCAACCTTGCCGTTCCCTAACCCTAACCCTAGCCCGGAACGGAAACCCACCGGCAGCCCCACACCTTAGCCTCCGCCGTACCCTAATCCTAATCCGTACGCGGACACTGACCCGTGAGTCTGCACATGCCCCGACCCTAGCACGCGTCAGCACCCTCACCTGTGCCCTCAACCTTGCCGTTCCCTAACCCTAACCCTAGCCCGGAACGGAAACCCACCGGCAGCCCCACACCTTAGCCTCCGCCGTACCCTAATCCTACTCCGTACACGGAAACTGACCCGTGCGTCCGCACGTGCCCCGACCCTAGCACGTGTCCGCACCCTCACCTGTGCCCTCAACGTTGCCGTTCCCTAACCCTAACCCTAGCCCGGAACGGAAACCCACCGGCAGCCCCACACCTTAGCCTCCGCCGTACCCTAATCCTAATCCGTATGCGGACACTGACCCGTGCGTCCGCACGTGCCCCGACCCTAGCACGTGTCCGCACCCTCACCTGTGCCCTCAAGCTTGCCGTTCCCTAACCCTAACCCTAGCCCGGAACGGAAACGCACCGGCAGCCCCACACCTTAGCCTCCGCCGTACCCTAATCCTAATCCGTACGCGGACACTGACCCGTGCGTCCGCACGTGCCCCGACCCTAGCACGTGTCCGCACCCTCACCTGTGCCCTCAACCTTGCCGTTCCCTAACCCTAACCCTAGCCCGGAACGGAAACCCACCGGCAGCCCCACACGTTAGCCTCCGCCGTACCCTAATCCTAATCCGTACGCGGACCCTGACCCGTGCGTCCGCACGTGCCCCGACCCTAGCACGTGTCCGCACCCTCACCTGTGCCCTCAACCTTGCCGTTCCCTAACCCTAACCCTAGCCCGGAACGGAAACCCACCGGCAGCCCCACACCTTAGCCTGCGCCGTACCCTAATCCTAATCCGTACGCGGACCCTGACCCGTGCGTCCGCACGTGCCCCGACCCTAGCACGTGTCCGCACCCTCACCTGTGCCCTCAACCTTGCCGTTCCCTAACCCTAACCCTAGCCCGGAACGGAAACCCACCGGCAGCCCCACACCTTAGCCTCCGCCGTACCCTAATCCTAATCCATACGCGGACACTGACCCGTGCGTCCGCACGTGCCCCGACCCTAGCACGTGTCCGCACCCTCACCTGTGCCCTCAACCTTGCCATTCCCTAACCCTAACCCTAGCCCGGAACGGAAACCCACCGGCAGCCCCACACCTTAGCCTCCGCCGTACCCTAATCCTAATCCGTACGCGGACCCTGACCCGTGCGTCCGCACGTGCCCCGACCCTAGCACGTGTCCGCACCCTCACCTGTGCCCTCAACCTTGCCGTTCCCTAACCCTAACCCTAGCCCGGAACGGAAACCCACCGGCAGCCCCACACCTTAGCCTGCGCCGTACCCTAATCCTAATCCGTACGCGGACCCTGACCCGTGCGTCCGCACGTGCCCCGACCCTAGCACGTGTCCGCACCCTCACCTGTGCCCTCAACCTTGCCGTTCCCTAACCCTAACCCTAGCCCGGAACGGAAACCCACCGGCAGCCCCACACCTTAGCCTCCACCGTACCCTAATCCTAATCCATACGCGGACACTGACCCGTGCGTCCGCACGTGCCCCGACCCTAGCACGTGTCCGCACCCTCACCTGTGCCCTCAACCTTGCCGTTCCCTAACCCTAACCCTAGCCCGGAACGGAAACCCACCGGCAGCCCCACACCTTAGCCTCCACCGTACCCTAATCCTAATCCGTACGCGGACACTGACCCGTGCGTCCGCACGTGCCCCGACCCTAGCACGTGTCCGCACCCTCACCTGTGCCCTCAACCTTGCCGTTCCCTAACCCTAACCCTAGCCCGGAACGGAAACCCACCGGCAGCCGCACACCTTAGCCTCCGCCGTACCCTAATCCTACTCCGTACGCGGACACTGACCCGTGCGTCCGCACGTGCCCCGAACCTAGCACGTGTCTGCACCCTCACCTGTGCCCTCAACCTTGCCGTTCCCTAACCCTAAACCTAGCCCGGAACGGAAACCCACCGGCAGCCCCACACCTTAGCCTCCGCCGTACCCTAATCCTACTCCGTACGCGGACGCTGACCCGTGCGTCCGCACGTGCCCCGTCCCTAGCACGTGTCCGCACCGTCACCTGTGCCCTCAACCTTGCCGTTCCCTAACCCTAAACCTAGCCCGGAACGGAAACCCACCAGCAGCCCCACACCTTAGCCTCCGCCGTAGCCTAATCCTACTCCGTACGCGGACACTGACCCGTGCGTCCGTATGTGCCCCCACCCTAGCACGTGTCCGCACCCTCACCTGTGCCCTCAACCTTGCCGTTCCCTAACCCTAACCCTAGCCCGGAACGGAAACCCACCGGCAGCCCCACACCTTAGCGTCTGCCGTACCCTAATCCTAATCTGTACGCGGACACTGACCCGTGCGTCCGCACGTGCCCCGACCCTAGCACGTGTCCGCACCCTCACCTGTGCCCTCAACCTTGCCGTTCCCTAACCCTAACCCTAGCCCGGAACGGAAACCCACCGGCAGCCCCACACCTTAGCCTCCGCCGTACCCTAATCCTAATCCGTACGCTGACACTGACCCGTGCGTCCGCACGTGCCCCGACCCTAGCACGTGTCCGCACCCTCACCTGTGCCCTCAACCTTGCCGTTCCCTAACCCTAACCCTAGCCCGGAACGGCAACGCACCGGCAGCCCCACACCTTAGCCTCCGCCGTACCCTAATCCTAATCCGTACGCGGACACAGACCCGTGCGTCCGCACGTGCCCCGACCCTAGCACGTGTCCTCACACTCACCTGTGCCCTCAAACTTGCCGTTCCCTAACCCTAACCCTAGCCCGGAACGGAAACCCACCGGCAACTCCACACCTTAGCCTCCGCCGTACCCTAATCCTAATCTGTACGTGGACACTAATCCGTGCGTCCGCACGTGCCCCGACCCTAGCACGTGTCCGCACCCTCACCTGTGCCCTCAACCTTGCCGTTCCCTAACCCTAACCGTAGCCCGGAACGGAAACCCACCGGCAGCCCCACACCTTAGCCTCCGCCGTACCGTAATCCTACTCCGTATGCGGACACTGACCCGTGCGTCCGCACGTGCCCCGACCCTAGCACGTGTCCGCACCCTCACCTGTGCCCTCAACCTTGCCGTTCCCTAACCCTAACCCTAGCCCGGAACGGAAACCCACCGGCAGCCCCACACCTTAGCCTCCGCCGTACCCTAATCCTACTCCGTACGCGGACACTGACCCGTGCGTCCGCACGTGCCCCAACCCTAGCACGTGTCCGCACCCTCACCTGTGCCCTCAACCTTGCAGTTCCCTAACCCTAACCCTAGCCCGGAACGGAAACCCACCGGCAGCCCCACACCTTAGCCTCCGCCGTACCCTAATCCTAATCCGTACGCGGACACTGACCCGTGCGTCCGCACGTGCCCCGACCCTAGCACGTGTCTGCAGCCTCACCTGTGCCCTCAACCTTGCCGTTCCCTAACCCTAACCCTAGCCCGGAACGGAAACCCACCGGCAGCCCCACACGTTAGCCTCCGCCGTACCCTAATCCTAATCCGTACGCGGACACTGACACGTGCGTCCGCACGTGCCCCGACCCTAGCACGCGTCCGCACCGTCACCTGTGCCCTCAACCTTGCCGTTCCCTAACCCTACCCTAGCCCGGAACGGAAACCCAACGGCAGCCCCACACCTTAGACTCCGCCGTACCCTAATCGGAATCCGTACGCGGACACTGACCCGTGCGTCCGCACGTGCCCCGACCCTAGCACGTGTCCGCACCCTCACCTGTGCCCTCAACCTTGCCGTTCCCTAACCCTAACCCTAGCCCGGAACGGAAACCCACCGGCAGCCCCACACCTTAGCCTCCGCCGTACCCTAATCCTAATCCGTACGCGGACACTGACCCGTGCGTCCGCACGTGCCCCGACCCTAGCACGTGTCCGCACCCTCACCTGTGCCCTCAACCTTGCCATTCCCTAACCCTAACCCTAGCCCGGAACGGAAACCCACCGGCAGCCCCACACCTTAGCCTCCGCCGTACCCTAATCCTACTCCGTACGCGGACACTGACCCGTGCGTCCGCACGTGCCCCGACCCTAGCACGTGTCCGCACCCTCACCTGTGCCCTCAACCTTGCCGTTCCCTATCCCTAACCCTAGCCCGGAACGGAAAACCAACGGCAGCCCCACACCTTAGCCTCCGCCGTACCCTAATCCTACTCCGTACGCGGACACTGACCCGTGCGTCCGCACGTGCCCCGACCCTAGCACGTGTCCGCACCCTCACCTGTGCCCTCAACCTTGCCGTTCCCTAACCCTAAACCTAGCCCGGAACGGAAACCCACCGGCAGCCCCACACCTTAGCCTCCGCCGTACCCTAATCCTAATCCGTACGCGGACACTGACCCGTGCGTCCGCACGTGCCCCGACCCTAGCACGTGTCCGCACCCTCACCTGTGCCCTCAACCTTGCCGTTCCCTAACCCTAAACCTAGCCCGGAACGGAAACCCACCGGCAGCCCGACACCTTAGCCTCCGCCGTACCCTAATCCTAATCCGTACGCGGACACTGACCCGTGCGTCCGCACGTGCCCCGACCCTAGCACGTGTCCGCACCCTCACCTGTGCCCTCAACCTTGCCGTTCCCTAACCCTAACCCTAGCCCGGAACGGAAACCCACCGGCAGCCCCACACCTTAGCCTCCACCGTACCCTAATCCTAATCCGTACGCGGACACTGACCCGTGCATCCGCACGTGCCCCGACCCTAGCACGTGTCCGCACCCTCACCTGTGCCCTCAACCTTGCCGTTCCCTAACCCTAACCCTAGCCCGGAACGGAAACCCACCGGCAGCCCCACACCTTAGCCTCCGCCGTACCCTAATCCTAATCCGTACGCGGACACTGACCCGTGCGTCCGCACGTGCCCCGACCGTAGCACGTGTCCGCACCCTCACCTGTGCCCTCAACCTTGCCGTTCCCTAACCCTAACCCTAGCCCGGAACGGAAACCCACCGACAGACCCTCACCTTAGCCTCCGCCGTACCCTAATCCTAATCCGTACGCGGACACTGACCCGTGCGTCCGCACGTGCCCCGACCCTAGCACGTGTCCGCACCCTCACCTGTGCCCTCAACCTTGCCGTTCCCTAACCCTAACCCTAGCCCGGAACGGAAACCCACCGGCAGCCCCACACCTTAGCCTCCGCCGTACCCTAATCCTAATCCGTACGCGGACCCTGACCCGTGCGTCCGCACGTGCCCCGACCCTAGCACGTGTCCGCACCCTCACCTGTGCCCTCAACCTTGCCGTTCCCTAACCCTAACCCTAGCCCGGAACGGAAACCCACCGGTAGCCCCACACCTTAGCCTGCGCCGTACCCTAATCCTAATCCGTACGCGGACCCTGACCCGTGCGTCCGCACGTGCCCCGACCCTAGCACGTGTCCGCACCCTCACCTGTGCCCTCAACCTTGCCGTTCCCTAACCCTAACCCTAGCCCGGAACGGAAACCCACCGGCAGCCCCACACCTTAGCCTCCGCCGTACCCTAATCCTAATCCATACGCGGACACTGACCCGTGCGTCCGCACGTGCCCCGACCCTAGCACGTGTCCGCACCCTCACCTGTGCCCTCAACCTTGCCGTTCCCTAACCCTAACCCTAGCCCGGAACGGAAACCCACCGGCAGCCCCACACCTTAGCCTCCGCCGTACCCTAATCCTAATCCGTGCGCGGACACTGACCCGTGCGTCCGCACGTGCCCCGACCCTAGCACGTGTCCGCACCCTCACCTGTGCCCTCAACCTTGCCGTTCCCTAACCCTAACCCTAGCCCGGAACGGAAACCCACCGGCAGCCGCACACCTTAGCCTCCGCCGTACCCTAATCCTACTCCGTACGCGGACACTGACCCGTGCGTCCGCACGTGCCCCGAACCTAGCACGTGTCTGCACCCTTACCTGTGCCCTCAACCTTGCCGTTCCCTAACCCTAAACCTAGCCCGAAACGGAAACCCACAGGCAGCCCCACACCTTAGCCTCCGCCGTACCCTAATCCTAATCCGTACGCGGACACTGACCCGTGCGTCCGCACGTGCCCCGACCCTAGCACGTGTCCGCACCCTCACCTGTGCCCTCAACCTTGCCGTTCCCTAACCCTAACACTAGCCCGGAACGGAAACCCACCGGCAGCCCCACACCTTAGCCTCCGCCGTACCCTAATCCTACTCCGTACGCGGACGCTGACCCGTGCGTCCGCACGTGCCCCGTCCCTAGCACGTGTCCGCACCCTCACCTGTGCCTTCAACCTTGCCGTTCCCTAACCCTAAACCTAGCCGGAACGGAAACCCACCGGCAGCCCCACACCTTAGCCTCCGCCGTAGCCTAATCCTACTCCGTACGCGGACACTGACCCGTGCGTCCGCACGTGCCCCGACCCTAGCACGTGTCCGCACCCTCACCTGTGCCCTCAACCTTGCCGTTCCCTAACCCTAACCCTAGCCCGGAACGGAAACCCACCGGCAGCCCCACACCTTAGCCTCCGCCGTACCCTAATCCTAATCCGTACGCGGACACTGACCCGTGCGTCCGCACGTGCCCCGACCCTAGCACGTGTCCGCACCCTCACCTGTGCCCTCAACCTTGCCGTTCCCTAACCCTAACCCTAGCCCTGAACGGAAACCCACCGGCAGCCCCACACCTTAGCCTCCGCCGTACCCTAATCCTACTCCGTACGCGGACACTGACCCGTGCGTCCGCACGTGCCCCGACCCTAGCACGTGTCCGCACCCTCACCTGTGCCCTCAACCTTGCCGTTCCCTAACCCTAACCCTAGCCCGGAACGGAAAACCACCGGCAGCCCCACACCTTAGCCTCCGCCGTACCCTAATCCTACTCCGTACGCGGACACTGACCCGTGCGTCCGCACGTGCCCCGACCCTAGCACGTGTCCGCACCCTCACCTGTGCCCTCAACCTTGCCGTTCCCTAACCCTAAACCTAGCCCGGAACGGAAACCCACCGGCAGCCCCACACCTTAGCCTCCGCCGTACCCTAATCCTAATCCGTACGCGGACACTGACCCGTGCGTCCGCACGTTCCCCGACCCTAGCACGTATCCTCACACTCACCTGTGCTCTCAAACTTGCCGTTCCCTAACCCTAACCCTAGCCCGGAACGGAAACCCACCGGCAACTCCACACCTTAGCCTCCGCCGTACCCTAATCATAATCTGTACGTGGACAATAATCCGTGCGTCCGCACGTGCCCCGACCCTAGCACGTGTCCGCACCCTCACCTGTGCCCTCAACCTTGCCGTTCCCTAACCCTAACCGTAGCCCGGAACGGAAACCCACCGGCAGCCCCACACCTTAGCCTCCGCCGTACCGTAATCCTACTCCATATGCGGACACTGACCCGTGCGTCCGCACGTGCCCCGACCCTAGCACGTGTCCGCACCCTCACCTGTGCCCTCAACCTTGCCGTTCCCTAACCCTAACCCTAGCCCGGAACGGAAACCCACCGGCAGCCCCACACCTTAGCCTCCGCCGTACCCTAATCCTACTCCGTACGCGGACACTGACCCGTGCGTCCGCACGTGCCCCAACCCTAGCACGTGTCCGCACCCTCACCTGTGCCCTCAACCTTGCAGTTCCTTAACCCTAACCCTAGCCCGGAACGGAAACCCACCGGCAGCCCCACACCTTAGCCTCCGCCGTACCCTAATCCTAATCCGTACGCGGACACTGACCCGTGCGTCCGCCCGTGCCCCGACCCTAGCACGTGTCTGCAGCCTCACCTGTGCCCTCAACCTTGCCGTTCCCTAACCCTAACCCTAGCCCGGAACGGAAACCCACCGGCAGCCCCACACGTTAGCCTCCGCCGTACCCTAATCCTAATCCGTACGCGGACACTGACACGTGCGTCCGCACGTGCCCCGACCCTAGCACGCGTCCGCACCGTCACCTGTGCCCTCAACCTTGCCGTTCCCTAACCCTTACCCTAGCCCGGAACGGAAACCCAACGGCAGCCCCACACCTTAGCCTCCGCCGTACCCTAATCCTAATCCGTACGCGGACACTGACCCGTGCGTCCGCACGTGCCCCGACCCTAGCACGTGTCCGCACCCTCACCTGTGCCCTCAACCTTGCCGTTCCCTAACCCTAACCCTAGCCCGGAACGGAAACCCACCGGCAGCCCCACACCTTAGCCTCCGCCGTACCCTAATCCTACTCCGTACACGGAAACACCCGTGCGTCCGCACGTGCCCCGACCCTAGCACGTGTCCGCACCCTCACCTGTGCCCTCAACGTTGCCGTTCCCTAACCCTAACCCTAGCCCGGAACGGAAACCCACCGGCAGCCCCACACCTTAGCCTCCGCCGTACCCTAATCCTAGTCCGTATGCGGACACTGACCCGTGCGTCCGCACGTGCCCCGACCCTAGCACGTGTCCGCACCCTCACCTGTGCCCTCAACCTTGCCGTTCCCTAACCCTAACCCTAGCCCGGAACGGAAACGCACCGGCAGCCCCACACCTTAGCCTCCGCCGTACCCTAATCCTAATCCGTACGCGGACACTGACCCGTGCGTCCGCACGTGCCCCGACCCTAGCACGTGTCCGCACCCTCACCTGTGCCCTCAACCTTGCCGTTCCCTAACCCTAACCCTAGCCCGGAACGGAAACCCACCGGCAGCCCCACACGTTAGCCTCCGCCGTACCCTAATCCTAATCCGTACGCGGACCCTGACCCGTGCGTCCGCACGTGCCCCGACCCTAGCACGTGTCCGCACCCTCACCTGTGCCCTCAACCTTGCCGTTCCCTAACCCTAACCCTAGCCCGGAACGGAAACCCACCGGCAGCCCCACACCTTAGCCTGCGCCGTACCCTAATCCTAATCCGTACGCGGACCCTGACCCGTGCGTCCGCACGTGCCCCGACCCTAGCACGTGTCCGCACCCTCACCTGTGCCCTCAACCTTGCCGTTCCCTAACCCTAACCCTAGCCCGGAACGGAAACCCACCGGCAGCCCCACACCTTAGCCTCCGCCGTACCCTAATCCTAATCCATACGCGGACACTGACCCGTGCGTCCGCACGTGCCCCGACCCTAGCACGTGTCCGCACCCTCACCTGTGCCCTCAACCTTGCCGTTCCCTAACCCTAACCCTAGCCCGGAACGGAAACCCACCGGCAGCCCCACACCTTAGCCTCCACCGTACCCTAATCCTAATCCGTACGCGGACCCTAACCCGTGCGTCCGCACGTGCCCCGACCCTAGCACGTGTCCGCACCCTCACCTGTGCCCTCAACCTTGCCGTTCCCTAACCCTAACCCTAGCCCGGAACGGAAACCCACCGGCAGCCCCACACCTTAGCCTGCGCCGTACCCTAATCCTAATCCGTACGCGGACCCTGACCCGTGCGTCCGCACGTGCCCCGACCCTAGCACGTGTCCGCACCCTCACCTGTGCCCTCAACCTTGCCGTTCCCTAACCCTAACCCTAGCCCGGAACGGAAACCCACCGGCAGCCCCACACCTTAGCCTCCGCCGTACCCTAATCCTAATCCATACGCGGACACTGACCCGTGCGTCCGCACGTGCCCTGACCCTAGCACGTGTCCGCACCCTCACCTGTGCCCTCAACCTTGCCGTTCCCTAACCCTAACCCTAGCCCGGAACGGAAACCCACCGGCAGCCCCACACCTTAGCCTCCGCCGTACCCTAATCCTAATCCGTACGCGGACACTGACCCGTGCGTCCGCACGTGCCCCGACCCTAGCACGTGTCCGCACCCTCACCTGTGCCCTCAACCTTGCCGTTCCCTAACCCTAACCCTAGCCCGGAACGGAAACCCACCGGCAGCCGCACACCTTAGCCTCCGCCGTACCCTAATCCTACTCCGTACGCGGACACTGACCCGTGCGTCCGCACGTGCCCCGAACCTAGCACGTGTCTGCACCCTCACCTGTGCCCTCAACCTTGCCGTTCCCTAACCCTAAACCTAGACCGGAACGGAAACCCACCGGCAGCCCCACACCTTAGCCTCCGCCGTACCCTAATCCTACTCCGTTCGCGGACGCTGACCCGTGCGTCCGCACGTGCCCCGTCCCTAGCACGTGTCTGCACCGTCACCTGTGCCCTCAACCTTGCCGTTCCCTAACCCTAAACCTAGCCCGGAACGGAAACCCACCAGCAGCCCCACACCTTAGCCTCCGCCGTAGCCTAATCCTACTCCGTACGCGGACACTGACCCGTGCGTCCGTATGTGCCCCCACCCTAGCACGTGTCCGCACCCTCACCTGTGCCCTCAACCTTGCCGTTCCCTAACCCTAACCCTAGCCCGGAACGGAAACCCACCGGCAGCCCCACACCTTAGCGTCTGCCGTACCCTAATCCTAATCTGTACGCGGACACTGACCCGTGCGTCCGCACGTGCCCCGACCCTAGCACGTGTCCGCACCCTCACCTGTGCCCTCAACCTTGCCGTTCCCTAACCCTAACCCTAGCCCGGAACGGAAACCCACCGGCAGCCCCACACCTTAGCCTCCGCCGTACCCTAATCCTAATCCGTACGCGGACACTGACCCGTGCGTCCGCACGTGCCCCGACCCTAGCACGTGTCCGCACCCTTACCTGTGCCCTCAACCTTGCCGTTCCCTAACCCTAACCCTAGCCCGGAACGGAAACCCACCGGCAGCCCCACACCTTAGCCTGCGCCGTACCCTAATCCTTCTCTGTACGCGGACACTGACCCGTGCGTCCGCACGTGCCCCGACCCTAGCATGTGTCCGCACCCTCACCTGTGCCCTCAAACTTGCCGTTCCCTAACCCTAACCCTAGCCCGGAACGGAAACCCACCGGCAGCCCCACACCTTAGCCTCCGCCGTACCCTAATCCTACTCCGTACGCGGACACTGACCCGTGCGTCCGCACGTGCCCCGACCCTAGCACGTGTCCGCACCCTCACCTGTGCCCTCAACCTTGCCGTTCCCTAACCCTAACCCTAGCCCGGAACGGAAACCCACCGGCAGCCCCACACCTTAGCCTCCGCCGTACCCTAATCCTACTCCGTACGTGGACACTGACCCGTGCGTCCGCACGTGCCCCGACCCTAGCACGTGTCCGCACCCTCACCTGTGCCCTCAACCTTGCCGTTCCCTAACCCTAACCCTAGCCCGGAACGGAAACCCACCGGCAGCCCCACACCTTAACCTCTGCCGTACCCTAATCCTACTCCGTACGCGGACACTGACCCGTGCGTCCGCACGTGCCCCGACCCTAGCACGTGTCCGCACCCTCACCTGTGCCCTCAACCTTGCCGTTCCCTAACCCTAACCCTAGCCCGGAACAGAAACCCACCGGCAACCCCACACCTTAGCCTCCGCCGTACCCTAATCCTACTCCGTACGCGGACACTGACCCGTGCGTCCGCACGTGCCCCGACCCTAGCACGTGTCCGCACCCTCACCTGTGCCCTCAACCTTGCCGTTCCCTAACCCTAACCCTAGCCCGGAACGGCAACGCACCGGCAGCCCCACACCTTAGCCTCCGCCGTACCCTAATCCTAATCCGTACGCGGACACTGACCCGTGCGTCCGCACGTGCCCCGACCCTAGCACGTGTCCTCACACTCACCTGTGCCCTCAAACTTGCCGTTCCCTAACCCTAACCCTAGCCCTGAACGGAAACCCACCGGCAACTCCACACCTTAGCCTCCGCCGTACCCTAATCCTAATCTGTACGTGGACACTAATCCGTGCGTCCGCACGTGCCCCGACCCTAGCACGTGTCCGCACCCTCACCTGTGCCCTCAACCTTGCCGTTCCCTAACCCTAACCGTAGCCCGGAACGGAAACCCACCGGCAGCCCCACACCTTAGCCTCCGCCGTACCGTAATCCTAATCCGTACGCGGACACTGACACGTGCGTCCGCACGTGCCCCGACCCTAGCACGCGTCCGCACCGTCACCTGTGCCCTCAACCTTGCCGTTCCCTAACCCTTACCCTAGCCCGGAACGGAAACCCAACGGCAGCCCCACACCTTAGCCTCCGCCGTACCCTAATCCTAATCCGTACGCGGACACTGACCCGTGCGTCCGCACGTGCCCCGACCCTAGCACGTGTCCGCACCCTCACCTGTGCCCTCAACCTTGCCGTTCCCTTACCCTAACCCTAGCCCGGAACGGAAACCCACCGGCAGCCCCACACCTTAGCCTCCGCCGTACCCTAATCCTACTCCGTACGCGGACACTGACCCGTGCGTCCGCACGTGCCCCGACCCTAGCACGTGTCCGCACCCTCACCTGTGCCCTCAACCTTGCAGTTCCCTAACCCTAACCCTAGCCCGGAACGGAAACCCACCGGCAGCCCCACACCTTAGCCTCCGCCGTACCCTAATCCTAATCCGTACGCGGACACTGACCCGTGTGTCCGCACGTGCCCCGACCCTAGCACGTGTCCGCACCCTCACCTGTGCCCTCAACCTTGCCGTTCCCTAACCCTAACCCTAGCCCGGAACGGAAATCCACCGGCAGCCCCACACGTTAGCCTCCGCCGTACCCTAATCGGAATCCGTACGCGGACACTGACCCGTGCGTCCGCACATGCCCCGACCCTAGCACGCGTCCGCACCCTCACCTGTGCCCTCAACCTTGCCGTTCCCTAACCCTAACCCTAACCCGGAACGGAAACCCACCGGCAGCCCCACACCTTAGCCTCCGCCGTACCCTAATCCTAATCCGTACGTGGACACTGACCCGTGCATCCGCACGTGCCCCGACCCTAGCACGCGTCCGCACCCTCACCTGTGCCCTCAACCTTGCCGTTCCCTAACCCTAACCCTAGCCCGGAAAGGAAACCCACCGGCAGCCCCACACCTTAGCCTCCGCCGTACCCTAATCCTAATCCGTACGCGGACACTGAGCCGTGAGTCCGCACGTGCCCCGAACCTAGCTCGCGTCAGCACCCTCACCTGTGCCCTCAACCTTGCCGTTCCCTAACCCTAACCCTAGCCCGGAACGGAAACCCCCCGGCAGCCCCACACCTTAGCCTCCGCCGTACCCTAATCCTACTCCGTACGCGGAAACTGACCCGTGCGTCCGCACGTGACCCGACCCTAGCACGTGTCTGCAACCTCACCTGTGCCCTCAACGTTGCCGTTCCCTAACCCTAACCCTAGCCCGGAACGGAAACCCACCGGCAGCCCCACACCTTAGCCTCCGCCGTACCCTAATACTAATCCGTATGCGGACACTGACCCGTGCGTCCGCACGTGCCCCGAACCTAGCACGTGTCTGCACCCTCACCTGTGCCCTCAACCTTGCCGTTCCCTAACCCTAAACCTAGCCCGGAACGGAAACCCACCGGCAGCCCCACACCTTAGCCTCCGCCGTACCCTAATCCTAATCCGTACGCGGACACTGACCCGTGCGTCCGCACGTGCCCCGACCCTAGCACGTATCCGCACCCTCACCTGTGCCCTCAACCTTGCCGTTCCCTAACCCTAACACTAGCCCGGAACGGAAACCCACCGGCAGCCCCACACATTAGCCTCCGCCGTAGCCTAATCCTACTCCGTACGCGGACACTGACCCGTGCGTCCGTATGTGCCCCCACCCTAGCACGTGTCCGCACCCTCACCTGTGCCCTCAACCTTGCTGTTCCCTAGCCCTAACCCTAGCCCGGAACGGAAACCCACCGGCAGCCCCACACCTTAGCCTCCGCCGTACCTTAATCCTAATCCATACGCGGACACTGACCCGTGCGTCCGCACGTGCCCCGACCCTAGCACGTGTCCACACCCTCACCTGTGCCCTCAACCTTGCCGATCCCTAACCCTAACCCTAGCCCGGAACGGAAACCCACCGGCAGCCCCACACCTTAGCCTCCGCCGTACCCTAATCCTAATCTGTACGCGGACACTGACCCGTGCGTCCGCACGTGCCCCGACCCTAGCACGTGTCCGCACCCTCACCTGTGCCCTCAACCTTGCCGTTCCCTAACCCTAACCCTAGCCCGGAACGGAAACCCACCGGCAGCCCCACACCTTAGCCTCCGCTGTACCATAATCCTAATCCGTACGCGGACACTGACCCGTGCGTCCGCACGTGCCCCGACCCTAGCACGTGTCCGCACCCTTACCTGTGCCCTCAACCTTGCCGTTCCCTAACCCTAACCCTAGCCCGGAACGGAAACCCACCGGCAACCCCACACCTTAGCCTCCGCCGTACCCTAATCCTAATCTGTACGCGGACACTAATCCGTGCGTCCGCACGTGCCCCGACCCTAGCACGTGTCCGCACCCTCACCTGTGCCCTCAACCTTGCCGTTCCCTAACCCTAACCCTAGCCCGGAACGGAAACCCACCAGCAGCCCCACACCTTAGCCTCCGCAATACCGTAATCCTACTCCGTATGCGGACACTGACCCGTGCGTCCGCACGTGCCCCGACCCTAGCACGTGTCCGCACCCTCACCTGTGCCCTCAACCTTGCCGTTCCCTAACCCTAACCCTAGCCCGGAACGGAAACCCACCGGCAGCCCCACACCTTAGCCTCCGCCGTACCATAATCCTACTCCGTACGCGGACACTGACCCGTGCGTCCGCACGTGCCCCGACCCTAGCACGTGTCCGCACCCTCACCTGTGCCCTCAACCTTGCCGTTCCCTAACCCTAAACCTAGCCCGGAACGGAAACCCACCGGCAGCCCCACACCTTAGCCTCCCCCGTACCTTAATCCTAATCCGTACGCGGACACTGACCCGTGCGTCCGCACGTGCCCCGACCCTAGCACGTGTCTGCAGCCTCACCTGTGCCTTCAACCTTGCCGTTCCCTAACCCTAACCCTAGCCCGGAACGGAAACCCACCGGCAGCCCCACACGTTAGCCTCCGCCGTACCCTAATCCTAATCCGTACGCGGACACTGACCCGTGCGTCCGCACGTGCCCCGACCCTAGCACGCGTCCGCACCGTCACCTGTGCCCTCAACCTTGCCGTTCCCTAACCCTTACCCTAGCCCGGAACGGAAACCCACCGGCAGCCCCACACCTTAGCGTCCGCCGTACCCTAATCCTAATCCGTACGCAGACACTGACCCGTGCGTCCGCACGTGCCCCGACCCTAGCACGTGTCCGCACCCTCACCTGTGCCCTCAACCTTGCCGTTCCCTTACCCTAACCCTAGCCCGGATCGGAAACCCACCGGCAGCCCCACACCTTAGCCTCCGCCGTACCCTAATCCTACTCCGTACGCGGACACTGACCCGTGCGTCCGCACGTGCCCCGACCCTAGCACGTGTCCGCACCCTCACCTGTGCCCTCAACCTTGCAGTTCCCTAACCCTAACCCTAGCCCGGAACGGAAACCCACCGGCAGCCCCACACCTTAGCCTCCGCCGTACCCTAATCCTAATCCGTACGCGGACACTGACCCGTGCGTCCGCACGTGCCCCGACCCTAGCACGTGTCCGCACCCTCACCTGTGCCCTCAACCTTGCCGTTCCCTAACCCTAACCCTAGCCCGGAACGGAAACCCACCGGCAGCCCCACACGTTAGCCTCCGCCGTACCCTAATCGGAATCCGTACGCGGACACTGACCCTTGCGTCCGCACATGCCCCGACCCTAGCACGCGTCCGCACCCTCACCTGTGCCCTCAACCTTGCCGTTCCCTAACCCTAACCCTAACCCGGAACGGAAACCCACCGGCAGCCCCACACCTTAGCCTCCGCCGTACCCTAATCCTAATCCGTACGTGGACACTGACCCGTGCGTCCGCACGTGACCCGACCCTAGCACGCGTCTGCACCCTCACCTTTGCCCTCAACCTTGCCGTTCCCTAACCCTAACCCTAGCCCGGAACGGAAACCCACCGGCAGCCCCACACCTTAGCCTCCGCCGTACCCTAATCCTAATCCGTACGCGGACACTGACCCGTGAGTCCGCACGTGCCCCGACCCTAGCACGCGTCAGCACCCTCACCTGTGCCCTCAACCTTGCCGTTCCCTAACCCTAACCCTAGCCCGGAACGGAAACCCACCGGCAGCCCCACACCTTAGCCTCCGCCGTACCCTAATCCTACTCCGTACGCGGAAACTGACCCGTGCGTCCGCACGTGCCCCGACCCTAGCACGTGTCCGCACCCTCACCTGTGCCCTCAACGTTGCCGTTCCCTAACCCTAACCCTAGCCCGGAACGGAAACCCACCGGCAGCCCCACACCTTAGCCTCCGCCGTACCGTAATCCTACTCCGTACGCGGACATTGACCCGTGCGTCCGCACGTGCCCTGACCCTAGCACGTGTCCGCAACCTCACCTGTGCCCTCAACCTTCCCGTTCCCTTACCCTAACCCTAGCCCGGAACGGAAACCCACCGGCAGCCCCACACCTTAGCCTCCGCCGTACCCTAATCCTACTCCGTACGCGGACACTGACCCGTGCGTCCGCACGTGCCCTGACCCTAGCACGTGTCCGCACCCTCCCCTGTGCCCTGAACCTCGCAGTTCCCTAACCCTAACCCTAGCCCGGAACGGAAACCCACCGGCAGCCCCACACCTTAGCCTCCGCCGTACCCTAATCCTAATCCGTACGCGGACACTGACCCGTGCGTCCGCACGTGCCCCGACCCTAGCACGTGTCCGCACCCTCACCTGTGCCCTCAACCTTGCCGTTCCCTAACCCTAACCCTAGCCCGGAATGGAAACCCACCGGCATCCCCACACCTTAGCCTCCGCCGTACCCTAATCCTAATCCGTACGCGGACACTGACCCGTGCGTCCGCACGTGCCCCGACCCTAGCACGTGTCCGCACCCTCACCCGTACCCTCAACCTTGCCGTTCCCTAACCCTAACCCTAGCCCGGAATGGAAACCCACCGGCAGCCCCACACCTTAGCCTCCGCCGTACCCTAATCCTAATCCGTACGCGGACACTGACCCGTGCGTCCGCACGTGCCCCGACCCTAGCACGTGTCCGCGCCCTCACCTGTGCCCTCAAGCTTGCCGTTCCCTAACCCTAACCCTAGCCCGGAACGGAAACCCACCGGCAACCCCACACCTTAGCCTCCGCCGTACCCTAATCGTAATCCGTACGCAGACACTGACCCATGCGTCCGCACGTGCCCCGACCCTAGCACGTGTCCGCACCCTCACCTGTGCCCTCAACCTTGCCGTTCCCTAACCCTAACCCTAGCCCGGAACGGAAACCCACCGGCAGCCCCACACCTTTGCCTCCGCCGTACCCTAATCCTAATCCGTACGCGGACACTGACCCGTGCGTCCGCACGTGCCCCAACCCTAGCACGTGTCCGCACTCTCACCTGTGCCCTCAACCTTGCCGTTCCCTAACCCTAACCCTAGCCCGGAACGGAAACCCACTGGCAGCCCCACACCTTATCCTCCGCCGTACCCTAATCCTACTCCGTACGCGGACACTGACCCGTGCGTCCGCACGTGCCCTGACCCTAGCACGTGTCCGCACCCTCACCTGTGCCCACAACCTTGCCGTTCCCTAACCCTAACCCTAGCCCGGAACAGAAACCCACCGGCAGCCCCAAACCTTAGCCTCCGCCGTACCCTAATCCTAATCCGTACGCGGACACTGACCCGTGCGTCCGCACGTGCCCCAACCCTAGCACGTGTCCTCACCCTCACCTGTGCCCTCAAACTTGCCGTTCCCTAACCCTAACCCTAGCCCGGAACGGAAACCCACCGGCAGCCCCACACCTTAGCCTCCGCCGTACCCTAATCCTAATCCGTACGCGGACACTGACCCGTGCGTCCGCACGTGCCCCAACCCTAGCACGTGTCCGCACCCTTACCTGTGCCCTCAACCTTGCCGTTCCCTAACCCTAACCCTAGCCCGGAACGGAAACCCACCGGCAGCCCCACACGTTAGCCTCCGCCGTACCCTAATCAGAATCCGTACGCGGACACTGACCCTTGCGTCCGCACATGCCCCGACCCTAGCACGCGTCCGCACCCTCACCTGTGCCCTCAACCTTGCCGTTCCCTAACCCTAACCCTAACCCGGAACGGAAACCCACCGGCAGCCCCACACCTTTGCCTCCGCCGTACCCTAATCCTAATCCGTACGCGGACACTGACCCGTGCGTCCGCACGTGCCCCGACCCTAGCACGCGTCCGCACCCTCACCTGTGCCCTCAACCTTGCCGTTCCCTAACCCTAACCGTAGACCGGAACGGAAACCCACCGGCAGCCCCACACCTTAGCCTCCGCCGTACCCTAATCCTAATCCGTACGCGGACACTGACCCGTGATTCCGCACGTGCCCCGACCCTAGCACGCGTCAGCACCCTCACCTGTGCCCTCAACCTTGCCGTTCCCTAACCCTAACCCTAGCCCGGAACGGAAACCCACCGGCAGCCCCACACCTTAGCCTCCGCCGTACCCTAATCCTACTCCGTACGCGGAAACTGACCCGTGCGTCCGCACGTGCCCCGACCCTAGCACGTGTCCGCACCCTCACCTGTGCCCTCAACGTTGCCGTTCCCTAACCCTAACCCTAGCCCGGAACGGAAACCCACCGGCAGCCCCACACCTTAGCCTCCGCCGTACCGTAATCCTACTCCGTACGCGGACATTGACCCGTGCGTCCGCACGTGCCCCGACCCTAGCACGTGTCCGCAACCTCACCTGTCCCCTCAACCTTCCCGTTCCCTTACCCTAACCCTAGCCCGGAACGGAAACCCACCGGCAGCCCCACACCTTAGCCTCCGCCATACCCTAATCCTACTCCGTACGCGGACACTGACCCGTGCGTCCGCACGTGCCCTGACCCTAGCACGTGTCCGCACCCTCCCCTGTGCCCTCAACCTCGCAGTTCCCTAACCGTAACCATAGCCCGGAACGGAAACCCACCGGCAGCCCCACACCTTAGCCTCCGCCGTACCCTAATCCTAATCCGTACGCGGACACTGACCCGTGCGTCCGCACGTGCCCCGACCCTAGCACGTGTCCGCACCCTCACCTGTGCCCTCAACCTTGCCGTTCCCTAACCCTAACCCTAGCCCGGAACGGAAACCCACCGGCAGCCCCACACCTTAGCCTCCGCCGTACCCTAATCCTAATCCGTACGCTGACACTGACCCGTGCGTCCGCACGTGCCCCGACCCTAGCACGTGTCCGCACCCTCACCCGTACACTCAACCTTGCCGTTCCCTAACCCTAACCCTAGCCCGGAATGGAAACCCACCGGCAGCCCCACACCTTAGCCTCCGCCGTACCCTAATCCTAATCCGTACGCGGACACTGACCCGTGCGTCCGCACGTGCCCCGACCCTAGCACGTGTCCGCGCCCTCACCTGTGCCCTCAAGCTTGCCGTTCCCTAACCCTAACCTTAGCCCGGAACGGAAACCCACCGGCAACCCCACACCTTAGCCTCCGCCGTACCCTAATCGTAATCCGTACGCAGACACTGACCCGTGCGTCCGCACGTGCCCCGACCCTAGCACGTGTCCGCACCCTCACCTGTGCCCTCAACCTTGCCGTTCCCTAACCCTAACCCTAGCCCGGAACGGAAACCCACCGGCAGCCCCACACCTTAGCCTCCGCCGTACCCTAATCCTAATCCGTACGCGGACACTGACCCGTGCGTCCGCACGTGCCCCAACCCTAGCACGTGTCCGCACTCTCACCTGTGCCCTCAACCTTGCCGTTCCCTAACCCTAACCCTAGCCCGGAACGGAAACCCACTGGCAGCCCCACACCTTAGCCTCCGCCGTACCCTAATCCTACTCCGTACGCGGACACTGACCCGTGCGTCCGCACGTGCCCTGACCCTAGCACGTGTCCGCACCCTCACCTGTGCCCTCAACCTTGCCGTTCCCTAACCCTAACCCTAGCCCGGAACGGAAACCCACCGGCAGCCCCACACCTTAGCCTCCGCCGTACCCTAATCCTAATCCGTACGCGGACACTGACCCGTGCGTCCGCACGTGCCCCGACCCTAGCACGTGTCCTCACCCTCACCTGTGCCCTCAACCTTGCCATTCCCTAACCCTAACCCTAGCCCGGAACGGAAACCCACCGGCAGCCCCACACCTTAGCCTCCGCCGTACCCTAATCCTAATCCGTACGCGGACACTGACCCGTGCGTCCGCACGTGCCCCGACCCTAGCACGTGTCCGCACCCTCACCTGTGCCCTCAACCTTGCCGTTCCCTAACCCTAACCCTAGCCCGGAACGGAAACCCACCGGCAGCCCCACACCTTAGCCTCCGCCGTACCCTAATCCTAATCCGTACGCGGACACTGACCCGTGCGTCCGCACGTGCCCCGAACCTAGCACGTGTCCGCACCCTCACCTGTGCCCTCAACCTTGCCGTTCCCTAACCCTAACCCTAGCCCGGAACGGAAACCTAGCGGCAGCCCCACACCTTAGCCTCCGCCGTACCCTAATCCTAATCCGTACGCGGACAGTGACCCGTGCGTCCGCACGTGCCCCGACCCTAGAACGTGTCCGCACCCTCACCTGTGCCCTCAAACTTGCCGTTCCCTAACCCTAACCCTAGCCCGGAATGGAAACCCACCGGCAACCCCGCACCTTAGCCTCCGCCGTACCCTAATCCTAATCTGTACGTGGACACTAATCCGTGCGTCCGCACGTGCCCCGACCCTAGCACGTGTCCGCACCCTCACCTGTGCCCTCAACCTTGCCGTTCCCTAACCCTAACCCTAGCCCGGAACGGAAACCCACCGGCAGCCCCACACCTTAGCCTCCGCCGTACCGTAATCCTACTCCGTATGCGGACACTGACCCGTGCGTCCGCACGTGCCCCGACCTTAGCACGTGTCCGCACCCTCACCTGTGCCCTCAACCTTGCCGTTCCCTAACCCTAACCCTAGCCCGGAACGGAAACCCACCGGCAGCCCCACACGTTAGCCTCCGCCGTACCCTAATACTAATCTGTACGTGGACACTAATCCGTGCGTCCGCACGTGCCCCGACCCTAGCACGTGTCCGCACCCTCACCTGTGCCCTCAACCTTGCCGTTCCCTAACCCTAACCCTAGCCCGGAACGGAAACACACCGGCAGCCCCACACCTTAGCCTCCGCCGTACCGTAATCCTACTCCGTATGCGGACACTGACCCGTGCGTCCGCACGTGCCCCGACCCTAGCACGTGTCCGCACCCTCACCTGTGCCCTCAACCTTGCCGTTCCCTAACCCTAACCCTAGCCCGCAACGGAAACCCACCGGCAGCCCCACACCTTAGCCTCCGCCGTACCCTAATCCTACTCCGTACGCGGACACTGACCCGTGCGTCCGCACGTGCCCCGACCCTAGCACGTGTCCGCACCCTCACCTGTGCCCTCAACCTTGCAGTTCCCTAACCCTAACCCTAGCCCGGAACGGAAACCCACCGGCAGCCCCACACCTTAGCCTCCGCCGTACCCTAATCCTAATCCGTACGCGGACAGTGACCCGTGCGTCCGCACGTGCCCCGACCCTAGAACGTGTCCGCACCCTCACCTGTGCCCTCAAACTTGCCGTTCCCTAACCCTAACCCTAGCCCGGAACGGAAACCCACCGGCAACCCCGCACCTTAGCCTCCGCCGTACCCTAATCCTAATCTGTACGTGGACACTAATCCGTGCGTCCGCACGTGCCCCGACCCTAGCACGTGTCCGCACCCTCACCTGTGCCCTCAACCTTGCCGTTCCCTAACCCTAACCCTAGCCCGGAACGGAAACCCACCGGCAGCCCCACACCTTAGCCTCCGCCGTACCGTAATCCTACTCCGTATGCGGACACTGACCCGTGCGTCCGCACGTGCCCCGACCTTAGCACGTGTCCGCACCCTCACCTGTGCCCTCAACCTTGCCGTTCCCTAACCCTAACCCTAGCCCGGAACGGAAACCCACCGGCAGCCCCACACCTTAGCCTCCGCCGTACCCTAATACTAATCTGTACGTGGACACTAATCCGTGCGTCCGCACGTGCCCCGACCCTAGCACGTGTCCGCACCCTCACCTGTGCCCTCAACCTTGCCGTTCCCTAACCCTAACCCTAGCCCGGAACGGAAACCCACCGGCAGCCCCACACCTTAGCCTCCGCCGTACCGTAATCCTACTCCGTATGCGGACACTGACCCGTGCGTCCGCACGTGCCCCGACCCTAGCACGTGTCCGCACCCTCACCTGTGCCCTCAACCTTGCCGTTCCCTAACCCTAACCCTAGCCCGCAACGGAAACCCACCGGCAGCCCCACACCTTAGCCTCCGCCGTACCCTAATCCTACTCCGTACGCGGACACTGACCCGTGCGTCCGCACGTGCCCCGACCCTAGCACGTGTCCGCACCCTCACCTGTGCCCTCAACCTTGCAGTTCCCTAACCCTAACCCTAGCCCGGAACGGAAACCCACCGGCAGCCCCACACCTTAGCCTCCGCCGTACCCTAATCCTAATCCGTACGCGGACACTGACCCGTGCGTCCGCACGTGCCCCGACCCTAGCACGTGTCTGCAGCCTCACCTGTGCCCTCAAACTTGCCGTTCCCTAACCCTAACCCTAGCCCGGAACGGAAACCCACCGGCAGCCCCACACGTTAGCCTCCGCCGTACCCTAATCCTAATCCGTACGCGGACACTGACACGTGCGTCCGCACGTGCCCCGACCCTAGCACGCGTCCGCACCGTCACCTGTGCCCTCAACCTTGCCGTTCCCTAACCCTTACCCTAGCCCGGAACGGAAACCCAACGGCAGCCCCACACCTTAGCCTCCGCCGTACCCTAATCCTAATCCGTACGCGGACACTGACCCGTGCGTCCGCACGTGCCCCGACCCTAGCATGTGTCCGCACCCTCACCTGTGCCCTCAACCTTGCCGTTCCCTTACCCTAACCCTAGCCCGGAACGGAAACCCACCGGCAGCCCCACACCTTAGCCTCCGCCGTACCCTAATCCTACTCCGTACGCGGACACTGACCTGTGCGTCCGCACGTTCCCCGACCCTAGCACGTGTCCGCACCCTCACCTGTGCCCTCAACCTTGCAGTTCCCTAACCCTAACCCTAGCCCGGAACGGAAACCCACCGGCAGCCCCACACCTTAGCCTCCGCCGTACCCTAATCCTAATCCGTACGCGGACACTGACCCGTGCGTCCGCACGTGCCCCGACCCTAGCACGTGTCCGCACCCTCACCTGTGCCCTCAACCTTGCCGTTCCCTAACCCTAACCCTAGCCCGGAACGGAAACCCACCGGCAGCCCCACACGTTAGCCTCCGCCGTACCCTAATCGGAATCCGTACGCGGACACTGACCCGTGCGTCCGCACATGCCCCGACCCTAGCACGCGTCCGCACCCTCACCTGTGCCCTCAACCTTGCCGTTCCCTAACCCTAACCCTAACCCGGAACGGTAACCCACCGGCAGCCCCACACCTTAGCCTCCGCCGTACCCTAATCCTAATCCGTACGTGGACACTGACCCGTGCATCCGCACGTGCCACGACCCTAGCACGCGTCCGCACCCTCACCTGTGCCCTCAACCTTGCCGTTCCCTAACCCTAACCCTAGCCCGGAACGGAAACCCACCGGCAGCCCCACACCTTAGCCTCCGCCGTACCCTAATCCTAATCCGTACGCAGACACTGACCCATGTGTCCGCACGTGCCCCGACCCTAGCACGCGTCAGCACCCTCACCTGTGCCCTCAACCTTGCCGTTCCCTAACCCTAACCCTAGCCCGGAACGGAAACCCACCGGCAGCCCCACACCTTAGCCTCCGCCGTACCCTAATCCTACTCCGTACGCGGAAACTGACCCGTGCGTCCGCACGTGACCCGACCCTAGCACGTGTCTGCACCCTCACCTGTGCCCTCAACGTTGCCGTTCCCTAACCCTAACCCTAGCCCGGAACGGAAACCCACCGGCAGCCCCACACCTTAGCCTCCGCCGTACCCTAATACTAATCCGTACGCGGACACTGACCCGTGCGTCCGCACGTGCCCCGAACCTAGCACGTGTCTCCACCCTCACCTGTGCCCTCAACCTTGCCGTTCCCTAACCCTAAACCTAGCCCGGAACGGAAACCCACCGGCAGCCCCACACCTTAGCCTCCGCCGTACCCTAATCCTAATCCGTACGCGGACACTGACCCGTGCGTCCGCACGTGCCCCGACCCTAGCACGTGTCCGCACCCTCACCTGTGCCCTCAAACTTGCCGTTCCCTAACCCTAACACTAGCCCGGAACGGAAACCCACCGGCAGCCCCACACCTTAGCCTCCGCCGTACCCTAATCCTACTCCGTACGCGGACACTGACCGGTGCGTCCGCACGTGCCCCGACCCTAGCACGTGTCCGCACCCTCACCTGTGCCCTCAACCTTGCCGTTCCCTAACCCTAAACCTAGCCCGGAACGGAAACCCACCGGCAGCCCCACACCTTAGCCTCCGCCGTAGCCTAATCCTACTCCGTACGCGGACACTGACCCGTGCGTCCGTATGTGCCCCCACCCTAGCACGTGTCCGCACCCTCAACTGTGCCCTCAACCTTGCCGTTCCCTAGCCCTAACCCTAGCCCGGAACGGAAACCCACCGGCAGCCCCACACCTTAGCCTCCGCCGTACCCTAATCCTAATCCATACGCGGACACTGACCTGTGCGTCCGCACGTGCCCCGACCCTAGCACGTGTCCGCACCCTCACCTGTGCCCTCAACCTTGCCGTTCCCTAACCCTAACCCTAGCCCGGAACGGAAACCCACCGGCAGCCCCACACCTTAGCATCTGCCGTACCCTAATCCTAATCTGTACGCGGACACTGACCCGTGCGTCCGCACGTGCCCCGACCCTAGCACGTGTCCGCACCCTCACCTGTGCCCTCAACCTTGCCGTTCCCTAACCCTAACCCTAGCCCGGAACGGAAACCCACCGGCAGCCCCACACCTTAGCCTCCGCCGTACCCTAATCCTAATCCGTACGCGGACACTGACCCGTTCGTCCGCACGTGCCCCGACCCTAGCACGTGTCCGCACCCTTACCTGTGCCCTCAACCTTGCCGTTCCCTAACCCTAACCCTAGCCCGGAACGGAAACCCACCGGCAACCCCACACCTTAGCCTCCGCCGTACCCTAATCCTAATCTGTACGCGGACACTAATCCGTGGTCCGCACGTGCCCCGACCCTAGCACGTGTCCGCACCCTCACCTGTGCCCTCAACCTTGCCGTTCCCTAACCCTAACCCTAGCCCGGAACGGAAACCCACCGGCAGCCCCACACCTTAGCCTCCGCCGTACCGTAATCCTACTCCGTATGCGGACACTGACCCGTGCGTCCGCACGTGCCCCGACCCTAGCACGTGTCCGCACCCTCACCTGTGCCCTCAACCTTGCCGTTCCCTAACCCTAACCCTAGCCCGGAACGGAAACCCACCGGCAGCCCCACACCTTAGCCTCCGCCGTACCCTAATCCTACTCCGTACGCGGACACTGACCCGTGCGTCCGCACGTGCCCCGACCCTAGCACGTGTCCGCACCCTCACCTGTGCCCTCAACCTTGCAGTTCCCTAACCCTAACCCTAGCCCGGAACGGAAACCCACCGGCAGCCCCACACCTTAGCCTCCCCCGTACCTTAATCCTAATCCGTACGCGGACACTGACCCGTGCGTCTGCACGTGCCCCGACCCTAGCACGTGTCTGCAGCCTCACCTGTGCCCTCAACCTTGCCGTTCCATAACCCTAACCCTAGCCCGGAACGGAAACCCACCGGCAGCCCCACACGTTAGCCTCCGCCGTACCCTAATCCTAATCTGTACGCGGACACTGACACGTGCGTCCGCACGTGCCCCGACCCTAGCACGCGTCCGCACCGTCACCTGTGCCCTCAACCTTGCCGTTCCCTAACCCTTACCCTAGCCCGGAACGGAAACCCACCGGCAGCCCCACACCTTAGCGTCCGCCGTACCCTAATCCTAATCCGTACGCAGACACTGATCCGTGCGTCCGCACGTGCCCCGACCCTATCACGTGTCCGCACCCTCACCTGTGCCCTCAACCTTGCCGTTCCCTTACCCTAACCCTAGCCCGGAACGGAAACCCACCGGCAGCCCCACACCTTAGCCTCCGCCGTACCCTAATCCTACTCCGTACGCGGACACTGACCCGTGCGTCCGCACGTGCCCCGACCCTAGCACGTGTCCGCACCCTCACCTGTGCCCTCAACCTTGCAGTTCCCTAACCCTAACCCTAGCCCGGAACGGAAACCCACCGGCAGCCCCACACCTTAGCCTCCGCCGTACCCTAATCCTAATCCGTACGTGGACACTGACCCGTGCGTCCGCACGTGCCCCGACCCTAGCACGTGTCCGCACCCTCACCTGTGCCCTCAAACTTGCCGATCCCTAACCCTAACCCTAGCCCGGAACGGAAACCCACCGGCAGCCCCACACGTTAGCCTCCGCCGTACCCTAATCGGAATCCGTACGCGGACACTGACCCTTGCGTCCGCACATGCCCCGACCCTAGCACGCGTCCGCACCCTCACCTGTGCCCTCAACCTTGCCGTTCCCTAACCCTAACCCTAACCCGGAACGGAAACCCACCCGCAGCCCCACACATTAGCCTCCGCCGTACCCTAATCCTAATCCGTACGCGGACACTGACCCGTGCGTCCGCACGTGCCCCGACCCTAGCACGCGTCCGCACCCTCACCTGTGCCCTCAACCTTGCCGTTCCCTAACCCTAACACTAGCCCGGAACGGAAACCCACCGGCAGCCCCACACCTTAGCCTCCGCCGTACCCTAATCCTAATCCGTACGCGGACACTGACCCGTGAGTCCGCACGTGCCCCGACCCTAGCACGCGTCAGCACCCTCACCTGTGCCCTCAACCTTGCCGTTCCCTAACCCTAACCCTAGCCCGGAACGGAAACCCACCGGCAGCCCCACACCTTAGCCTCCGCCGTACCCTAATCCTACTCCGTACGCGGAAACTGACCCGTGCGTCCGCACGTGCCCCGACCCTAGCACGTGTCCGCACCCTCACCTGTGCCCTCAACGTTGCCGTTCCCTAACCCTAACCCTAGCACGGAACGGAAACCCACCGGCAGCCCCACACCTTAGCCTCCGCCGTACCGTAATCCTACTCCGTACGCGGACATTGACCCGTGCGTCCGCACGTGCCCCGACCCTAGCACGTGTCCGCAACCTCACCTGTGCCCTCAACCTTCCCGTTCCCTTACCCTAACCCTAGCCCGGAACGGAAACCCACCGGCAGCCCCACACCTTAGCCTCCGCCGTACCCTAATCCTACTCCGTACGCGGACACTGACCCGTGCGTCCGCACGTGCCCCGACCCTAGCACGTGTCCGCACCCTCCCCTGTGCCCTCAACCTTGCCGTTCCCTAACCCTAACCCTAGCCCGGAACGGAAACCCACCGGCAGCCCCACACCTTAGCCTCCGCCGTACCCTAATCCTAATCCGTACGCGGACACTGACCCGTGCGTCCGCACTTGCCCCGACCCTAGCACGTGTCCGCACCCTCAACTGTGCCCTCAACCTTGCCGTTCCCTAACCCTAACCCTAGCCCGGAACGGAAACCCAGCGGCAGCCCCACACCTTAGCCTCCACCGTACCCTAATCCTAATCCGTACGCGGACAGTGACCCGTGCGTCCGCACGTGCCCCGACCCTAGCACGTGTCCGCACCCTCACCTGTACCCTCAACCTTGCCGTTCCCTAACCCTAACCCTAGCCCGGAACGGAAACCCACCGGCAGCCCCACACCTTAGCCTCCGCCGTACCCTAATCCTAATCCGTACGCGGACACTGACCCGTGCGTCCGCACGTGCCCCGACCCTAGCACGTGTCCGCACCGTCACCTGTGCCCTCAACCTTGCAGTTCCCTAACCCTAACCCTAGCCCAGAACGGAAACCCACTGGCAGCCCCACACCTTAGCCTCCGCCGTACCCTAATCCTAATCCGTACGCGGACACTGACCCGTGCGTCCGCACGTGCCCCGACCCTAGCACGTGTCCGCACCCTCACCTGTGCCCTCAACCTTGCCGTTCCCTAACCCTAACCCTAGCCCGGAACGGAAACCCACCGGCAGCCCCACACGTTACCCTCCGCCGTACCCTAATCGGAATCCGTACGCGGACACTGACCCGTGCGTCCGCACATGCCCCGACCCTAGCAAGCGTCCGCACCCTCACCTGTGCCCTCAACCTTGCCGTTCCCTAACCCTAACCCTAACCCGGAACGGAAACCCACCGGCAGCCCCACACCTTAGCCTCCGCCGTACCCTAATCCTAATCCGTACGCGGACACTGACCCGTGCGTCCGCACGTGCCCCGACCCTAGCACGCGTCCGCACCCTCACCTGTGCCCTCAACCTTGCCGTTCCCTAACCCTAACCCTAGCCCGGAACGGAAACCCACCGGCAGCCCCACACCTTAGCCTCCACCGTACCCTAATCCTAATCCGTACGCGGACACTGACCCGTGAGTCCGCACGTGCCCCGACCCTAGCACGCGTCAGCACCCTCACCTGTGCCCTCAACCTTGCCGTTCCCTAACCCTAACCCTAGCCCGGAACGGAAACCCACCGGCAGCCCCACACCTTAGCCTCCGCCGTACCCTAATCCTACTCCGTACGCGGAACCTGACCCGTGCATCCGCACGTGCCCCGACCCTAGCACGTGTCCGCACCCTCACCTGTGCCCTCAACCTTGCCGTTCCCTAACCCTAACCCTAGCCCGGAACTGAAACCCACCGGCAGCCCCACACCTTAGCCTCCGCCGTACCGTAATCCTACTCCGTACGCGGACATTGACCCGTGCGTCCGCACGTGCCCCGACCCTAGCACGTGTCCGCAACCTCACCTGTGCCCTCAACCTTGCCGTTCCCTTACCCTAACTCTAGCCCGGTACGGAAACCCACCGGCAGCCCCACACCTTAGCCTCCGCCGTACCCTAATCCTACTCCGTACGCGGACACTGACCCGTGCGTCCGCACGTGCCCCGACCCTAGCACGTATCCGCACCCTCACCTGTGCCCTCAACCTTGCAGTTCCCTAACCCTAACCCTAGCCCGGAACGGAAACCCACCGGCAACCCCACACCTTAGCCTCCGCTGTACCCTAATCCTAATCCGTATGTGGACACTGACCCGTGCGTCCGCACGTGCCCCGACCCTAGCACGTGTCCGCACCCTCACCTGTGCCCTCAACCTTGCCGTTCCCTAACCCTAACCCTAGCCAGGAACGGAAACCCACCGGCAGCCCCACACCTTAGCCTCCGCCGTACCCTAATCCTATTCCGTACGCGGACACTGACCCGTGCGTCCGCACGTGCCCCGACCCTAGCACGTGTCCGCACCCTCACCTGTACCCTCAACCTTGCCGTTCCCTAACCCTAACCCTAGCCCGGAACGGAAACCCACCGGCAGCGCCACACCTTAGCCTCCGCCGTACCCTAATCCTAATCCGTACGCGGACACTGACCCGTGCGTCCGCACGTGCCCCGACCCTAGCACGTGTCCGCACCCTCACCTGTGCCCTCAACCTTGCCGTTCCCTAACCCTAACCCTAGTCCGGAACGGAAACCCACCGGCAACCCCACACCTTAGCCTCCGCCGTACCCTAATCGTAATCCGTACGCAGACACTGACCCGTGCGTCCGCACGTGCCCCGACCCTAGCACGTGTCCGCACCCTCACCTGTGCCCTCAACCTTGCCGTTCCCTAACCCTAACCCTAGCCCGGAACGGAAACCCACCGGCAGCCCCACACCTTAGCCTCCGCCGTACCCTAATCCTAATCCGTACGCGGACGCTGACCCGTGCGTCCGCACGTGCCCCAACCCTAGCACGTGTCCGCACTCTCACCTGTGCCCTCAACCTTGCCGTTCCCTAACCCTAACCCTAGCCCGGAACGGAAACCCACTGGCAGCCCCACACCTTAGCCTCCGCCGTACCCTAATCCTACTCCGTACGCGGACACTGACCCGTGCGTCCGCACGTGCCCTGACCCTAGCACGTGTCCGCACCCTCACCTGTGCCCTCAACCTTGCCGTTCCCTAACCCTAACCCTAGCCCGGAACGGAAACGCACCGGCAGCCCCACACCTTAGCCTCCGCCGTACCCTAATCCTAATCCGTACGCGGACACTGACCCGTGCGTCCGCACGTGTCCCGACCCTAGCACGTGTCCTCACCCTCACCTGTGCCCTCAAACTTGCCGTTCCCTAACCCTAAACCTAGCCCGGAACGGAAACCCACCGGCAGCCCCACACCTTAGCCTCCGCCGTACCCTAATCCTAATCCGTACGCGGACACTGACCCGTGCGTCCGCACGTGCCCCGACCCTAGCACGTGTCCGCACCCTTACCTGTGCCCTCAACGTTGCCGTTCCCTAACCCTAACCCTAGCCCGGAACGGAAACCCACCGGCAGCCCCACACCTTAGCCTCCGCCGTACCCTAATCCTAATCCGTACGCGGACACTGACCCGTGCGTCCGCACGTGCCCCCACCCTAGGACGTGTCCGCACCCTCACCTGTGCCCTCAACCTTGCCGTTCCCTAACCCTAATCCTAGCCCGGAACGGAAACCCACCGGAAGCCCCACACCTTAGCCTCCGCCGTACCCTAATCCTAATCCGTACGCGGACACTGACACGTGCGTCCGCACGTGCCCCGACCCTAGCACGTGTCCGCACCCTTACCTGTGCCCTCAACCTTGCCGTTCCCTAACCCTAACCCTAGCCCGGAACGGAAACCCACCGGCAGCCCCACACCTTAGCCTCCGCCGTACCCTAATCCTTCTCTGTACACGGACACTGACCCGTGCGTCCGCACGTGCCCCGACCCTAGCACGTGTCCGCACCCTCACCTGTGCCCTCAAACTTGCCGTTCCCTAACCCTAACCCTAGCACGGAACGGAAACCCACCGGCAGCCCCACACCTTAGCCTCCGCCGTACCCTAATCCTACTCCGTACGCGGACACTGACCCGTGCGTCCGCACGTGCCCTGACCCTAGCACGTGTCCGCACCCTCACCTGTGCCCTCAACCTTGCCGTTCCCTAACCCTAACCCTAGCCCGGAACGGAAACCCACCGGCAGCCCCACACCTTAGCCTCCGCCGTACCGTAATCCTACTCCGTATGCGGACACTGACCCGTGCGTCCGCACGTGCCCCGACCCTAGCACGTGTCCGCACCCTCACCTGTGCCCTCAACCTTGCCGTTCCCTAACCCTAACCCTAGCCCGCAACGGAAACCCACCGGCAGCCCCACACCTTAGCCTCCGCCGTACCCTAATCCTACTCCGTACGCGGACACTGACCCGTGCGTCCGCACGTGCCCCGACCCTAGCACGTGTCCGCACCCTCACCTGTGCCCTCAACCTTGCAGTTCCCTAACCCTAACCCTAGCCCGGAACGGAAACCCACCGGCAGCCCCACACCTTAGCCTCCGCCGTACCCTAATCCTAATCCGTACGCGGACACTGACCCGTGCGTCCGCACGTGCCCCGACCCTAGCACGTGTCTGCAGCCTCACCTGTGCCCTCAAACTTGCCGTTCCCTAACCCTAACCCTAGCCCGGAACGGAAACCCACCGGCAGCCCCACACGTTAGCCTCCGCCGTACCCTAATCCTAATCCGTACACGGACACTGACACGTGCGTCCGCACGTGCCCCGACCCTAGCACGCGTCCGCACCGTCACCTGTGCCCTCAACCTTGCCGTTCCCTAACCCTTACCCTAGCCCGGAACGGAAACCCAACGGCAGCCCCACACCTTAGCCTCCGCCGTACCCTAATCCTAATCCGTACGCGGACACTGACCCGTGCGTCCGCACGTGCCCCGACCCTAGCATGTGTCCGCACCCTCACCTGTGCCCTCAACCTTGCCGTTCCCTTACCCTAACCCTAGCCCGGAACGGAAACCCACCGGCAGCCCCACACCTTAGCCTCCGCCGTACCCTAATCCTACTCCGTACGCGGACACTGACCTGTGCGTCCGCACGTTCCCCGACCCTAGCACGTGTCCGCACCCTCACCTGTGCCCTCAACCTTGCAGTTCCCTAACCCTAACCCTAGCCCGGAACGGAAACCCACCGGCAGCCCCACACCTTAGCCTCCGCCGTACCCTAATCCTAATCCGTACGCGGACACTGACCCGTGCGTCCGCACGTGCCCCGACCATAGCACGTGTCCGCACCCTCACCTGTGCCCTCAACCTTGCCGTTCCCTAACCCTAACCCTAGCCCGGAACGGAAACCCACCGGCAGCCCCACACGTTAGCCTCCGCCGTACCCTAATCGGAATCCGTACGCGGACACTGACCCATGCGTCCGCACATGCCCCGACCCTAGCACGCGTCCGCACCCTCACCTGTGCCGTCAACCTTGCCGTTCCCTAACCCTAACCCTAACCCGGAACGGTAACCCACCGGCAGCCCCACACCTTAGCCTCCGCCGTACCCTAATCCTAATCCGTACGTGGACACTGACCCGTGCATCCGCACGTGCCACGACCCTAGCACGCGTCCGCACCCTCACCTGTGCCCTCAACCTTGCCGTTCCCTAACCCTAACCCTAGCCCGGAACGGAAACCCACCGGCAGCCCCACACCTTAGCCTCCGCCGTACCCTAATCCTAATCCGTACGCGGACACTGACCCGTGAGTCCGCACGTGCCCCGACCCTAGCACGCGTCAGCACCCTCACCTGTGCCCTCAACCTTGCCGTTCCCTAACCCTAACCCTAGCCCGGAACGGAAACCCACCGGCAGCCCCACACCTTAGCCTCCGCCGTACCCTAATCCTACTCCGTACGCGGAAACTGACCCGTGCGTCCGCACGTGACCCGACCCTAGCACGTGTCTGCACCCTCACCTGTGCCCTCAACGTTGCCGTTCCCTAACCCTAACCCTAGCCCGGAACGGAAACCCACCGGCAGCCCCACACCTTAGCCTCCGCCGTACCCTAATACTAATCCGTACGCGGACACTGACCCGTGCGTCCGCACGTGCCCCGAACCTAGCACGTGTCTGCACCCTCACCTGTGCCCTCAACCTTGCCGTTCCCTAACCCTAAACCTAGCCCGGAACGGAAACCCACCGGCAGCCCCACACCTTAGCCTCCGCCGTACCCTAATCCTAATCCGTACGCGGACACTGACCCGTGCGTCCGCACGTGCCCCGACCCTAGCACGTGTCCGCACCCTCACCTGTGCCCTCAAACTTGCCGTTCCCTAACCCTAACACTAGCCCGGAACGGAAACCCACCGGCAGCCCCACACCTTAGCCTCCGCCGTACCCTAATCCTACTCCGTACGCGGACACTGACCGGTGCGTCCGCACGTGCCCCGACCCTAGCACGTGTCCGCACCCTCACCTGTGCCCTCAACCTTGCCGTTCCCTAACCCTAAACCTAGCCCGGAACGGAAACCCACCGGCAGCCCCACACCTTAGCCTCCGCCGTAGCCTAATCCTACTCCGTACGCGGACACTGACCCGTGCGTCCGCACGTGCCCCGACCCTAGCACGTGTCCGCACCCTCACCTGTGCCCTCAACCTTGCAGTTCCCTAACCCTAACCCTAGCCCGGAACGGAAACCCACCGGCAGCCCCACACCTTAGCCTCCCCCGTACCTTAATCCTAATCCGTACGCGGACACTGACCCGTGCGTCTGCACGTGCCCCGACCCTAGCACGTGTCTGCAGCCTCACCTGTGCCCTCAACCTTGCCGTTCCCTAACCCTAACCCTAGCCCGGAACGGAAACCCACCGGCAGCCCCACACGTTAGCCTCCGCCGTACCCTAATCCTAATCTGTACGCGGACACTGACACGTGCGTCCGCACGTGCCCCGACCCTAGCACGCGTCCGCACCGTCACCTGTGCCCTCAACCTTGCCGTTCCCTAACCCTTACCCTAGCCCGGAACGGAAACCCACCGGCAGCCCCACACCTTAGCGTCCGCCGTACCCTAATCCTAATCCGTACGCAGACACTGATCCGTGCGTCCGCACGTGCCCCGACCCTATCACGTGTCCGCACCCTCACCTGTGCCCTCAACCTTGCCGTTCCCTTACCCTAACCCTAGCCCGGAACGGAAACCCACCGGCAGCCCCACACCTTAGCCTCCGCCGTACCCTAATCCTACTCCGTACGCGGACACTGACCCGTGCGTCCGCACGTGCCCCGACCCTAGCACGTGTCCGCACCCTCACCTGTGCCCTCAACCTTGCAGTTCCCTAACCCTAACCCTAGCCCGGAACGGAAACCCACCGGCAGCCCCACACCTTAGCCTCCGCCGTACCCTAATCCTAATCCGTACGTGGACACAGACCCGTGCGTCCGCACGTGCCCCGACCCTAGCACGTGTCCGCACCCTCACCTGTGCCCTCAACCTTGCCGATCCCTAACCCTAACCCTAGCCCGGAACGGAAACCCACCGGCAGCCCCACACGTTAGCCTCCGCCGTACCCTAATCGGAATCCGTACGCGGACACTGACCCTTGCGTCCGCACATGCCCCGACCCTAGCACGCGTCCGCACCCTCACCTGTGCCCTCAACCTTGCCGTTCCCTAACCCTAACCCTAACCCGGAACGGAAACCCACCCGCAGCCCCACACCTTAGCCTCCGCCGTACCCTAATCCTAATCCGTACGCAGACACTGACCCGTGCGTCCGCACGTGCCCCGACCCTAGCACGTGTCCGCACCCTCACCTGTGCCCTCAAACTTGCCGTTCCCTAACCCTAACACTAGCCCGGAACGGAAACCCACCGGCAGCCCCACACCTTAGCCTCCGCCGTACCCTAATCCTAATCCGTACGCGGACACTGACCCGTGAGTCCGCACGTGCCCCGACCCTAGCACGCGTCAGCACCCTCACCTGTGCCCTCAACCTTGCCGTTCCCTAACCCTAACCCTAGCCCGGAACGGAAACCCACCGGCAGCCCCACACCTTAGCCTCCGCCGTACCCTAATCCTACTCCGTACGCGGAAACTGACCCGTGCGTCCGCACGTGCCCCGACCCTAGCACGTGTCCGCACCCTCACCTGTGCCCTCAACGTTGCCGTTCCCTAACCCTAACCCTAGCACGGAACGGAAACCCACCGGCAGCCCCACACCTTAGCCTCCGCCGTACCGTAATCCTACTCCGTACGCGGACATTGACCCGTGCGTCCGCACGTGCCCCGACCCTAGCACGTGTCCGCAACCTCACCTGTGCCCTCAACCTTGCAGTTCCCTTACCCTAACCCTAGCCCGGAACGGAAACCCACCGGCAGCCCCACACCTTAGCCTCCGCCGTACCCTAATCCTACTCCGTACGCGGACACTGACCCGTGCGTCCGCACGTGCCCCGACCCTAGCACGTGTCCGCACCCTCCCCTGTGCCCTCAACCTTGCCGTTCCCTAACCCTAACCCTAGCCCGGAACGGAAACCCACCGGCAGCCCCACACCTTAGCCTCCGCCGTACCCTAATCCTAATCCGTACGCGGACACTGACCCGTGCGTCCGCACTTGCCCCGACCCTAGCACGTGTCCGCACCCTCAACTGTGCCCTCAACCTTGCCGTTCCCTAACCCTAACCCTAGCCCGGAACGGAAACCCAGCGGCAGCCCCACACCTTAGCCTCCACCGTACCCTAATCCTAATCCGTACGCGGACACTGACCCGTGAGTCCGCACGTGCCCCGACCCTAGCACGCGTCAGCACCCTCACCTGTGCCCTCAACCTTGCCGTTCCCTAACCCTAACCCTAGCCCGGAACGGAAACCCACCGGCAGCCCCACACCTTAGCCTCCGCCGTACCCTAATCCTACTCCGTACGCGGAACCTGACCCGTGCATCCGCACGTGCCCCGACCCTAGCACGTGTCCGCACCCTCAACTGTGCCCTCAACCTTGCCGTTCCCTAACCCTAACCCTAGCCCGGAACGGAAACCCACCGGCAGCCCCACACCTTAGCCTCCACCGTACCCTAATCCTAATCCGTACGCGGACACTGACCCGTGAGTCCGCACGTGCCCCGACCCTAGCACGCGTCAGCACCCTCACCTGTGCCCTCAACCTTGCCGTTCCCTAACCCTAACCCTAGCCCGGAACGGAAACCCACCGGCAGCCCCACACCTTAGCCTCCGCCGTACCCTAATCCTACTCCGTACGCGGAACCTGACCCGTGCATCCGCACGTGCCCCGACCCTAGCACGTGTCCGCACCCTCACCTGTGCCCTCAACCTTGCCGTTCCCTAACCCTAACCCTAGCCCGGAACTGAAACCCACCGGCAGCCCCACACCTTAGCCTCCGCCGTACCGTAATCCTACTCCGTACGCGGACATTGACCCGTGCGTCCGCACGTGCCCCGACCCTAGCACGTGTCCGCAACCTCACCTGTGCCCTCAACCTTGCCGTTCCCTTACCCTAACTCTAGCCCGGTACGGAAACCCACCGGCAGCCCCACACCTTAGCCTCCGCCGTACCCTAATCCTACTCCGTACGCGGACACTGACCCGTGCGTCCGCACGTGCCCCGACCCTAGCACGTATCCGCACCCTCAACTGTGCCCTCAACCTTGCAGTTCCCTAACCCTAACCCTAGCCCGGAACGGAAACCCACCGGCAACCCCACACCTTAGCCTCCGCCGTACCCTAATCCTAATCCGTATGTGGACACTGACCCGTGCGTCCGCACGTGCCCCGACCCTAGCACGTGTCCGCACCCTCACCTGTGCCCTCAACCTTGCCGTTCCCTAACCCTAACCCTAGCCTGGAACGGAAACCCACCGGCAGCCCCACACCTTAGCCTCCGCCGTACCCTAATCCTATTCCGTACGCGGACACTGACCCGTGCGTCCGCACGTGCCCCGACCCTAGCACGTGTCCGCACCCTCACCTGTACCCTCAACCTTGCCGTTCCCTAACCCTAACCCTAACCCGGAACGGAAACCCACCGGCAGCGCCACACCTTAGCCTCCGCCGTACCCTAATCCTAATCCGTACGCGGACACTGACCCGTGCGTCCGCACGTGCCCCGACCCTAGCACGTGTCCGCACCCTCACCTGTGCCCTCAACCTTGCCGTTCCCTAACCCTAACCCTAGTCCGGAACGGAAACCCACCGGCAACCCCACACCTTAGCCTCCGCCGTACCCTAATCGTAATCCGTACGCAGACACTGACCCGTGCGTCCGCACGTGCCCCGACCCTAGCACGTGTCCGCACCCTCACCTGTGCCCTCAACCTTGCCGTTCCCTAACCCTAACCCTAGCCCGGAACGGAAACCCACCGGCAGCCCCACACCTTAGCCTCCGCCGTACCCTAATCCTAATCCGTACGCGGACGCTGACCCGTGCGTCCGCACGTGCCCCAACCCTAGCACGTGTCCGCACTCTCACCTGTGCCCTCAACCTTGCCGTTCCCTAACCCTAACCCTAGCCCGGAACGGAAACCCACTGGCAGCCCCACACCTTAGCCTCCGCCGTACCCTAATCCTACTCCGTACGCGGACACTGACCCGTGCGTCCGCACGTGCCCTGACCCTAGCACGTGTCCGCACCCTCACCTGTGCCCTCAACCTTGCCGTTCCCTAACCCTAACCCTAGCCCGGAACGGAAACGCACCGGCAGCCCCACACCTTAGCCTCCGCCGTACCCTAATCCTAATCCGTACGCGGACACTGACCCGTGCGTCCGCACGTGTCCCGACCCTAGCACGTGTCCTCACCCTCACCTGTGCCCTCAAACTTGCCGTTCCCTAACCCTAAACCTAGCCCGGAACGGAAACCCACCGGCAGCCCCACACCTTAGCCTCCGCCGTACCCTAATCCTAATCCGTACGCGGACACTGACCCGTGCGTCCGCACGTGCCCCGACCCTAGCACGTGTCCGCACCCTTACCTGTGCCCTCAACGTTGCCGTTCCCTAACCCTAACCCTAGCCCGGAACGGAAACCCACCGGCAGCCCCACACCTTAGCCTCCGCCGTACCCTAATCCTAATCCGTACGCGGACACTGACCCGTGCGTCCGCACGTGCCCCCACCCTAGGACGTGTCCGCACCCTCACCTGTGCCCTCAACCTTGCCGTTCCCTAACCCTAATCCTAGCCCGGAACGGAAACCCACCGGAAACCCCACACCTTAGCCTCCGCCGTACCCTAATCCTAATCCGTACGCGGACACTGACCCGTGCGTCCGCACGTGCCCCGACCCTAGCACGTGTCCGCACCCTTACCTGTGCCCTCAACCTTGCCGTTCCCTAACCCTAACCCTAGCCCGGAACGGAAACCCACCGGCAGCCCCACACCTTAGCCTCCGCCGTACCCTAATCCTTCTCTGTACACGGACACTGACCCGTGCGTCCGCACGTGCCCCGACCCTAGCACGTGTCCGCACCCTCACCTGTGCCCTCAAACTTGCCGTTCCCTAACCCTAACCCTAGCCCGGAACGGAAACCCACCGGCAGCCCCACACCTTAGCCTCCGCCGTACCCTAATCCTACTCCGTACGCGGACACTGACCCGTGCGTCCGCACGTGCCCTGACCCTAGCACGTGTCCGCACCCTCACCTGTGCCCTCAACCTTGCCGTTCCCTAACCCTAACCCTAGCCCGGAACGGAAACCCACCGGCAGCCCCACACCTTAGCCTCCGCCGTACCCTAATCCTACTCCGTACGCGGACACTGACCCGTGCGTCCGCACGTGCCCCGACCCTAGCACGTGTCCGCACCCTCACCTGTGCCCTCAACCTTGCCGTTCCCTAACCCTAACCCTAGCCCGGAACGGAAACCCACCGGCAGCCCCACACCTTAACCTCCGCCGTACCCTAATCCTACTCCGTACGCGGACACTGACCCGTGCGTCCGCATGTGCCCCGACCCTAGCACGTGTCCGCACCCTCACCTGTGCCCTCAACCTTGCCGTTCCCTAACCCTAACCCTAGCCCGGAACGGAAACCCACCTGCAACCCCACACCTTAGCCTCCGCCGTACCCTAATCCTAATCCGTACGCGGACACTGACCCGTGCGTCCGCACGTGCCCCGACCCTAGCACGTGTCCGCACCCTCATCTGTGCCCTCAACCTTGCCGTTCCCTAACCCTAACCCTAGCCCGGAACGGAAACCCACCGGCAGCCCCACACCTTAGCCTCCGCCGTACCCTAATCCTAATCCGTACGCGGACACTGACCCGTGCGTCCGCACGTGCCCCGACCCTAGCACGTGTCCTCACACTCACCTGTGCCCTCAAACTTGCCGTTCCCTAACCCTAACCCTAGCCCGGAACGAAACCCACCGGCAACCCCACACCTTAGCCTCCGCCGTACCCTAATCCTAATCTGTACGTGGACACTAATCCGTGCGTCCGCACGTGCCCCGACCCTAGCACGTGTCCGCACCCTCACCTGTGCCCTCAACCTTGCCGTTCCCTAACCCTAACCCTAGCCCGGAACGGAAACCCACCGGCAGCCCCACACCTTAGCCTCCGCCGTACCGTAATCCTACTCCGTATGCGGACTCTGACCCGTGCGTCCGCACGTGCCCCGACCCTATCACGTGTCCGCACCCTCACCTGTGCCCTCAACCTTGCCGTTCCCTAACCCTAACCCTAGCCCGGAACGGAAACCCACCGGCAGCCCCACACATTAGCCTCCGCCGTACCCTAATCCTACTCCGTACGCGGACACTGACCCGTGCGTCCGCACGTGCCCCGACCCTAGCACGTGTCCGCACCCTCACCTGTACCCTCAACCTTGCCGTTCCCTAACCCTAACCCTAGCCCGGAACGGAAACCCACCGGCAGCCCCACACCTTAGCCTCCGCCGTACCCTAATCCTACTCCGTACGCGGACACTGACCCGTGCGTCCGCACGTGCCCTGACCCTAGCACGTGTCCGCACCCTCACCTGTGCCCTCAACCTTGCCGTTCCCTAACCCTAACCCTAGCCCGGAACGGAAACCCACCGGCAGCCCCACACCTTAGCCTCCGCCGTACCCTAATCCTACTCCGTACGCGGACACTGACCCGTGCGTCCGCACGTGCCCCGACCCTAGCACGTTTCCGCACCCTCACCTGTGCCCTCAACCTTGCCGTTCCCTAACCCTAACCCTAGCCCGGAACGGAAACCCACCGGCAGCCCCACACCTTAACCTCCGCCGTACCCTAATCCTACTCCGTACGCGGACACTGACCCATGCGTCCGCACGTGCCCCGACCCTAGCACGTGTCCGCACCCTCACCTGTGCCCTCAACCTTGCCGTTCCCTAACCCTAACCCTAGCCCGGAACGGAAACCCACTGGCAACCCCACACCTTAGCCTCCGCCGTACCCTAATCCTAATCCGTACGCGGACACTGACCCGTGCGTCCGCACGTGCCCCGACCCTAGCACGTGTCCGCACCCTCACCTGTGCCCTCAACCTTGCCGTTCCCTAACCCTAACCCTAGCCCGGAACGGAAACCCACCGGCAGCCCCACACCTTAGCCTCCGCCGTACCCTAATCCTAATCCGTACGCGGACACTGACCCGTGCGTCCGCACGTGCCCCGACCCTAGCACGTGTCCTCACACTCACCTGTGCCCTCAAACTTGCCGTTCCCTAACCCTAACCCTAGCCCGGAACGAAACCCACCGGCAACCCCACACCTTAGCCTCCGCCGTACCCTAATCCTAATCTGTACGTGGACACTACTCCGTGCGTCCGCACGTGCCCCGACCCTAGCACGTGTGCGCACCCTCACCTGTGCCCTCAATCTTGCCGTTCCCTAACCCTAACCCTAGCCCGGAACGGAAACCCACCGGCAGCCCCACACCTTAGCCTCCGCCGTACCGTAATCCTACTCCGTATGCGGACACTGACCCGTGCGTCCGCACGTGCCCCGACCCTAGCACGTGTCCGCACCCTCACCTGTGCCCTCAACCTTGCCGTTCCCTAACCCTAACCCTAGCCCGGAACGGAAACCCACCGGCAGCCCCACACATTAGCCTCCGCCGTACCCTAATCCTACTCCGTACGCGGACACTGACCCGTGCGTCCGCACGTGCCCCGACCCTAGCACGTGTCCGCACCCTCACCTGTGCCCTCAACCTTGCAGTTCCCTAACCCTAACCCTAGCCCGGAACGGAAACCCACCGGCAGCCCCACACCTTAGCCTCCGCCGTACCCTAATCCTAATCCGTACGCGGACACTGACCCGTGCGTCCGCACGTGCCCCGACCCTAGCACGTGTCTGCAGCCTCACCTGTGCCCTCAACCTTGCCGTTCCCTAACCCTAACCCTAGCCCGGAACGGAAACCCACCGGCAGCCCCACACGTTAGCCTCCGCCGTACCCTAATCCTAATCCGTACGCGGACACTGACACGTGCGTCCGCACGTGCCCCTACCCTAGCACGCGTCCGCACCGTCACCTGTGCCCTCAACCTTGCCGTTCCCTAACCCTTACCCTAGCCCGGAACGGAAACCCAACGGCAGCCCCACACCTTAGCCTCCGCCGTACCCTAATCCTAATCCGTACGCGGACACTGACCCGTGCGTCCGCACGTGCCCCGACCCTAGCACGTGTCCGCACCCTCACCTGTGCCCTCAAACTTGCCGTTCCCTAACCCTAACCCTAGCCCGGAACGGAAACCCACCGGCAGCCCCACACCTTAGCCTCCGCCGTACCCTAATCCTACTCCGTACGCGGACACTGACCCGTGCGTCCGCACGTGCCCCGACCCTAGCACGTGTCCGCACCCTCACCTGTGCCCTCAACCTTGCCGTTCCCTAACCCTAACCCTAGCCCGGAACGGAAACCCACCGGCAACCCCACACCTTAGCCTCCGCCGTACCCTAATCCTAATCCGTACGCGTACACTGACCCGTGCGTCCGCACGTGCCCCGACCCTAGCACGTGTCCGCACCCTCACCTGTGCCCTCAACCTTGCCGTTCCCTAACCCTAACCCTAGCCCGGAACGGAAACCCACCGGCAGCCCCACACCTTAGCCTCCGCCGTACCCTAATCCTAATCCGTACGCGGACACTGACCCGTGCGTCCGCACGTGCCCCGACCCTAGCACGTGTCCGCACCCTCACCTGTGCCCTCAACCTTGCCGTTCCCTAACCCTAACCCTAGCCCGGAACGGAAACCCACCGGCAACCCCACACCTTAGCCTCCGCCGTACCCTAATCCTAATCCGTACGTGGACACTAATCCGTGCGTCCGCACGTGCCCCGACCCTAGCACGTGTCCGCACCCTCACCTGTGCCCTCAACCTTGCCGTTCCCTAACCCTAACCCTAGCCCGGAACGGAAACCCACCGGCAGCACCACACCTTCGCCTCCGCCGTACCGTAATCCTACTCCGTATGCGGACACTGACCCGTGCGTCCGCACGTGCCCCGACCCTAGCACGTGTCCGCACCCTCACCTGTGCGCTCAACCTTGCCGTTCCCTAACCCTAACCCTAGCCCGGAACGGAAACCCACCGGCAGCCCCACACCTTAGCCTCCGCCGTACCCTAATCCTAATCCGTACGCGGACACTGACCCGTGCGTCCGCACGTGCCCCGACCCTAGCACGTGTCTGCACCATCACCTGTGCCCTCAACCTTGCAGTTCCCTAACCCTAACCCTAGCCCGGAACGGAAACCCACCGGCAGCCCCACACCTTAGCCTCCGCCGTACCCTAATCCTAATCCGTACACGGACACTGACCCGTGCGTCCGCACGTGCCCCGACCCTAGCACGTGTCCGCACCCTCACCTGTGCCCTCAACCTTGCCATTCCCTAACCCTAACCCTAGCCCGGAATGGAAACCCACCGGCAGCCCCACACCTTAGCCTCCGCCGTACCCTAATCCTAATCCGTACGCGGACACTGACCCGTGCGTCCGCACGTGCCCCGACCCTAGCACGCGTCCGCACCCTCACCTGTGCCCTCAACCTTGCCGTTCCCTAACCCTAACCCTAGCCCGGAACGGAAACCCACCGGCAGCCCCACACCTTAGCCTCCACCGTACCCTAATCCTAATCCGTAGGCGGACACTGATCCGTGAGTCCGCACGTGCCCCGACCCTAGCACGCGTCAGCACCCTCACCTGTGCCCTCAACCTTGCCGTTCCCTAACCCTAACCCTAGCCCGGAACGGAAACCCACCGGCAGCCCCACACCTTAGCCTCCGCCGTACCCTAATCCTACTCCGTACGCGGAACCTGACCCGTGCATCCGCACGTGCCCCGACCCTAGCACGTGTCCGCACCCTCACCTGTGCCCTCAACCTTGCCGTTCCCTAACCCTAACCCTAGCCCGGAACTGAAACCCACCGGCAGCCCCACACCTTAGCCTCCGCCGTACCGTAATCCTACTCCGTACGCGGACATTGACCCGTGCGTCCGCACGTGCCCCGACCCTAGCACGTGTCCGCAACCTCACCTGTGCCCTCAACATTGCCGTTCCCTTACCCTAACTCTAGCCCGGAACGGAAACCCACCGGCAGCCCCACACCTTAGCCTCCGCCGTACCCTAATCCTACTCCGTACGCGGACACTGACCCGTGCGTCCGCACGTGCCCCGACCCTAGCACGTATCCGCACCCTCACCTGTGCCCTCAACCTTGCAGTTCCCTAACCCTAACCCTAGCCCGGAACGGAAACCCACCGGCAACCCCACACCTTAGCCTCCGCCGTACCCTAATCCTAATCCGTACGTGGACACTGACCCGTGCGTCCGCACGTGCCCCGACCCTAGCATGTGTCCGCACCCTCACCTGTGCCCTCAACCTTGCCGTTCCCTAACCCTAACCCTAGCCTGGAACGGAAACCCACCGGCAGCCCCACACCTTAGCCTCCGCCATACCCTAATCCTAATCCGTACGCGGACACTGACCCGTGCGTCCGCACGTGCCCCGACCCTAGCACGTGTCCGCACCCTCACCTGTACCCTCAACCTTGCCGTTCCCTAACCCTAACCCTAGCCCGGAACGGAAACCCACCGGCAGCCCCACACCTTAGCCTCCGCCGTACCCTAATCCTAATCCGTACGCGGACACTGACCCGTGTGTCCGCACGTGCCCCGACCCTAGCACGTGTCCGCACCCTCACCTGTGCCCTCAACCTTGCCGTTCCCTAACCCTAACCCTAGTCCGGAACGGAAACCCACCGGCAACCCCACACCTTAGCCTCCGCCGTACCCTAATCGTAATCCGTACGCAGACACTGACCCGTGCGTCCGCACGTGCCCTGACCCTAGCACGTGTCCGCACCCTCACCTGTGCCCTCAACCTTGCCGTTCCCTAACCCTAACCCTAGCCCGGAACGGAAACCCACCGGCAGCCCCACACCTTAGCCTCCGCCGTACCCTAATCCTAATCCGTACGCGGACGCTGACCCGTGCGTCCGCACGTGCCCCAACCCTAGCACGTGTCCGCACTCTCACCTGTGCCCTCAACCTTGCCGTTCCCTAACCCTAACCCTAGCCCGGAACGGAAACCCACCGGCAGCCCCACACCTTAACCTCCGCCGTACCCTAATCCTACTCCGTACGCGGACACTGACCCATGCGTCCGCACGTGCCCCGACCCTAGCACGTGTCCGCACCCTCACCTGTGCCCTCAACCTTGCCGTTCCCTAACCCTAACCCTAGCCCGGAACGGAAACCCACCGGCAACCCCACACCTTAGCCTCCGCCGTACCCTAATCCTAATCCGTACGTGGACACTGACCCGTGCGTCCGCACGTGCCCCGACCCTAGCACGTGTCCGCAACCTCACCTGTGCCCTCAACCTTGCCGTTCCCTAACCCTAACCCTAGCCCGGAACGGAAACCCACCGGCAGCCCCACACCTTAGCCTCCGCCGTACCATAATCCTAATCCGTACGCGGACACTGACCCGTGCGTCCGCATGTGCCCCGACCCTAGCACGTGTCCTCACACTCACCTGTGCCCTCAAACTTGCCGTTCCCTAACCCTAACCCTAGCCCGGAACGAAACCCACCGGCAACCCCACACCTTAGCCTCCGCCGTACCCTAATCCTAATCTGTACGTGGACACTAATCCGTGCGTCCGCACGTGCCCCGACCCTAGCACGTGTCCGCACCCTCACCTGTGCCCTCAACCTTGCCGTTCCCTAACCCTAACCCTAGCCCGGAACGGAAACCCACCGGCAGCCCCACACCTTAGCCTCCGCCGTACCGTAATCCTACTCCGTATGCGGACACTGACCCGTGCGTCCGCACGTGCCCCGACCCTAGCACGTGTCCGCACCCTCACCTGTGCCCTCAACCTTGCCGTTCCCTAACCCTAACCCTAGCCCGGAACGGAAACCCACCGGCAGCCCCACACATTAGCCTCCGCCGTACCCTAATCCTACTCCGTACGCGGACACTGACCCGTGCGTCCGCACGTGCCCCGAACCTAGCACGTGTCCGCACCCTCACCTGTGCCCTCAACCTTGCCGTTCCCTAACCCTAACCCTAGCCCGGAACGGAAACCCACCGGCAGCCCCACACCTTAGCCTCCGCCGTACCCTAATCCTAATCCGTACGCGGACACTGACCCGTGCGTCCGCACGTGCCCCGACCCTAGCACGTGTCCGCACCGTCACCTGTGCCCTCAACCTTGCAGTTCCCTAACCCTAACCCTAGCCCGGAACGGAAACCCACCGGCAGCCCCACACCTTAGCCTCCGCCGTACCCTAATCCTAATCCGTACGCGGACACTGACCCGTGCGTCCGCACGTGCCCCGACACTAGCACGTGTCCGCACCCTCACCTGTGCCCTCAACCTTGCCGTTCCCTAACCCTAACCCTAGCCCGGAACGGAAACCCACCGGCAGCCCCACACGTTAGCCTCCGCCGTACCCTAATCGGAATCCGTACGCGGACACTGACCCGTGCGTCCGCACATGCCCCGACCCTAGCACGCGTCCGCACCCTCACCTGTGCCCTCAACCTTGCCGTTCCCTAACCCTAACCCTAACCCGGAACGGAAACCCACCGGCAGCCCCACACCTTAGCCTCCGCCGTACCCTAATCCTAATCCGTACGCGGACACTGACCCGTGCGTCCGCACGTGCCCCGACCCTAGCACGCGTCCGCACCCTCACCTGTGCCCTCAACCTTGCCGTTCCCTAACCCTAACCCTAGCCCGGAACGGAAACCCACCGGCAGCCCCACACCTTAGCCTCCAGCGTACCCTAATCCTAATCCGTACGCGGACACTGACCCGTGAGTCCGCACGTGCCCCGACCCTAGCACGCGTCAGCACCCTCACCTGTGCCCTCAACCTTGCCGTTCCCTAACCCTAACCCTAGCCCGGAACGGAAACCCACCGGCAGCCCCACACCTTAGCCTCCGCCGTACCCTAATCCTACTCCGTACGCGGAACCTGACCCGTGCATCCGCACGTGCCCCGACCCTAGCACGTGTCCGCACCCTCACCTGTGCCCTCAACCTTGCCGTTCCCTAACCCTAACCCTAGCCCGGAACTGAAACCCACCGGCAGCCCCACACCTTAGCCTCCGCCGTACCGTAATCCTACTCCGTACGCGGACATTGACCCGTGCGTCCGCACGTGCCCCGACCCTAGCACGTGTCCGCAGCCTCACCTGTGCCCTCAACATTGCCGTTCCCTTACCCTAACTCTAGCCCGGAACGGAAACCCACCGGCAGCCCCACACCTTAGCCTCCGCCGTACCCTAATCCTACTCCGTACGCGGACACTGACCCGTGCGTCCGCACGTGCCCCGACCCTAGCACGTATCCGCACCCTCACCTGTGCCCTCAACCTTGCAGTTCCCTAACCCTAACCCTAGCCCGGAACGGAAACCCACCGGCAACCCCACACCTTAGCCTCCGCCGTACCCTAATCCTAATCCGTACGTGGACACTGACCCGTGCGTCCGCACGTGCCCCGACCCTAGCACGTGTCCGCACCCTCACCTGTGCCCTCAACCTTGCCGTTCCCTAACCCTAACCCTAGCCTGGAACGGAAACCCACCGGCAGCCCCACACCTTAGCCTCCGCCGTACCCTAATCCTAATCCGTACGCGGACACTGACCCGTGCGTCCGCACGTGCCCCGACCCTAGCACGTGTCCGCACCCTCACCTGTACCCTCAACCTTGCCGTTCCCTAACCCTAACCCTAGCCCGAAACGGAAACCCACCGCCAGCCCCACACCTTAGCCTCCGCCGTACCCTAATCCTAATCCGTACGCGGACACTGACCCGTGCGTCCGCACGTGCCCCGACCCTAGCACGTGTCCGCACCCTCACCTGTGCCCTCAACCTTGCCGTTCCCTAACCCTAACCCTAGTCCGGAACGGAAACCCACCGGCAACCCCACACCTTAGCCTCCGCCGTACCCTAATCGTAATCCATACGCAGACACTGAACCGTGCGTCCGCACGTGCCCTGACCCTAGCACGTGTCCGCACCCTCACCTGTGCCCTCAACCTTGCCGTTCCCTAACCCTAACCCTAGCCCGGAACGGAAACCCACCGGCAGCCCCACACCTTAGCCTCCGCCGTACCCTAATCCTAATCCGTACGCGGACGCTGACCCGTGCGTCCGCACGTGCCCCAACCCTAGCACGTGTCCGCACTCTCACCTGTGCCCTCAACCTTGCCGTTCCCTAACCCTAACCCTAGCCCGGAACGGAAACCCACTGGCAGCCCCACACCTTAGCCTCCGCCGTACCCTAATCCTACTCCGTACGTGGACACTGACCCGTGCGTCCGCACGTGCCCTGACCCTAGCACGTGTCCGCACCCTCACCTGTGCCCTCAACCTTGCCGTTCCCTAACCCTAACCCTAGCCCGGAACGGAAACCCACCGGCAGCCCCACACATTAGCCTCCGCCGTACCCTAATCCTACTCCGTACGCGGACACTGACCCGTGCGTCCGCACGTGCCCCGACCCTAGCACGTGTCCGCACCCTCACCTGTGCCCTCAACCTTGCAGTTCCCTAACCCTAACCCTAGCCCGGAACGGAAACCCACCGGCAGCCCCACACCTTAGCCTCTGCCGTACCCTAATCCTAATCCGTACGCGGACACTGACCCGTGCGTCCGCACGTGCCCCGACCCTAGCACATGTCTGCAGCCTCACCTGTGCCCTCAACCTTGCCGTTCCCTAACCCTAACCTTAGCCCGGAACGGAAACCCACCGGCAGCCCCACACGTTAGCCTCCGCCGTACCCTAATCCTAATCCGTACGCGGACACTGACACGTGCGTCCGCACGTGCCCCGACCCTAGCACGCGTCCGCACCGTCACCTGTGCCCTCAACCTTGCCGTTCCCTAACCCTTACCCTAGCCCGGAACGGAAACCCAACGGCAGCCCCACACCTTAGCCTCCGCCGTACCCTAATCCTAATCCGTACGCGGACACTGACCCGTGCGTCCGCACGTGCCCCGACCCTAGCACGTGTCCGCACCTTCACCTGTGCCCTCAAACTTGCCGTTCCCTAACCCTAACCCTAGCCCGGAACGGAAACCCACCGGCAGCCCCACACCTTAACCTCCGCCGTACCCTAATCCTACTCCGTACGCGGACACTGACCCATGCGTCCGCACGTGCCCCGACCCTAGCACGTGTCCGCACCCTCAACTGTGCCCTCAACCTTGCCGTTCCCTAACCCTAACCCTAGCCCGGAACGGAAACCCACCGGCAACCCCACACCTTAGCCTCCGCCGTACCCTAATCCTAATCCGTACGCGGACACTGACCCGTGCGTCCGCACGTGCCCCGACCCTAGCACGTGTCCGCACCCTCACCTGTGAGCTCAACCTTGCCGTTCCCTAACCCTAACCCTAGCCCGGAACGGAAACCCACCGGCAGCCCCACACCTTAGCCTCCGCCGTACCCTAATCCTAATCCGTACGCGGACACTGACCCGTGCGTCCGCACGTGCCCCGACCCTAGCACGTGTCCGCACCCTCACCTGTGCCCTCAACCTTGCCGTTCCCTAACCCTAACCCTAGCCCGGAACGGAAACCCACCGGCAACCCCACACCTTAGCCTCCGCCGTACCCTAATCCTAATCCGTACGTGGACACTAATCCGTGCGTCCGCACGTGCCCCGAACCTAGCACGTGTCCGCACCCTCACCTGTGCCCTCAACCTTGCCGTTCCCTAACCCTAACCCTAGCCCGGAACGGAAACCCACCGGCAGCACCACACCTTCGCCTCCGCCGTACCGTAATCCTACTCCGTATGCGGACACTGACCCGTGCGTCCGCACGTGCCCCGACCCTAGCACGTGTCCGCACCCTCACCTGTGCGCTCAACCTTGCCGTTCCCTAACCCTAACCCTAGCCCGGAACGGAAACCCACCGGCAGCCCCACACCTTAGCCTCCGCCGTACCCTAATCGGAATCCGTACGCGGACACTGACCCGTGCGTCCGCACATGCCCCGACCCTAGCACGCGTCCGCACCCTCTCCTGTGCCCTCAACCTTGCCGTTCCCTAACCCTAACCCTAACCCGGAACGGAAACCCACCGGCAGCCCCACACCTTAGCCTCCGCCGTACCCTAATCCTAATCCGTACGCGGACACTGACCCGTGCGTCCGCACGTGCCCCGACCCTAGCACGTGTCCGCACCCTCACCTGTGCCCTCAACCTTGCCATTCCCTAACCCTAACCCTAGCCCGGAACGGAAACCCACCGGCAGCCCCACACCTTAGCCTCCGCCGTACCCTAATCCTAATCCGTACGCGGACACTGACCCGTGCGTCCGCACGTGCCCCGACCCTAGCACGCGTCCGCACCCTCACCTGTGCCCTCAACCTTGCCGTTCCCTAACCCTAACCCTAGCCCGGAACGGAAACCCACCGGCAGCCCCACACCTTAGCCTCCACCGTACCCTAATCCTAATCCGTAGGCGGACACTGATCCGTGAGTCCGCACGTGCCCCGACCCTAGCACGCGTCAGCACCCTCACCTGTGCCCTCAACCTTGCCGTTCCCTAACCCTAACCCTAGCCCGGAACGGAAACCCACCGGCAGCCCCACACCTTAGCCTCCGCCGTACCCTAATCCTACTCCGTACGCGGAACCTGACCCGTGCATCCGCACGTGCCCCGACCCTAGCACGTGTCCGCACCCTCACCTGTGCCCTCAACCTTGCCGTTCCCTAACCCTAACCCTAGCCCGGAACTGAAACCCACCGGCAGCCCCACACCTTAGCCTCCGCCGTACCGTAATCCTACTCCGTACGCGGACATTGACCCGTGCGTCCGCACGTGCCCCGACCCTAGCACGTGTCCGCAACCTCACCTGTGCCCTCAACATTGCCGTTCCCTTACCCTAACTCTAGCCCGGAACGGAAACCCACCGGCAGCCCCACACCTTAGCCTCCGCCGTACCCTAATCCTACTCCGTACGCGGACACTGACCCGTGCGTCCGCACGTGCCCCGACCCTAGCACGTATCCGCACCCTCACCTGTGCCCTCAACCTTGCAGTTCCCTAACCCTAACCCTAGCCCGGAACGGAAACCCACCGGCAACCCCACACCTTAGCCTCCGCCGTACCCTAATCCTAATCCGTACGTGGACACTGACCCGTGCGTCCGCACGTGCCCCGACCCTAGCACGTGTCCGCACCCTCACCTGTGCCCTCAACCTTGCCGTTCCCTAACCCTAACCCTAGCCTGGAACGGAAACCCACCGGCAGCCCCACACCTTAGCCTCCGCCGTACCCTAATCCTAATCCGTACGCGGACACTGACCCGTGCGTCCGCACGTGCCCCGACCCTAGCACGTGTCCGCACCCTCACCTGTACCCTCAACCTTGCCGTTCCCTAACCCTAACCCTAGCCCGGAACGGAAACCCACCGGCAGCCCCACACCTTAGCCTCCGCCGTACCCTAATCCTAATCCGTACGCGGACACTGACCCGTGCGTCCGCACGTGCCCCGACCCTAGCACGTGTCCGCACCCTCACCTGTGCCCTCAACCTTGCCGTTCCCTAACCCTAACCCTAGTCCGGAACGGAAACCCACCGGCAACCCCACACCTTAGCCTCCGCCGTACCCTAATCGTAATCCGTACGCAGACACTGACCCGTGCGTCCGCACGTGCCCTGACCCTAGCACGTGTCCGCACCCTCACCTGTGCCCTCAACCTTGCCGTTCCCTAACCCTAACCCTAGCCCGGAACGGAAACCCACCGGCAGCCCCACACCTTAGCCTCCGCCGTACCCTAATCCTAATCCGTACGCGGACGCTGACCCGTGCGTCCGCACGTGCCCCAACCCTAGCACGTGTCCGCACTCTCACCTGTGCCCTCAACCTTGCCGTTCCCTAACCCTAACCCTAGCCCGGAACGGAAACCCACTGGCAGCCCCACACCTTAGCCTCCGCCGTACCCTAATCCTACTCCGTACGTGGACACTGACCCGTGCGTCCGCACGTGCCCTGACCCTAGCACGTGTCCGCACCCTCACCTGTGCCCTCAACCTTGCCGTTCCCTAACCCTAACCCTAGCCCGGAACGGAAACGCACCGGCAGCCCCACACCTTAGCCTCCGCCGTACCCTAATCCTAATCCGTACGCGGACACTGACCCGTGCGTCCGCACGTGTCCCGACCCTAGCACGTGTCCTCACCCTCACCTGTGCCCTCAAACTTGCCGTTCCCTAACCCTAAACCTAGCCCGGAACGGAAACCCACCGGCAGCCCCACACCTTAGCCTCCGCCGTAACCTAATCCTACTCCGTACGCGGACACTGACCCGTGCGTCCGCACGTGCCCCGACCCTAGCACGTGTCCGCACCCTCACCTGTGCCCTCAACCTTGCCGTTCCCTAACCCTAACCCTAGCCCGGAACGGAAACCCACCGGCAGCCCCACACCTTAACCTCCGCCGTACCCTAATCCTACTCCGTACGCGGACACTGACCCGTGCGTCCGCACGTGCCCCGACCCTAGCACGTGTCCGCACCCTCACCTGTGCCCTCAACCTTGCCGTTCCCTAACCCTAACCCTAGCCCGGAACGGAAACCCACCGGCAACCCCACACCTTAGCCTCCGCCGTACCCTAATCCTAATCCGTACGTGGACACTGACCCGTGCGTCCGCACGTGCCCCGACCCTAGCACGTGTCCGCAACCTCACCTGTGCCCTCAACCTTGCCGTTCCCTAACCCTAACCCTAGCCCGGAACGGAAACCCACCGGCAGCCCCACACCTTAGCCTCCGCCGTACCATAATCCTAATCCGTACGCGGACACTGACCCGTGCGTCCGCACGTGCCCCGACCCTAGCACGTGTCCTCACACTCACCTGTGCCCTCAAACTTGCCGTTCCCTAACCCTAACCCTAGCCCGGAACGAAACCCACCGGCAACCCCACACCTTAGCCTCCGCCGTACCCTAATCCTAATCTGTACGTGGACACTAATCCGTGCGTCCGCACGTGCCCCGACCCTAGCACGTGTCCGCACCCTCACCTGTGCCCTCAACCTTGCCGTTCCCTAACCCTAACCCTAGCCCGGAACGGAAACCCACCGGCAGCCCCACACCTTAGCCTCCGCCGTACCGTAATCCTACTCCGTATGCGGACACTGACCCGTGCGTCCGCACGTGCCCCGACCCTAGCACGTGTCCGCACCCTCACCTGTGCCCTCAACCTTGCCGTTCCCTAACCCTAACCCTAGCCCGGAACGGAAACCCACCGGCAGCCCCACACATTAGCCTCCGCCGTACCCTAATCCTACTCCGTACGCGGACACTGACCCGTGCGTCCGCACGTGCCCCGACCCTAGCACGTGTCCGCACCCTCACCTGTGCCCTCAACCTTGCAGTTCCCTAACCCTAACCCTAGCCCGGAACGGAAACCCACCGGCAGCCCCACACCTTAGCCTCTGCCGTACCCTAATCCTAATCCGTACGCGGACACTGACCCGTGCGTCCGCACGTGCCCCGACCCTAGCACGTGTCTGCAGCCTCACCTGTGCCCTCAACCTTGCCGTTCCCTAACCCTAACCCTAGCCCGGAACGGAAACCCACCGGCAGCCCCACACGTTAGCCTCCGCCGTACCCTAATCCTAATCCGTACGCGGACACTGACACGTGCGTCCGCACGTGCCCCGACCCTAGCACGCGTCCGCACCGTCACCTGTGCCCTCAACCTTGCCGTTCCCTAACCCTTACCCTAGCCCGGAACGGAAACCCAACGGCAGCCCCACACCTTAGCCTCCGCCGTACCCTAATCCTAATCCGTACGCGGACACTGACCCGTGCGTCCGCACGTGCCCCGACCCTAGCACGTGTCCGCACCCTCACCTGTGCCCTCAAACTTGCCGTTCCCTAACCCTAACCCTAGCCCGGAACGGAAACCCACCGGCAGCCCCACACCTTAGCCTCCGCCGTACCCTAATCCTACTCCGTACGCGGACACTGACCCGTGCGTCCGCACGTGCCCCGACCCTAGCACGTGTCCGCACCCTCACCTGTGCCCTCAACCTTGCCGTTCCCTAACCCTAACCCTAGCCCGGAACGGAAACCCACCAGCAGCCCCACACCTTAGCCTCCGCCGTACCCTAATCCTAATCCGTACGCGGACACTGACCCGTGCGTCCGCACGTGCCCCGAACCTAGCACGTGTCCGCACCCTCACCTGTGCCCTCAAGCTTGCCGTTCCCTAACCCTAACCCTAGCCCGGAACGGAAACCCACCGGCAGCCCCACACCTTAACCTCCGCCGTACCCTAATCCTACTCCGTACGCGGACACTGACCCATGCGTCCGCACGTGCCCCGACCCTAGCACGTGTCCGCACCCTCACCTGTGCCCTCAACCTTGCCGTTCCCTAACCCTAACCCTAGCCCGGAACGGAAACCCACCGGCAACCCCACACCTTAGCCTCCGCCGTACCCTAATCCTAATCCGTACGCGGACACTGACCCGTGCGTCCGCACGTGCCCCGACCCTAGCACGTGTCCGCACCCTCACCTGTGCCCTCAACCTTGCCGTTCCCTAACCCTAACCCTAGCCCGGAACGGAAACCCACCGGCAGCCCCACACCTTAGCCTCCGCCGTACCCTAATCCTAATCCGTACGCGGACACTGACCCGTGCGTCCGCACGTGCCCCGACCCTAGCACGTGTCCGCACCCTCACCTGTGCCCTCAACCTTGCCGTTCCCTAACCCTAACCCTAGCCCGGAACGGAAACCCACCGGCAACCCCACACCTTAGCCTCCGCCGTACCCTAATCCTAATCCGTACGTGGACACTAATCCGTGCGTCCGCACGTGCCCCGAACCTAGCACGTGTCCGCACCCTCACCTGTGCCCTCAACCTTGCCGTTCCCTAACCCTAACCCTAGCCCGGAACGGAAACCCACCGGCAGCACCACACCTTCGCCTCCGCCGTACCGTAATCCTACTCCGTATGCGGACACTGACCCGTGCGTCCGCACGTGCCCCGACCCTAGCACGTGTCCGCACCCTCACCTGTGCGCTCAACCTTGCCGTTCCCTAACACTAACCCTAGCCCGGAACGGAAACCCACCGGCAGCCCCACACCTTAGCCTCCGCCGTACCCTAATCCTAATCCGTACGCGGACACTGACCCGTGCGTCCGCACGTGCCCCGACCCTAGCACGTGTCTGCACCGTCACCTGTGCCCTCAACCTTGCAGTTCCCTAACCCTAACCCTAGCCCGGAACGGAAACCCACCGGCAGCCCCACACCTTAGCCTCCGCCGTACCCTAATCCTAATCCGTACGCGGACACTGACCCGTGCGTCCGCACGTGCCCCGACCCTAGCACGTGTCCGCACCCTCACCTGTGCCCTCAACCTTGCCATTCCCTAACCCTAACCCTAGCCCGGAACGGAAACCCACCGGCAGCCCCACACCTTAGCCTCCGCCGTACCCTAATCCTAATCCGTACGCGGACACTGACCCGTGCGTCCGCACGTGCCCCGACCCTAGCACGCGTCCGCACCCTCACCTGTGCCCTCAACCTTGCCGTTCCCTAACCCTAACCCTAGCCCGGAACGGAAACCCACCGGCAGCCCCACACCTTAGCCTCCACCGTACCCTAATCCTAATCCGTAGGCGGACACTGATCCGTGAGTCCGCACGTGCCCCGACCCTAGCACGCGTCAGCACCCTCACCTGTGCCCTCAACCTTGCCGTTCCCTAACCCTAACCCTAGCCAGGAACGGAAACCCACCGGCAGCCCCACACCTTAGCCTCCGCCGTACCCTAATCCTACTCCGTACGCGGAACCTGACCCGTGCGTCCGCACGTGCCCCGACCCTAGCACGTGTCCGCAACCTCACCTGTGCCCTCAACATTGCCGTTCCCTTACCCTAACTCTAGCCCGGAACGGAAACCCACCGGCAGCCCCACACCTTAGCCTCCGCCGTACCCTAATCCTACTCCGTACGCGGACACTGACCCGTGCGTCCGCACGTACCCCGACCCTAGCACGTATCCGCACCCTCACCTGTGCCCTCAACCTTGCAGTTCCCTAACCCTAACCCTAGCCCGGAACGGAAACCCACCGGCAACCCCACACCTTAGCCTCCGCCGTACCCTAATCCTAATCCGTACGTGGACACTGACCCGTGCGTCCGCACGTGCCCCGACCCTAGCACGTGTCCGCACCCTCACCTGTGCCCTCAACCTTGCCGTTCCCTAACCCTAACCCTAGCCTGGAACGGAAACCCACCGGCAGCCCCACACCTTAGCCTCCGCCGTACCCTAATCCTAATCCGTACGCGGACACTGACCCGTGCGTCCGCACGTGCCCCGACCCTAGCACGTGTCCGCACCCTCACCTGTACCCTCAACCTTGCCGTTCCCTAACCCTAACCCTAGCCCGGAACGGAAACCCACCGGCAGCCCCACACCTTAGCCTCCGCCGTACCCTAATCCTAATCCGTACGCGGACACTGACCCGTGCGTCCGCACGTGCCCCGACCCTAGCACGTGTCCGCACCCTCACCTGTGCCCTCAACCTTGCCGTTCCCTAACCCTAACCCTAGTCCGGAACGGAAACCCACCGGCAACCCCACACCTTAGCCTCCGCCGTACCCTAATCGTAATCCGTACGCAGACACTGACCCGTGCGTCCGCACGTGCCCTGACCCTAGCACGTGTCCGCACCCTCACCTGTGCCCTCAACCTTGCCGTTCCCTAACCCTAACCCTAGCCCGGAACGGAAACCCACCGGCAGCCCCACACCTTAGCCTCCGCCGTACCCTAATCCTAATCCGTACGCGGACGCTGACCCGTGCGTCCGCACGTGCCCCAACCCTAGCACGTGTCCGCACTCTCACCTGTGCCCTCAACCTTGCCGTTCCCTAACCCTAACCCTAGCCCGGAACGGAAACACACTGGCAGCCCCACACCTTAGCCTCCGCCGTACCCTAATCCTACTCCGTACGTGGACACTGACCCGTGCGTCCGCACGTGCCCTGACCCTAGCACGTGTCCGCACCCTCACCTGTGCCCTCAACCTTGCCGTTCCCTAACCCTAACCCTAGCCCGGAACGGAAACGCACCGGCAGCCCCACACCTTAGCCTCCGCCGTACCCTAATCCTAATCCGTACGCGGACACTGACCCGTGCGTCCGCACGTGTCCCGACCCTAGCACGTGTCCTCACCCTCACCTGTGCCCTCAAACTTGCCGTTCCCTAACCCTAAACCTAGCCCGGAACGGAAACCCACCGGCAGCCCCACACCTTAGCCTCCGCCGTAACCTAATCCTACTCCGTACGCGGACACTGACCCGTGCGTCCGCACGTGCCCCGACCCTAGCACGTGTCCGCACCCTCACCTGTGCCCTCAACCTTGCCGTTCCCTAACCCTAACCCTAGCCCGGAACGGAAACCCAACGGCAGCCCCACACCTTAACCTCCGCCGTACCCTAATCCTACTCCGTACGCGGACACTGACCCGTGCGTCCGCACGTGCCCCGACCCTAGCACGTGTCCGCACCCTCACCTGTGCCCTCAACCTTGCCGTTCCCTAACCCTAACCCTAGCCCGGAACGGAAACCCACCGGCAACCCCACACCTTAGCCTCCGCCGTACCCTAATCCTAATCCGTACGTGGACACTGACCCGTGCGTCCGCACGTGCCCCGACCCTAGCACGTGTCCGCAACCTCACCTGTGCCCTCAACCTTGCCGTTCCCTAACCCTAACCCTAGCCCGGAACGGAAACCCACCGGCAGCCCCACACCTTAGCCTCCGCCGTACCATAATCCTAATCCGTACGCGGACACTGACCCGTGCGTCCGCACGTGCCCCGACCCTAGCACGTGTCCTCACACTCACCTGTGCCCTCAAACTTGCCGTTCCCTAACCCTAACCCTAGCCCGGAACGAAACCCACCGGCAACCCCACACCTTAGCCTCCGCCGTACCCTAATCCTAATCTGTACGTGGACACTAATCCGTGCGTCCGCACGTGCCCCGACCCTAGCACGTGTCCGCACCCTCACCTGTGCCCTCAACCTTGCCGTTCCCTAACCCTAACCCTAGCCCGGAACGGAAACCCACCGGCAGCCCCACACCTTAGCCTCCGCCGTACCGTAATCCTACTCCGTATGCGGACACTGACCCGTGCGTCCGCACGTGCCCCGACCCTAGCACGTGTCCGCACCCTCACCTGTGCCCTCAACCTTGCCGTTCCCTAACCCTAACCCTAGCCCGGAACGGAAACCCACCGGCAGCCCCACACATTAGCCTCCGCCGTACCCTAATCCTACTCCGTACGCGGACACTGACCCGTGCGTCCACACGTGCCCCGAACCTAGCACGTGTCCGCACCCTCACCTGTGCCCTCAACCTTGCCGTTCCCTAACCCTAACCCTAGCCCGGAACGGAAACCCACCGGCAGCCCCACACCTTAGCCTCCGCCGTACCCTAATCCTAATCCGTACGCGGACACTGACCCGTGCGTCCGCACGTGCCCCGACCCTAGCACGTGTCCGCACCGTCACCTGTGCCCTCAACCTTGCAGTTCCCTAACCCTAACCCTAGCCCGGAACGGAAACCCACCGGCAGCCCCACACCTTAGCCTCCGCCGTACCCTAATCCTAATCCGTACGCGGACACTGACCCGTGCGTCCGCACGTGCCCCGACACTAGCACGTGTCCGCACCCTCACCTGTGCCCTCAACCTTGCCGTTCCCTAACCCTAACCCTAGCCCGGAACGGAAACCCACCGGCAGCCCCACACGTTAGCCTCCGCCGTACCCTAATCGGAATCCGTACGCGGACACTGACCCGTGCGTCCGCACATGCCCCGACCCTAGCACGCGTCCGCACCCTCACCTGTGCCCTCAACCTTGCCGTTCCCTAACCCTAACCCTAACCCGGAACGGAAACCCACCGGCAGCCCCACACCTTAGCCTCCGCCGTACCCTAATCCTAATCCGTACGCGGACACTGACCCGTGCGTCCGCACGTGCCCCGACCCTAGCACGCGTCCGCACCCTCACCTGTGCCCTCAACCTTGCCGTTCCCTAACCCTAACCCTAGCCCGGAACGGAAACCCACCGGCAGCCCCACACCTTAGCCTCCACCGTACCCTAATCCTAATCCGTACGCGGACACTGACCCGTGAGTCCGCACGTGCCCCGACCCTAGCACGCGTCAGCACCCTCACCTGTGCCCTCAACCTTGCCGTTCCCTAACCCTAACCCTAGCCCGGAACGGAAACCCACCGGCAGCCCCACACCTTAGCCTCCGCCGTACCCTAATCCTACTCCGTACGCGGAACCTGACCCGTGCATCCGCACGTGCCCCGACCCTAGCACGTGTCCGCACCCTCACCTGTGCCCTCAACCTTGCCGTTCCCTAACCCTAACCCTAGCCCGGAACGGAAACCCACCGGCAGCCCCACACCTTAGCCTCCGCCGTACCGTAATCCTACTCCGTACGCGGACATTGACCCGTGCGTCCGCACGTGCCCCGACCCTAGCACGTGTCCGCAGCCTCACCTGTGCCCTCAACATTGCCGTTCCCTTACCCTAACTCTAGCCCGGAACGGAAACCCACCGGCAGCCCCACACCTTAGCCTCCGCCGTACCCTAATCCTACTCCGTACGCGGACACTGACCCGTGCGTCCGCACGTGCCCCGACCCTAGCACGTATCCGCACCCTCACCTGTGCCCTCAACCTTGCAGTTCCCTAACCCTAACCCTAGCCCGGAACGGAAACCCACCGGCAACCCCACACCTTAGCCTCCGCCGTACCCTAATCCTTATCCGTACGTGGACACTGACCCGTGCGTCCGCACGTGCCCCGACCCTAGCACGTGTCCGCACCCTCACCTGTGCCCTCAACCTTGCCGTTCCCTAACCCTAACCCTAGCCTGGAACGGAAACCCACCGGCAGCCCCACACCTTAGCCTCCGCCGTACCCTAATCCTAATCCGTACGCGGACACTGACCCGTGCGTCCGCACGTGCCCCGACCCTAGCACGTGTCCGCACCCTCACCTGTACCCTCAACCTTGCCGTTCCCTAACCCTAACCCTAGCCCGAAACGGAAACCCACCGGCAGCCCCACACCTTAGCCTCCGCCGTACCCTAATCCTAATCCGTACGCGGACACTGACCCGTGCGTCCGCACGTGCCCCGACCCTAGCACGTGTCCGCACCCTCACCTGTGCCCTCAACCTTGCCGTTCCCTAACCCTAACCCTAGTCCGGAACGGAAACCCACCGGCAACCCCACACCTTAGCCTCCGCCGTACCCTAATCGTAATCCATACGCAGACACTGACCCGTGCGTCCGCACGTGCCCTGACCCTAGCACGTGTCCGCACCCTCACCTGTGCCCTCAACCTTGCCGTTCCCTAACCCTAACCCTAGCCCGGAACGGAAACCCACCGGCAGCCCCACACCTTAGCCTCCGCCGTACCCTAATCCTAATCCGTACGCGGACGCTGACCCGTGCGTCCGCACGTGCCCCAACCCTAGCACGTGTCCGCACTCTCACCTGTGCCCTCAACCTTGCCGTTCCCTAACCCTAACCCTAGCCCGGAACGGAAACCCACTGGCAGCCCCACACCTTAGCCTCCGCCGTACCCTAATCCTACTCCGTACGTGGACACTGACCCGTGCGTCCGCACGTGCCCTGACCCTAGCACGTGTCCGCACCCTCACCTGTGCCCTCAACCTTGCCGTTCCCTAACCCTAACCCTAGCCCGGAACGGAAACGCACCGGCAGCCCCACACCTTAGCCTCCGCCGTACCCTAATTCTAATCCGTACGCGGACACTGACCCGTGCGTCCGCACGTGTCCCGACCCTAGCACGTGTCCTCACCCTCACCTGTGCCCTCAAACTTGCCATTCCCTAACCCTAAACCTAGCCCGGAACGGAAACCCACCGGCAGCCCCACACCTTAGCCTCCGCCGTACCCTAATCCTAATCCGTACGCGGACACTGACCCGTGCGTCCGCACGTGCCCCGACCCTAGCACGTGTCCGCACCCTTACCTGTGCCCTCAACCTTGCCGTTCCCTAACCCTAACCCTAGCCCGGAACGGAAACCCACCGGCAGCCCCACACCTTAGCCTCCGCCGTACCCTAATCCTAATCCGTACGCGGACACTGACCCGTGCGTCCGCACGTGCCCCCACCCTAGGACGTGTCCGCACCCTCACCTGTGCCCTCAACCTTGCCGTTCCCTAACCCTAACCCTAGCCCGGAACGGAAACCCACCGGATGCCCCACACCTTAGCCTCCGCCGTACCCTAATCCTAATCCGTACGCGGACACTGACCCGTGCGTCCGCACGTGCCCCGACCCTAGCACGTGTCCGCACCCTTACCTGTGCCCTCAACCTTGCCGTTCCCTAACCCTAACCCTAGCCCGGAACGGAAACCCACCGGCAGCCCCACACCTTAGCCTCCGCCGTACCCTAATCCTTCTCTGTACGCGGACACTGACCCGTGCGTCCGCACGTGCCCCGACCCTAGCACGTGTCCGCACCCTCACCTGTGCCCTCAACCTTGCCGTTCCCTAACCCTAACCCTAGTCCGGAACGGAAACCCACCGGCAACCCCACACCTTAGCCTCCGCCGTACCCTAATCGTAATCCGTACGCAGACACTGACCCGTGCGTCCGCACGTGCCCTGACCCTAGCACGTCTCCGCACCCTCACCTGTGCCCTCAACCTTGCCGTTCCCTAACCCTAACCCTAGCCCGGAACGGAAACCCACCGGCAGCCCCACACCTTAGCCTCCGCCGTACCCTAATCCTAATCCGTACGCGGACGCTGACCCGTGCGTCCGCACGTGCCCCAACCCTAGCACGTGTCCGCACTCTCACCTGTGCCCTCAACCTTGCCGTTCCCTAACCCTAACCCTAGCCCGGAACGGAAACCCACTGGCAGCCCCACACCTTAGCCTCCGCCGTACCCTAATCCTACTCCGTACGTGGACACTGACCCGTGCGTCCGCACGTGCCCTGACCCTAGCACGTGTCCGCACCCTCACCTGTGCCCTCAACGTTGCCGTTCCCTAACCCTAACCCTAGCCCGGAATGGAAACGCACCGGCAGCCCCACACCTTAGCCTCCGCCGTACCCTAATCCTAATCCGTACGCGGACACTGACCCGTGCGTCCGCACGTGTCCCGACCCTAGCACGTGTCCTCACCCTCACCTGTGCCCTCAAACTTGCCGTTCCCTAACCCTAAACCTAGCCCGGAACGGAAACCCACCGGCAGCCCCACACCTTAGCCTCCGCCGTAACCTAATCCTACTCCGTACGCGGACACTGACCCGTGCGTCCGCACGTGCCCCGACCCTAGCACGTGTCCGCACCCTCACCTGTGCCCTCAACCTTGCCGTTCCCTAACCCTAACCCTAGCCCGGAACGGAAACCCACCGGCAGCCCCACACCTTAACCTCCGCCGTACCCTAATCCTACTCCGTACGCGGACACTGACCCGTGCGTCCGCACGTGCCCCGACCCTAGCACGTGTCCGCACCCTCACCTGTGCCCTCAACCTTGCCGTTCCCTAACCCTAACCCTAGCCCGGAACGGAAACCCACCGGCAACCCCACACCTTAGCCTCCGCCGTACCCTAATCCTAATCCGTACGCGGACACTGACCCGTGCGTCCGCACGTGCCCCGACCCTAGCACGTGTCCGCAACCTCACCTGTGCCCTCAACCTTGCCGTTCCCTAACCCTAACCCTAGCCCGGAACGGAAACCCACCGGCAGCCCCACACCTTAGCCTCCGCCGTACCATAATCCTAATCCGTACGCGGACACTGACCCGTGCGTCCGCACGTGCCCCGACCCTAGCACGTGTCCTCACACTCACCTGTGCCCTCAAACTTGCCGTTCCCTAACCCTAACCCTAGCCCGGAACGAAACCCACCGGCAACCCCACACCTTAGCCTCCGCCGTACCCTAATCCTAATCTGTACGTGGACACTAATCCGTGCGTCCGCACGTGCCCCGACCCTAGCACGTGTCCGCACCCTCACCTGTGCCCTCAACCTTGCCGTTCCCTAACCCTAACCCTAGCCCGGAACGGAAACCCACCGGCAGCCCCACACCTTAGCCTCCGCCGTACCGTAATCCTACTCCGTATGCGGACACTGACCCGTGCATCCGCACGTGCCCCGACCCTAGCACGTGTCTGCACCCTCACCTGTGCCCTCAACCTTGCCGTTCCCTAACCCTAACCCTAGCCCGGAACGGAAACCCACCGGCAGCCCCACACATTAGCCTCCGCCGTACCCTAATCCTACTCCGTACGCGGACACTGACCCGTGCGTCCGCACGTGCCCCGAACCTAGCACGTGTCCGCACCCTCACCTGTGCCCTCAACCTTGCCGTTCCCTAACCCTAACCCTAGCCCGGAACGGAAACCCACCGGCAGCCCCACACCTTAGCCTCCGCCGTACCTTAATCCTAATCCGTACGCGGACACTGACCCGTGCGTCCGCACGTTCCCCGACCCTAGCACGTGTCCGCACCGTCACCTGTGCCCTCAACCTTGCAGTTCCCTAACCCTAACCCTAGCCCGGAACGGAAACCCACCGGCAGCCCCACACCTTAGCCTCCGCCGTACCCTAATCCTAATCCGTACGCGGACACTGAACCGTGCGTCCGCACGTGCCCCGACACTAGCACGTGTCCGCACCCTCACCTGTGCCCTCAACCTTGCCGTTCCCTAACCCTAACCCTAGCCCGGAACGGAAACCCACCGGCAGCCCCACACGTTAGCCTCCGCCGTACCCTAATCGGAATCCGTACGCGGACACTGACCCGTGCGTCCGCACATGCCCCGACCCTAGCACGCGTCCGCACCCTCACCTGTGCCCTCAACCTTGCCGTTCCCTAACCCTAACCCTAACCCGGAACGGAAACCCACCGGCAGCCCCACACCTTAGCCTCCGCCGTACCCTAATCCTAATCCGTACGCGGACACTGACCCGTGCGTCCGCACGTGCCCCGACCCTAGCACGCGTCCGCACCCTCACCTGTGCCCTCAACCTTGCCGTTCCCTAACCCTAACCCTAGCCCGGAACGGAAACCCACCGGCAGCCCCACACCTTAGCCTCCACCGTACCCTAATCCTAATCCGTACGCGGACACTGACCCGTGAGTCCGCACGTGCCCCGACCCTAGCACGCGTCAGCACCCTCACCTGTGCCCTCAACCTTGCCGTTCCCTAACCCTAACCCTAGCCCGGAACGGAAACCCACCGGCAGCCCCACACCTTAGCCTCCGCCGTACCCTAATCCTACTCCGTACGCGGAACCTGACCCGTGCATCCGCACGTGCCCCGACCCTAGCACGTGTCCGCACCCTCACCTGTGCCCTCAACCTTGCCGTTCCCTAACCCTAACCCTAGCCCGGAACTGAAACCCACCGGCAGCCCCACACCTTAGCCTCCGCCGTACCGTAATCCTACTCCGTACGCGGACATTGACCCGTGCGTCCGCACGTGCCCCGACCCTAGCACGTGTCCGCAGCCTCACCTGTGCCCTCAACCTTGCCGTTCCCTAACCCTAACCCTAGCCCGGAACGGAAACGCACCGGCAGCCCCACACCTTAGCCTCCGCCGTACCCTAATTCTAATCCGTACGCGGACACTGACCCGTGCGTCCGCACGTGTCCCGACCCTAGCACGTGTCCTCACCCTCACCTGTGCCCTCAAACTTGCCATTCCCTAACCCTAAACCTAGCCCGGAACGGAAACCCACCGGCAGCCCCACACCTTAGCCTCCGCCGTACCCTAATCCTAATCCGTACGCGGACACTGACCCGTGCGTCCGCACGTGCCCCGACCCTAGCACGTGTCCGCACCCTTACCTGTGCCCTCAACCTTGCCGTTCCCTAACCCTAACCCTAGCCCGGAACGGAAACCCACCGGCAGCCCCACACCTTAGCCTCCGCCGTACCCTAATCCTAATCCGTACGCGGACACTGACCCGTGCGTCCGCACGTGCCCCCACCCTAGGACGTGTCCGCACCCTCACCTGTGCCCTCAACCTTGCCGTTCCCTAACCCTAACCCTAGCCCGGAACGGAAACCCACCGGATGCCCCACACCTTAGCCTCCGCCGTACCCTAATCCTAATCCGTACGCGGACACTGACCCGTGCGTCCGCACGTGCCCCGACCCTAGCACGTGTCCGCACCCTTACCTGTGCCCTCAACCTTGCCGTTCCCTAACCCTAACCCTAGCCCGGAACGGAAACCCACCGGCAGCCCCACACCTTAGCCTCCGCCGTACCCTAATCCTTCTCTGTACGCGGACACTGACCCGTGCGTCCGCACGTGCCCCGACCCTAGCACGTGTCCGCACCCTCACCTGTGCCCTCAAACTTGCCGTTCCCTAACCCTAACCCTAGCCCAGAACGGAAACCCACCGGCAACCCCACACCTTAGCCTCCGCCGTACCCTAATCCTACTCCGTACGCGGACACTGACCCGTGCGTCCGCACGTGCCCTGACCCTAGCACGTGTCCGCACCCTCACCTGTGCCCTCAACCTTGCCGTTCCCTAACCCTAACCCTAGCCCGGAACGGAAACCCACCGGCAGCCCCACACCTTAGCCTCCGCCGTACCCTAATCCTACTCCGTACGCGGACACTGACCCGTGCGTCCGCACGTGCCCCGACCCTAGCACGTGTCCGCACCCTCACCTGTGCCCTCAACCTTGCCGTTCCCTAACCCTAACCCTAGCCCGGAACGGAAACCCACCGGCAGCCCCACACCTTAACCTCCGCCGTACCCTAATCCTACTCCGTACGCGGACACTGACCCGTGCGTCCGCACGTGCCCCGACCCTAGCACGTGTCCGCACCCTCGCCTGTGCCCTCAACCTTGCCGTTCCCTAACCCTAACCCTAGCCCGGAACGGAAACCCACCGGCAACCCCACACCTTAGCCTCCGCCGTACCCTAATCCTAATCCGTACGCGGACACTGACCCGTGCGTCCGCACGTGCCCCGACCCTAGCACGTGTCCGCACCCTCACCTGTGCCCTCAACCTTGCCGTTCCCTAACCCTAAACCTAGCCCGGAACGGAAACCCACCGGCAGCCCCACACCTTAGCCTCCGCCGTACCCTAATCCTAATCCGTACGCGGACACTGACCCGTGCGTCCGCACGTGCCCCGACCCTAGCACGTGTCCTCACACTCACCTGTGCCCTCAAACTTGCCGTTCCCTAACCCTAACCCTAGCCCGGAACGAAACCCACCGGCAACCCCACACCTTAGCCTCCGCCGTACCCTAATCCTAATCTGTACGTGGACACTAATCCGTGCGTCCGCACGTGCCCCGACCCTAGCACGTGTCCGCACCCTCACCTGTGCCCTCAACCTTGCCGTTCCCTAACCCTAACCCTAGCCCGGAACGGAAACCCACCGGCAGCCCCACACCTTAGCCTCCGCCGTACCGTAATCCTACTCCGTATGCGGACACTGACCCGTGCGTCCGCACGTGCCCCGACCCTAGCACGTGTCCGCACCCTCACCTGTGCCCTCAACCTTGCCGTTCCCTAACCCTAACCCTAGCCCGGAACGGAAACCCACCGGCAGCCCCACACATTAGCCTCCGCCGTACCCTAATCCTACTCCGTACGCGGACACTGACCCGTGCGTCCGCACGTGCCCCGACCCTAGCACGTGTCCGCACCCTCACCTGTGCCCTCAACCTTGCAGTTCCCTAACCCTAACCCTAGCCCGGAACGGAAACCCACCGGCAGCCCCACACCTTACCCTCCGCCGTACCCTAATCCTAATCCGTACGCGGACACTGACCCGTGCGTCCGCACGTGCCCCGACCCTAGCACGTGTCTGCAGCCTCACCTGTGCCCTCAACCTTGCCGTTCCCTAACCCTAACCCTAGCCCGGAACGGAAACCCACCGGCAGCCCCACACGTTAGCCTCCGCCGTACCCTAATCCTAATCCGTACGCGGACACTGACACGTGCGTCCGCACGTGCCCCGACCCTAGCACGCGTCCGCACCGTCACCTGTGCCCTCAACCTTGCCGTTCCCTAACCCTTACCCTAGCCCGGAACGGAAACCCAACGGCAGCCCCACACTTTAGCCTCCGCCGTACCCTAATCCTAATCCGTACGCGGACACTGACCCGTGCGTCCGCACGTGCCCCGACCCTAGCACGTGTCCGCACCCTCACCTGTGCCCTCAACCTTGCCGTTCCCTAACCCTAACACTAGCCCGGAACGGAAACCCACCGGCAGCCCCACACCTTAGCCTCCGCCGTACCCTAATCCTACTCCGTACGCGGACGCTGACCCGTGCGTCCGCACGTGCCCCGTCCCTAGCACGTGTCCGCACCCTCACCTGTGCCCTCAACCTTGCCGTTCCCTAACCCTAAACCTAGCCCGGAACGGAAACCCACCGGCAGCCCCACACCTTAGCCTCCGCCGTAGCCTAATCCTACTCCGTACGCGGACACTGACCCGTGCGTCCGTATGTGCCCCCACCCTAGCACGTGTCCGCACCCTCACCTGTGCCCTCAACCTTGCCGTTCCCTAACCCTAACCCTAGCCCGGAACGGAAACCCACCGGCAGCCCCACACCTTAGCGTCTGCCGTACCCTAATCCTAATCTGTACGCGGACACTGACCCGTGCGTCCGCACGTGCCCCGACCCTAGCACGTGTCCGCACCCTCACCTGTGCCCTCAACCTTGCCGTTCCCTAACCCTAACCCTAGCCCGGAACGGAAACCCACCGGCAGCCCCACACCTTAGCCTCCGCCGTACCCTAATCCTAATCCGTACGCGGACACTGACCCGTGCGTCCGCACGTGCCCCGACCCTAGCACGTGTCCGCACCCTTACCTGTGCCCTCAACCTTGCCGTTCCCTAACCCTAACCCTAGCCCGGAACGGAAACCCACCGGCAGCCCCACACCTTAGCCTGCGCCGTACCCTAATCCTTCTCTGTACGCGGACACTGACCCGTGCGTCCGCACGTGCCCCGACCCTAGCACGTGTCCGCACCCTCACCTGTGCCCTCAAACTTGCCGTTCCCTAACCCTAACCCTAGCCCGGAACGGAAACCCACCGGCAGCCCCACACCTTAGCCTCCGCCGTACCCTAATCCTACTCCGTACGCGGACACTGACCCGTGCGTCCGCACGTGCCCCGACCCTAGCACGTGTCCGCACCCTCACCTGTGCCCTCAACCTTGCCGTTCCCTAACCCTAACCCTAGCCCGGAACGGAAACCCACCGGCAGCCCCACACCTTAGCCTCCGCCGTACCCTAATCCTACTCCGTACGTGGACACTGACCCATGCGTCCGCACGTGCCCCGACCCTAGCACGTGTCCGCACCCTCACCTGAGCCCTCAACCTTGCCGTTCCCTAACCCTAACCCTAGCCCGGAAGGAAACCCACCGGCAGCCCCACACCTTAACCTCCGCCGTACCCTAATCCTACTCCGTACGCGGACACTGACACGTGCGTCCGCACGTGCCCCGACCCTAGCACGTGTCCGCACCCTCACCTGTGCCCTCAACCTTGCCGTTCCCTAACCCTAACCCTAGCCCGGAACGGAAACCCACCGGCAACCCCACACCTTAGCCTCCGCCGTACCCTAATCTTACTCCGTACGCGGACACTGACCCGTGCGTCCGCACGTGCCCCGACCCTAGCACGTGTCCGCACCCTCACCTGTGCCCTCAACCTTGCCGTTCCCTAACCCTAACCCTAGCCCGGAACGGCAACGCACCGGCAGCCCCACACCTTAGCCTCCGCCGTACCCTAATCCTAATCCGTACGCGGACACTGACCCGTGCGTCCGCACGTGCCCCGACCCTAGCACGTGTCCTCACACTCACCTGTGCCCTCAAACTTGCCGTTCCCTAACCCTAACCCTAGCCCGGAACGGAAACCCACCGGCAACTCCACACCTTAGCCTCCGCCGTACCCTAATCCTAATCTGTACGTGGACACTAATCCGTGCGTCCGCACGTGCCCCGACCCTAGCACGTGTCCGCACCCTCACCTGTGCCCTCAACCTTGCCGTTCCCTAACCCTAACCGTAGCCCGGAACGGAAACCCACCGGCAGCCCCACACCTTAGCCTCCGCCGTACCGTAATCCTAATCCGTATGCGGACACTGACCCGTGCGTCCGCACGTGCCCCGACCCTAGCACGTGTCCGCACCCTCACCTGTGCCCTCAACCTTGCCGTTCCCTAACCCTAACCCTAGCCCGGAACGGAAACCCACCGGCAGCCCCACACCTTAGCCTCCGCCGTACCCTAATCCTACTCCGTACGCGGACACTGACCCGTGCGTCCGCACGTGCCCCAAACCTAGCACGTGTCCGCACCCTCACCTGTGCCCTCAACCTTGCAGTTCCCTAACCCTAACCCTAGCCCGGAACGGAAACCCACCGGCAGCCCCACACCTTAGCCTCCGCCGTACCCTAATCCTAATCCGTACGCGGACACTGACCCGTGCGTCCGCACGTGCCCCGACCCTAGCACGTGTCTGCAGCCTCACCTGTGCCCTCAACCTTGCCGTTCCCTAACCCTAACCCTAGCCCGGAACGGAAACCCACCGGCAGCCCCACACGTTAGCCTCCGCCGTACCCTAATCCTAATCCGTACGCGGACACTGACACGTGCGTCCGCACGTGCCCCGACCCTAGCACGCGTCCACACCGTCACCTGTGCCCTCAACCTTGCCGTTCCCTAACCCTTACCCTAGCCCGGAACGGAAACCCAACGGCAGCCCCACACCTTAGCCTCCCCCGTACCCTAATCCTAATCCGTACGCGGACACTGACCCGTGCGTCCGCACGTGCCCCGACCCTAGCACGTGTCCGCACCCTCACCTATGCCCTCAACCTTGCCGTTCCCTAACCCTAACCCTAACCCGGAACGGAAACCCACTGGCAGCCCCACACCTTAGCCTCCGCCGTACCCTAATCCTAATCCGTACGCGGACACTGACCCGTGCATCCGCACGTGCCCCGACCCTAGCACGCGTCCGCACCCTCACCTGTGCCCTCAACCTTGCCGTTCCCTAACCCTAACCCTAGCCCGGAACGGAAACCCACCGGCAGCCCCACACCTTAGCCTCCGCCGTACCCTAATCCTAATCCGTACGCGGACACTGACCCGTGAGTCTGCACGTGCCCCGACCCTAGCACGCGTCAGCACCCTCACCTGTGCCCTCAACCTTGCCGTTCCCTAACCCTAACCCTAGCCCGGAACGGAAACCCACCGGCAGCCCCACACGTTAGCCTCCGCCGTACCCTAATCCTAATCCGTACGCGGACACTGACATGTGCGTCCGCACGTGCCCCGACCCTAGCACGCGTCCACACCGTCACCAGTGCCCTCAACCTTGCCGTTCCCTAACCCTTACCCTAGCCCGGAACGGAAACCCAACGGCAGCCCCACACCTTAGCCTCCCCCGTACCCTAATCCTAATCCGTACGCGGACACTGACCCGTGCGTCCGCACGTGCCCCAACCCTAGCACGTGTCCGCACCCTCACCTGTGCCCTCAACCTTGCCGTTCCCTAACCCTAACCCTAACCCGGAACGGAAACCCACTGGCAGCCCCACACCTTAGCCTCCGCCGTACCCTAATCCTAATCCGTACGCGGACACTGACCCGTGCGTCCGCACGTGCCCCGACCCTAGCACGTGTCCGCACCCTCACCTGTGCCCTCAACCTTGCCGTTCCCTAACCCTAACCCTAACCCGGAACGGAAACCCACTGGCAGCCCCACACCTTAGCCTCCGCCGTACCCTAATCCTAATCCGTACGCGGACACTGACCCGTGCATCCGCACGTGCCCCGACCCTAGCACGCGTCCGCACCCTCACCTGTGCCCTCAACCTTGCCGTTCCCTAACCCTAACCCTAGCCCGGAACGGAAACCCACCGGCAGCCCCACACCTTAGCCTCCGCCGTACCCTAATCCTAATCCGTACGCGGACACTGACCCGTGAGTCTGCACGTGCCCCGACCCTAGCACGCGTCAGCACCCTCACCTGTGCCCTCAACCTTGCCGTTCCCTAACCCTAACCCTAGCCCGGAACGGAAACCCACCGGCAGCCCCACACCTTAGCCTCCGCCGTACCCTAATCCTACTCCGTACACGGAAACTGACCCGTGCGTCCGCACGTGCCCCGACCCTAGCACGTGTCCGCACCCTCACCTGTGCCCTCAACGTTGCCGTTCCCTAACCCTAACCCTAGCCCGGAACGGAAACCCACCGGCAGCCCCACACCTTAGCCTCCGCCGTACCCTAATCCTAATCCGTATGCGGACACTGACCCGTGCGTCCGCACGTGCCCCGACCCTAGCACGTGTCCGCACCCTCACCTGTGCCCTCAACCTTGCCGTTCCCTAACCCTAACCCTAGCCCGGAACGGAAACCCACCGGCAGCCCCACACCTTCGCCTCCGCCGTACCCTAATCCTACTCCGTACGCGGACGCTGACCCGTGCGTCCGCACGTGCCCCGAACCTAGCACGTGTCCGCACCCTCACCTGTGCCCTCAACCTTGCCGTTCCCTAACCCTAAACCTAGCCCGGAACGGAAACCGACTGGCAGCCCCACACCTTAGCCTCCGCCGTAGCCTAATCCTACTCCGTACGCGGACACTGACCCGTGCGTCCGTATGTGCCCCCACCCTAGCACGGGGCCGCACCCTCACCTGTGCCCTCAACCTTGCCGTTCCCTAACCCTAACCCTAGCCCGGAACGGAAACCCACCGGCAGCTGCACACCTTAGCCTCCGCCGTACCCTAATCCTAATCCGTACGCGGACACTGACCCGTGCGTCCGCACGTGCCCCGAACCTAGCACGTGTCCGCACCCTCACCTGTGCCCTCAACCTTGCCGTTCCCTAACCCTAAACCTAGCCCGGAACGGAAACCCACCGGCAGCCCCACACCTTAGCCTCCGCCGTAGCCTAATCCTACTCCGTACGCGGACACTGACCCGTGCGTCCGTATGTGCCTCCAACCTAGCACGTGTCCGCACCCTCAGCTGTCCCCTCAACCTTGCCGTTTCCTAACCCTAACCCTAGCCCGGAACGGAAACCCACCGGCAGCCCCACACCTTAGCCTCTGCCGTAACCTAATCCTAATCTGTACGCGGACACTGACCCGTGCGTCCGCACGTGCCCCGAACCTAGCACGTGTCCGCACCCTCACCTGTGCCCTCAACCTTGCCGTTCCCTAACCCTAACCCTAGCCCGAAACGGAAACCCACCGGCAGCCCCACACCTTAGCCTCCGCCGTACCCTAATCCTAATCCGTACGCGGACACTGACCCGTGCGTCCGCACGTGCCCCGACCCTAGCACGTGTCCGCACCCTTACCTGTGCCCTCAACCTTGCCGTTCCCTAACCCTAACCCTAGCCCGGAACGGAAACCCACCGGCAGCCCCACACCTTAGCCTCCGCCGTACCCTAATCCTTCTCTGTACGCGGACACTGACCAGTGCGTCCGCACGTGCCCCGACCCTAGCACGTGTCCGCACCCTCACCTGTGCCCTCAAACTTGCCGTTCCCTAACCCTAACCCTAGCCCGGAACGGAAACCCACCGGCAGCCCCACACCTTAGCCTCCGCCGTACCCTAATCCTACTCCGTACGCGGACACTAACCCGTGCGTCCGGACGTGCCCCAACCCTAGCACGTGTCCGCACCCTCACCTGTGCCCTCAACCTTGCCGTTCCCTAACCCTAACCCTAGCCCGGAACGGAAACCCACCGGCAGCCCCACACCTTAGCCTCCGCCGTACCCTAATCCTACTCCGTACGCGGACACTGACCCATGCGTCCGCACGTGCCCCGACCCTAGCACGTGTCCGCACCCTCACCTGTGCCCTCAACCTTGCCGTTCCCTAACCCTAACCCTAGCCCGGAACGGAAACCCACCGGCAGCCCCACACCTTAACCTCCGCCGTACCCTAATCCTACTCCGTACGCGGACACTGACCCGTGCGTCCGCACGTGCCCCGACCCTAGCACGTGTCCGCACCCTCACTTGTGCCCTCAACCTTGCCGTTCCCTAACCCTAACCCTAGCCCGGAACGGAAACCCACCGGCAACCCCACACCTTAGCCTCCGCCGTACCCTAATCCTAATCCGTACGCGGACACTGACCCGTGCGTCCGCACGTGCCCCGACCCTAGCACGTGTCCGCACCCTCACCTGTGCCCTCAACCTTGCCGTTCCCTAACCCTAACCCTAGCCCGGAACAGAAACCCACCGGCAGCCCCACACCGTAGCCTCCGCCGTACCCTAATCCTAATCCGTACGCGGACACTGACCCATGCGTCCGCACGTGCCCCGACCCTAGCACGTGTCCTCACACTCACCTGTGCCCTCAAACTTGCCGTTCCCTAACCCTAACCCTAGCCCGGAACGGAAACCCACCGGCAACCCCACACCTTAGCCTCCGCCGTACCCTAATCCTAATCTGTACGCGGACACTGACACGTGCGTCCGCACGTGCCCCGACCCTAGCACGCGTCCGCACCGTCACCTGTGCCCTCAACCTTGCCGTTCCCTAACCCTTACCCTAGCCCGGAACGGAAACCCAACGGCAGCCCCACACCTTAGCCTCCGCCGTACCCTAATCCTAATCCGTACGCGGACACTGACCCGTGCGTCCGCACGTGCCCCGACCCTAGCACGTGTCCGCACCCTCACCTGTGCCCTCAACCTTGCCGTTCCCTTACCCTAACCCTAGCCCGGAACGGAAACCCACCGGCAGCCCCACACCTTAGCCTCCGCCGTACCCTAATCCTACTCCGTACGCGGACACTGACCCGTGCGTCCGCACGTGCCCCGACCCTAGCACGTGTCCGCACCCTCACCTGTGCCCTCAACCTTGCAGTTCCCTAACCCTAACCCTAGCCCGGAACGGAAACCCACCGGCAGCCCCACACCTTAGCCTCCGCCGTACCCTAATCCTAATCCGTACGCGGACACTGACCCGTGCGTCCGCACGTGCCCCGACCCTAGCACGTGTCCGCACCCTCACCTGTGCCCTCAACCTTGCCGTTCCCTAACCCTAACCCTAGCCCGGAACGGAAACCCACCGGCAGCCCCACACGTTAGCCTCCGCCGTACCCTAATCTGAATCCGTACGCGGACACTGACCCGTGCGTCCGCACATGCCCCGACCCTAGCACGCGTCCGCACCCTCACCTGTGCCCTCAACCTTGCCGTTCCCTAACCCTAATCCTAACCCGGAACGGAAACCCACCGGCAGCCCCACACCTTAGCCTCCGCCGTACCCTAATCCTACTCCGTACGTGGACACTGACCCGTGCGTCCGCACGTGCCCCGACCCTAGCACGTGTCCGCACCCTCACCTGTGCCCTCAACCTTGCCGTTCCCTAACCCTAACCCTAGCCCGGAACGGAAACCCACCCGCAGCCCCACACCTTAACCTCCGCCGTACCCTAATCCTAATCCGTACGCGGACACTGACCCGTGCGTCCGCACGTGCCCCGACCCTAGCACGTGTCCGCACCCTCACCTGTGCCCTCAACCTTGCCGTTCCCTAACCCTAACCCTAGCCCGGAACGGAAACCCACCGGCAACCCCACACCTTAGCCTCCGCCGTACCCTAATCCTACTCCGTACGCGGACACTGACCCGTGCGTCCGCACGTGCCCCGACCCTAGCACGTGTCCGCACCCTCACCTGTGCCCTCAACCTTGCCGTTCCCTAACCCTAACCCTAGCCCGGAACGGAAACCCACCGGCAGCCCCACACCTTAGCCTCCGCCGTACCCTAATCCTAATCCGTACGCGGACACTGACCCGTGCGTCCGCACGTGCCCCGACCCTAGCACGTGTCCTCACACTCACCTGTGCCCTCAAACTTGCCGTTCCCTAACCCTAACCCTAGCCCGGAACGGAAACCCACCGGCAACTCCACACCTTAGACTCCGCCGTACCCTAATCCTAATCTGTACGTGGACACTAATCCGTGCGTCCGCACGTGCCCCGACCCTAGCACGTGTCCGCACCCTCACCTGTGCCCTCAACCTTGCCGTTCCCTAACCCTAACCGTAGCCCGGAACGGAAACCCACCGGCAGCCCCACACCTTAGCCTCCGCCGTACCGTAATCCTACTCCGTATGCGGACACTGACCCGTGCGTCCGCACGTGCCCCGACCCTAGCACGTGTCCGCACCCTCACCTGTGCCCTCAACCTTGCCGTTCCCTAACCCTAACCCTAGCCCGGAACGGAAACCCACCGGCAGCCCCACACCTTAGCCTCCGCCGTACCCTAATCCTACTCCGTACGCAGACACTGACCCGTGCGTCCGCACGTGCCCCAACCCTAGCACGTGTCCGCACCCTCACCTGTGCCCTCAACCTTGCAGTTCCCTAACCCTAACCCTAGCCCGGAACGGAAACCCACCGGCAGCCCCACACCTTAGCCTCCGCCGTACCCTAATCCTAATCCGTACGCGGACACTGACCCGTGCGTCTGCACGTGCCCCGACCCTAGCACGTGTCTGCAGCCTCACCTGTGCCCTCAACCTTGCCGTTCCCTAACCCTAACCCTAGCCCGGAACGGAAACCCACCGGCAGCCCCACACGTTAGCCTCCGCCGTACCCTAATCCTAATCCGTACGCGGACACTGACACGTGCGTCCGCACGTTCCCCGACCCTAGCACGCGTCCGCACCGTCACCTGTGCCCTCAACCTTGCCGTTCCCTAACCCTTACCCTAGCCCGGAACGGAAACCCAACGGCAGCCCCACACCTTAGCCTCAGCCGTACCCTAATCCTAATCCGTACGCGGACACTGACCCGTGCGTCCGCACGTGCCCCGACCCTAGCACGTGTCCGCACCCTCACCTGTGCCCTCAACCTTGCCGTTCCCTAACCCTAACCCTAGCCCGGAACGGAAACCCACCGGCAGCCCCACACGTTAGCCTCCGCCGTACCCTAATCGGAATCCGTACGCGGACACTGACCCGTGCGTCCGCACATGCCCCGACCCTAGCACGCGTCCGCACCCTCACCTGTGCCCTCAACCTTGCCGTTACCTAACCCTAACCCTAACCCGGAACGGAAACCCACTGGCAGCCCCACACCTTAGCCTCCGCCGTACCCTAATCCTAATCCGTACGCGGACACTGACCCGTGCATCCGCACGTGCCCCGACCCTAGCACGCGTCCGCACCCTCACCTGTGCCCTCAACCTTGCCGTTCCCTAACCCTAACCCTAGCCCGGAACGGAAACCCACCGGCAGCCCCACACCTTAGCCTCCGCCGTACCCTAATCCTAATCCGTACGCGGACACTGACCCGTGAGTCTGCACGTGCCCCGACCCTAGCACGCGTCAGCACCCTCACCTGTGCCCTCAACCTTGCCGTTCCCTAACCCTAACCCTAGCCCGGAACGGAAACCCACCGGCAGCCCCACACCTTAGCCTCCGCCGTACCCTAATCCTACTCCGTACACGGAAACTGACCCGTGCGTCCGCACGTGCCCCGACCCTAGCACGTGTCCGCACCCTCACCTGTGCCCTCAACGTTGCCGTTCCCTAACCCTAACCCTAGCCCGGAACGGAAACCCACCGGCAGCCCCACACCTTAGCCTCCGCCGTACCCTAATCCTAATCCGTATGCGGACACTGACCTGTGCGTCCGCACGTGCCCCGACCCTAGCACGTGTCCGCACCCTCACCTGTGCCCTCAACCTTGCAGTTCCCTAACCCTAACCCTAGCCCGGAACGGAAACCCACCGGCAGCCCCACACCTTCGCCTCCGCCGTACCCTAATCCTACTCCGTACGCGGACGCTGACCCGTGCGTCCGCACGTGCCCCGAACCTAGCACGTGTCCGCACCCTCACCTGTGCCCTCAACCTTGCCGTTCCCTAACCCTAAACCTAGCCCGGAACGGAAACCGACCGGCAGCCCCACACCTTAGCCTCCGCCGTAGCCTAATCCTACTCCGTATGCGGACACTGACCCGTGCGTCCTTATGTGCCCCCACCTTAGCACGTGGCCGCACCCTCACCTGTGCCCTCAACCTTGCCGTTCCCTAACCCTAACCCTAGCCCGGAACGGAAACCCACCGGCAGCTGCACACCTTAGCCTCTGCCGTACCCTAATCCTACTCCGTACGCGGACACTGACCCGTGTGTCCGCACGTGCCCCGACCCTAGCACGTGTCCGCACCCTCACCTGTGCCCTCAACCTTGCCGTTCCCTAACCCTAACCCTAGCCCGGAACGGAAACCCACCGGCAGCCCCACACCTTAGCCTCCGCCGTACTCTAATCCTACTCCGTACGCGGACACTGACCCATGCGTCCGCACGTGCCCCGACCCTAGCACGTGTCCGCACCCTCACCTGTGCCCTCAACCTTGCCATTCCCTAACCCTAACCCTAGCCCGGAACGGAAACCCACCGGCAGCCCCACACATTAACCTCCGCCGTACCCTAATCCTACTCCGTACGCGGACACTGACCCGTGCGTCCGCACGTGCCCCGACCCTAGCACGTGTCCGCACCCTCACCTGTGCCCTCAACCTTGCCTTTCCCTAACCCTAACCCTAGCCCGGAACGGAAACCCACCGGCAACCCCACACCTTAGCCTCCGCCGTACCCTAATCCTAATCCGTACGCGGACACTGACCCGTGCGTCCGCACGTGCCCCAACCCTAGCACGTGTCCGCACCCTCACCTGTGCCCTCAACCTTGCCGTTCCCTAACCCTAACCCTAGCCCGGAACGGAAACCCACCGGCAGCCCCACACCTTAGCCTCCGCCGTACCCTAATCCTAATCCGTACGCGGACACTGACCCATGCGTCCGCACGTGCCCCGACCCTAGCACGTGTCCTCACACTCACCTGTGCCCTCAAACTTGCCGTTCCCTAACCCTAACCCTAGCCCGGAACGGAAACCCACCGGCAACCCCACACCTTAGCCTCCGCCGTACCCTAATCCTAATCTGTACGTGGACACTAATCCGTGCGTCCGCACGTGCCCCGACCCTAGCACGTGTCCGCACCCTCACCTGTGCCCTCAACCTTGCCGTTCCCTAACCCTAACCCTAGCCCGGAACGGAAACCCACCGGCAGCCCCACACCTTAGCCTCCGCCGTACCGTAATCCTACTCCGTATGCGGACACTGACCCGTGCGTCCGCACGTGCCCCAACCCTAGCACGTGTCCGCACCCTCACCTGTGCCCTCAACCTTGCCGTTCCCTAACCCTAACCCTAGCCCGGAACGGAAACCCACCGGCAGCCCCACACCTTACCCTCCGCCGTACCCTAATCCTACTCCGTACGCGGACACTGACCCGTGCGTCCGCACGTGCCCCGACCCTAGCACGTGTCCGCACCCTCACCTGTGCCCTCAACCTTGCAGTTCCCTAACCCTAACCCTAGCCCGGAACGGAAACCCACCGGCAGCCCCACACCTTAGCCTCCGCCGTACCCTAATCCTAATCCGTACGCGGACACTGACCCGTGCGTCCGCACGTGCCCCGACCCTAGCACGTGTCTGCAGCCTCACCTGTGCCCTCAACCTTGCCGTTCCCTAACCCTAACCCTAGCCCGGAACGGAAACCCACCGGCAGCCCCACACGTTAGCCTCCGCCGTACCCTAATCCTAATCCGTACGCGGACACTGACACGTGCGTCCGCACGTGCCCCGACCCTAGCACGCGTCCGCACCGTCACCTGTGCCCTCAACCTTGCCGTTCCCTAACCCTTACCCTAGCCCGGAACGGAAACCCAACGGCAGCCCCACACCTTAGCCTCCGCCGTACCCTAATCCTAATCCGTACGCGGACACTGACCCGTGCGTCCGCACGTGCCCCGACCCTAGCACGTGTCCGCACCCTCACCTGTGCCCTCAACCTTGCCGTTCCCTAACCCTAACCCTAACCCGGAACGGAAACCCACCGGCAGCCCCACACCTTAGCCTCCGCCGTACCCTAATCCTAATCCGTACGCGGACACTGACCCGTGAGTCCGCACGTGCCCCGACCCTAGCACGCGTCAGCACCCTCACCTGTGCCCTCAACCTTGCCGTTCCCTAACCCTAACCCTAGCCCGGAACGGAAACCCACCGGCAGCCCCACACCTTAGCCTCCGCCGTACCCTAATCCTACTCCGTACGCGGAAACTGACCCGTGCGTCCGCACGTGCCCCGACCCTAGCACGTGTCCGCACCCTCACCTGTGCCCTCAACGTTGCCGTTCCCTAACCCTAACCCTAGCCCGGAACGGAAACCCACCGGCAGCCCCACACCTTAGCCTCCGCCGTACCGTAATCCTACTCCGTACGCGGACATTGACCCGTGCGTCCGCACGTGCCCTGACCCTAGCACGTGTCCGCAACCTCACCTGTGCCCTCAACCTTCCCGTTCCCTTACCCTAACCCTAGCCCGGAACGGAAACCCACCGGCAGCCCCACACCTTAGCCTCCGCCGTACCCTAATCCTACTCCGTACGCGGACACTGACCCGTGCGTCCGCACGTGCCCTGACCCTAGCACGTGTCCGCACCCTCCCCTGTGCCCTGAACCTCGCAGTTCCCTAACCCTAACCCTAGCCCGGAACGGAAACCCACCGGCAGCCCCACACCTTAGCCTCCGCCGTACCCTAATCCTAATCCGTACGCGGACACTGACCCGTGCGTCCGCACGTGCCCCGACCCTAGCACGTGTCCGCACCCTCACCTGTGCCCTCAACCTTGCCGTTCCCTAACCCTAACCCTAGCCCGGAATGGAAACCCACCGGCATCCCCACAACTTAGCCTCCGCCGTACCCTAATCCTAATCCGTACGCGGACACTGACCCGTGCGTCCGCACGTGCCCCGACCCTAGCACGTGTCCGCACCCTCACCCGTACCCTCAACCTTGCCGTTCCCTAACCCTAACCCTAGCCCGGAATGGAAACCCACCGGCAGCCCCACACCTTAGCCTCCGCCGTACCCTAATCCTAATCCGTACGCGGACACTGACCCGTGCATCCGCACGTGCCCCGACCCTAGCACGTGTCCGCGCCCTCACCTGTGCCCTCAAGCTTGCCGTTCCCTAACCCTAACCCTAGCCCGGAACGGAAACCCACCGGCAACCCCACACCTTAGCCTCCGCCGTACCCTAATCGTAATCCGTACGCAGACACTGACCCGTGCGTCCGCACGTGCCCCGACCCTAGCACGTGTCCGCACCCTCACCTGTGCCCTCAACCTTGCCGTTCCCTAACCCTAACCCTAGCCCGGAACGGAAACCCACCGGCAGCCCCACACCTTAGCCTCCGCCGTACCCTAATCCTAATCCGTACGCGGACACTGACCCGTGCGTCCGCACGTGCCCCAACCCTAGCACGTGTCCGCACTCTCACCTGTGCCCTCAACCTTGCCGTTCCCTAACCCTAACCCTAGCCCGGAACGGAAACCCACTGGCAGCCCCACACCTTAGCCTCCGCCGTACCCTAATCCTAATCCGTACGCGGACACTGACCCGTGCGTCCCCACGTGCCCTGACCCTAGCACGTGTCCGCACCCTCACCTGTGCCCTCAACCTTGCCGTTCCCTAACCCTAACCCTAGCCCGGAACAGAAACCCACCGGCAGCCCCACACCTTAGCCTCCGCCGTACCCTAATCCTAATCCGTACGCGGACACTGACCCGTGCGTCCGCACGTGCCCCGACCCTAGCACGTGTCCTCACCGTCACCTGTGCCCTCAAACTTGCCGTTCCCTAACCCTAACCCTAGCCCGGAACGGAAACCCACCGGCAGCCCCACACCTTAGCCTCCGCCGTACATTAATCCTAATCCGTACGCGGACACTGACCCGTGCGTCCGCACGTGCCCCAACCCTAGCACGTGTCCGCACCCTTACCTGTGCCCTCAACCTTGCCGTTCCCTAACCCTAACCCTAGCCCGGAACGGAAACCCACCGGCAGCCCCACACGTTAGCCTCCGCCGTACCCTAATCGGAATCCGTACGCGGACACTGACCCTTGCGTCCGCACATGCCCCGACCCTAGCACGCGTCCGCACCCTCACCTGTGCCCTCAACCTTGCCGTTCCCTAACCCTAACCCTAACCCGGAACGGAAACCCACCGGCAGCCCCACACCTTAGCCTCCGCCGTACCCTAATCCTAATCCGTACGCGGACACTGACCCGTGCGTCCGCACGTGCCCCGACCCTAGCACGCGTCCGCACCCTCACCTGTGCCCTCAACCTTGCCGTTCCCTAACCCTAACCCTAGCCCGGAACGGAAACCCACCGGCAGCCCCACACCTTAGCCTCCGCCGTACCCTAATCCTAATCCGTACGCGGACACTGACCCGTGATTCCGCACGTGCCCCGACCCTAGCACGCGTCAGCACCCTCACCTGTGCCCTCAACCTTGCCGTTCCCTAACCCTAACCCTAGCCCGGAACGGAAACCCACCGGCAGCCCCACACCTTAGCCTCCGCCGTACCCTAATCCTACTCCGTACGCGGAAACTGACCCGTGCGTCCGCACGTGCCCCGACCCTAGCACGTGTCCGCACCCTCACCTGTGCCCTCAACGTTGCCGTTCCCTAACCCTAACCCTAGCCCGGAACGGAAACCCACCGGCAGCCCCACACCTTAGCCTCCGCCGTACCGTAATCCTACTCCGTACGCGGACATTGACCCGTGCGTCTGCACGTGCCCCGACCCTAGCACGTGTCCGCAACCTCACCTGTGCCCTCAACCTTCCCGTTCCCTTACCCTAACCCTAGCCCGGAACGGAAACCCACCGGCAGCCCCACACCTTAGCCTCCGCCGTACCCTAATCCTACTCCGTACGCGGACACTGACCCGTGCGTCCGCCCGTGCCCTGACCCTAGCACGTGTCCGCACCCTCCCCTGTGCCCTCAACCTCGCAGTTCCCTAACCGTAACCATAGCCCGGAACGGAAACCCACCGGCAGCCCCACACCTTAGCCTCCGCCGTACCCTAATCCTAATCCGTACGCGGACACTGACCCGTGCGTCCGCACGTGCCCCGACCCTAGCACGTGTCCGCACCCTCACCTGTGCCCTCAACCTTGCCGTTCCCTAACCCTAACCCTAGCCCGGAACGGAAACCCACCGGCAGCCCCACACCTTAGCCTCCGCCGTACCCTAATCCTAATCCATACGCTGACACTGACCCGTGCGTCCGCACGTGCCCCGACCCTAGCACGTGTCCGCACCCTCACCCGTGCCCTCAACCTTGCCGTTCCCTAACCCTAACCCTAGCCCGGAATGGAAACCCACCGGCAGCCCCACACCTTAGCCTCCGCCGTACCCTAATCCTAATCCGTACGCGGACACTGACCCGTGCGTCCGCACGTGCCCCGACCCTAGCACGTGTCCGCGCCCTCACCTGTGCCCTCAAGCTTGCCGTTCCCTATCCCTAACCCTAGCCCGGAACGGAAACCCACCGGCAACCCCACACCTTAGCCTCCGCCGTACCCTAATCGTAATCCGTACGCAGACACTGACCCGTGCGTCCGCACGTGCCCCGACCCTAGCACGTGTCCGCACCCTCACCTGTGCCCTCAACCTTGCCGTTCCCTAACCCTAACCCTAGCCCGGAACGGAAACCCACCGGCAGCCCCACACCTTAGCCTCCGCCGTACCCTAATCCTAATCCGTACGCGGACACTGACCCGTGCGTCCGCACGTGCCCCAACCCTAGCACGTGTCCGCACTCTCACCTGTGCCCTCAACCTTGCCGTTCCCTAACCCTAACCCTAGCCCGGAACGGAAACCCACTGGCAGCCCCACACCTTAGCCTCCGCCGTACCCTAATCCTACTCCGTACGTGGACACTGACCCGTGCGTCCGCACGTGCCCCGACCCTAGCACGTGTCCTCACCCTCACCTGTGCCCTCAACCTTGCCGTTCCCTAACCCTAACCCTAGCCCGGAACGGAAACCCACCGGCAGCCCCACACCTTAGCCTCCGCCGTACCCTAATCCTAATCCGTACGCGGACACTGACCCGTGCGTCCGCACGTGCCCCGACCCTAGCACGTGTCCGCACCCTCACCTGTGCCCTCAACCTTGCCGTTCCCTAACCCTAACCCTAGCCCGGAACGGAAACCCACCGGCAGCCCCACACCTTAGCCTCCGCCGTACCCTAATCCTAATCCGTACGCGGACACTGACCCGTGCGTCCACACGTTCCCCGACCCTAGCACGTGTCCGCACCCTCACCTGTGCCCTCAACCTTGCCGTTCCCTAACCCTAACCCTAGCCCGGAACGGAAACCTAGCGGCAGCCCCACACCTTAGCCTCCGCCGTACCCTAATCCTAATCCGTACGCGGACAGTGACCCATGCGTCCGCACGTGCCCCGACCCTAGCACGTGTCCGCACCCTCACCTGTACCCTCAACCTTGCCGTTCCCTAACCCTAACCCTAGCCCGGAACGGAAACCCACCGGCAGCCCCACACCTTAGCCTCCGCCGTACCCTAATCCTAATCCGTACGCGGACACTGACCCGTGCGTCCGCACGTGCCCCGACCCTAGCACGTGTCCGCACCGTCACCTGTGCCCTCAACCTTGCAGTTCCCTAACCCTAACCCTAGCCCGGAACGGAAACCCACCGGCAGCCCCACACCTTAGCCTCCGCCGTACCCTAATCTTAATCCGTACGCGGACACTGACCCGTGCGTCCGCATGTGCCCCGACCCTAGCACGTGTCCGCACCCTCACCTGTGCCCTCAACCTTGCCGTTCCCTAACCCTAACCCTAACCCGGAACGGAAACCCACCGGCAGCCCCACACCTTAGCCTCCGCCGTACCCTAATCCTAATCCGTACGTGGACACTGACCCGTGCATCCGCACGTGCCCCGTCCCTAGCACGCGTCCGCACCCTCACCTGTGCCCTCAACCTTGCCGTTCCCTAACCCTAACCCTAGCCCGGAACGGAAACCCACCGGCAGCCCCACACCTTAGCCTCCACCGTACCCTAATCCTAATCCGTACGCGGACACTGAGCCGTGAGTCCGCACGTGCCCCGAACCTAGCTCGCGTCAGCACCCTCACCTGTGCCCTCAACCTTGCCGTTCCCTAACCCTAACCCTAGCCCGGAACGGAAACCCCCCGGCAGCCCCACACCTTAGCCTCCGCCGTACCCTAATCCTACTCCGTACGCGGAAACTGACCCGTGCGTCCGCACGTGACCCGACCCTAGCACGTGTCTGCACCCTCACCTGTGCCCTCAACGTTGCCGTTCCCTAACCCTAACCCTAGCCCGGAACGGAAACCCACCGGCAGCCCCACACCTTAGCCTCCGCCGTACCCTAATACTAATCCGTACGCGGACACTGACCCGTGCGTCCGCACGTGCCCCGAACCTAGCACGTGTCTGCACCCTCACCTGTGCCCTCAACCTTGCCGTTCCCTAACCCTAAACCTAGCCCGGAACGGAAACCCACCGGCAGCCCCACACCTTAGCCTCCGCCGTACCCTAATCCTAATCCGTACGCGGACACTGACCCGTGCTTCCGCACGTGCCCCGACCCTAGCACGTGTCCGCACCCTCACCTGTGCCCTCAACCTTGCCGTTCCCTAACCCTAACACTAGCCCGGAACGGAAACCCACCGGCAGCCCCACACCTTAGCCTCCGCCGTACCCTAATCCTACTCCGTACGCGGACGCTGACCCGTGCGTCCGCACGTGCCCCGACCCTAGCACGTGTCCGCACCCTCACCTGTGCCCTCAACCTTGCCGTTCCCTAACCCTAAACCTAGCCCGGAACGGAAACCCACCGGCAGCCCCACACCTTAGCCTCTGCCGTAGCCTAATCCTACTCCGTACGCGGACACTGACCCGTGCGTCCGTATGTGCCCCCACCCTAGCACATGTCCGCACCCTCACCTGTGCCCTCAACCTTGCCGTTCCCTAGCCCTAACCCTAGCCCGGAACGGAAACCCACCGGCAGCCCCACACCTTAGCCTCCGCCGTACCTTAATCCTAATACATACGCGGACACTGACCTGTGCGTCCGCACGTGCCCCGACCCTAGCACGTGTCCACACCCTCACCTGTGCCCTCAACCTTGCCGTTCCCTAACCCTAACCCTAGCCCGGAACGGAAACCCACCGGCAGCCCCACACCTTAGCCTCCGCCGTACCCTAATCCTAATCTGTACGCGGACACTGACCCGTGCGTCCGCACGTGCCCCGACCCTAGCACGTGTCCGCACCCTCACCTGTGCCCTCAACCTTGCCGTTCCCTAACCCTAACCCTAGCCCGGAACGGAAACCCACCGGCAGCCCCACACCTTAGCCTCCGCTGTACCCTAATCCTAATCCGTACGCGGACACTGACCCGTGCGTCCGCACGTGCCCCGACCCTAGCACGTGTCCGCACCCTTACCTGTGCCCTCAACCTTGCCGTTCCCTAACCCTAACCCTAGCCCGGAACGGAAACCCACCGGCAACCCCACACCTTAGCCTCCGCCGTACCCTAATCCTAATCTGTACGCGGACACTAATCCGTGCGTCCGCACGTGCCCCGACCCTAGCACGTGTCCGCACCCTCACCTGTGCCCTCAACCTTGCCGTTCCCTAACCCTAACCGTAGCCCGGAACGGAAACCCACCGGCAGCCCCACACCTTAGCCTCCGCCGTACCGTAATCCTACTCCGTATGCGGACACTGACCCATGCGTCCGCACGTGCCCCGACCCTAGCACGTGTCCGCACCCTCACCTGTGCCCTCAACCTTGCCGTTCCCTAACCCTAACCCTAGCCCGGAACGGAAACCCACCGGCAGCCCCACACCTTAGCCTCCGCCGTACCCTAATCCTACTCCGTACGCGGACACTGACCCCTGCGTCCGCACGTGCCCCGACCCTAGCACGTGTCCGCACCCTCACCTGTGCCCTCAACCTTGCAGTTCCCTAACCCTAAACCTAGCCCGGAACGGAAACCCACCGGCAGCCCCACACCTTAGCCTCCCCCGTACCTTAATCCTAATCCGTACGCGGACACTGACCCGTGCGTCCGCACGTGCCCCGACCCTAGCACGTGTCTGCAGCGTCACCTGTGCCTTCAACCTTGCCGTTCCCTAACCCTAACCCTAGCCCGGAACGGAAACCCACCGGCAGCCCCACACGTTAGCCTCCGCCGTAACCTAATCCTAATCCGTACGCGGACACTGACCCGTGCGTCCGCACGTGCCCCGACCCTAGCACGCGTCCGCACCGTCACCTGTGCCCTCAACCTTGCCGTTCCCTAACCCTTACCCTAGCCCGGAACGGAAACCCACCGGCAGCCCCACACCTTAGCGTCCGCCGTACCCTAATCCTAATCCGTACGCAGACACTGACCCGTGCGTCCGCACGTGCCCCGACCCTAGCACGTGTCCGCACCCTCACCTGTGCCCTCAACTTTGCCGTTCCCTTACCCTAACCCTAGCCCGGATCGGAAACCCACCGGCAGCCCCACACCTTAGCCTCCGCCGTACCCTAATCCTACTCCGTACGCGGACACTGACCCGTGCGTCCGCACGTGCCCCGACCCTAGCACGTGTCCGCACCCTCACCTGTGCCCTCAACCTTGCAGTTCCCTAACCCTAACCCTAGCCCGGAACGGAAACCCACCGGCAGCCCCACACGTTAGCCTCCGCCGTACCCTAATCGGAATCCGTACGCGGACACTGACCCTTGCGTCCGCACATGCCCCGACCCTAGCACGCGTCCGCACCCTCACCTGTGCCCTCAACCTTGCCGTTCCCTAACCCTAACCCTAACCCGGAACGGAAACCCACCGGCAGCCCCACACCTTAGCCTCCGCCGTACCCTAATCCTAATCCGTACGCGGACACTGACCCGTGCGTCCGCACGTGCCCCGACCCTAGCACGCGTCTGCACCCTCACCTGTGCCCTCAACCTTGCCGTTCCCTAACCCTAACCCTAGCCCGGAACGGAAACCCACCGGCAGCCCCACACCTTAGCCTCCGCCGTACCCTAATCCTAATCCGTACGTGGACACTGACCCGTGAGTCCGCACGTGCCCCGACCCTAGCACGCGTCAGCACCCTCACCTGTGCCCTCAACCTTGCCGTTCCCTAACCCTAACCCTAGCCCGTAACGGAAACCCACCGGCAGCCCCACACCTTAGCCTCCGCCGTACCCTAATCCTACTCCGTACGCGGAAACTGACCCGTGCGTCCGCACGTGCCCCGACCCTAGCACGTGTCCGCACCCTCACCTGTGCCCTCAACGTTGCCGTTCCCTAACCCTAACCCTAGCCCGGAACGGAAACCCACCGGCAGCCCCACACCTTAGCCTCCGCCGTACCGTAATCCTACTCCGTACGCGGACATTGACCCGTGCGTCCGCACGTGCCCTGACCCTAGCACGTGTCCGCAACCTCACCTGTGCCCTCAACCTTCCCGTTCCCTTACCCTAACCCTAGCCCGGAACGGAAACCCACCGGCAGCCCCACACCTTAGCCTCCGCCGTACCCTAATCCTACTCCGTACGCGGACACTGACCCGTGCGTCCGCACGTGCCCTGACCCTAGCACGTGTCCGCACCCTCCCCTGTGCCCTGAACCTCGCAGTTCCCTAACCCTAACCCTAGCCCGGAACGGAAACCCACCGGCAGCCCCACACCTTAGCCTCCGCCGTACCCTAATCCTAATCCGTACGCGGACACTGACCCGTGCGTCCGCACGTGCCCCGACCCTAGCACGTGTCCGCACCCTCACCTGTGCCCTCAACCTTGCCGTTCCCTAACCCTAACCCTAGCCCGGAATGGAAACCCACCGGCATCCCCACACCTTAGCCTCCGCCGTACCCTAATCCTAATCCGTACGCGGACACTGACCCGTGCGTCCGCACGTGCCCCGACCCTAGCACGTGTCCTCACCCTCACCTGTGCCCTCAAACTTGCCGTTCCCTAACCCTAACCCTAGCCCGGAACGGAAACCCACCGGCAGCCCCACACCTTAGCCTCTGCCGTACCCTAATCCTAATCCGTACGCGGACACTGACCCGTGCGTCCGCACGTGCCCCAAACCTAGCACGTGTCCGCACCCTTACCTGTGCCCTCAACCTTGCCGTTCCCTAACCCTAACCCTAGCCCGGAACGGAAACCCACCGGCAGCCCCACAAGTTAGCCTCCGCCGTACCCTAATCGGAATCCGTACGCGGACACTGACCCTTGCGTCCGCACATGCCCCGACCCTAGCACGCGTCCGCACCCTCACCTGTGCCCTCAACCTTGCCGTTCCCTAACCCTAACCCTAACCCGGAACGGAAACCCACCGGCAGCCCCACACCTTAGCCTCCGCCGTACCCTAATCCTAATCCGTACGCGGACACTGACCCGTGCGTCCGCACGTGCCCCGACCCTAGCACGCGTCCGCACCCTCACCTGTGCCCTCAACCTTGCCGTTCCCTAACCCTAACCCTAGCCCGGAACGGAAACCCACCGGCAGCCCCACACCTTAGCCTCCGCCGTACCCTAATCCTAATCCGTACGCGGACACTGACCCGTGATTCCGCACGTGCCCCGACCCTAGCACGCGTCAGCACCCTCACCTGTGCCCTCAACCTTGCCGTTCCCTAACCCTAACCCTAGCCCGGAACGGAAACCCACCGGCAGCCCCACACCTTAGCCTCCGCCGTACCCTAATCCTACTCCGTACGCGGACACTGACCCGTGCGTCCGCACGTGCCCCGACCCTAGCACGTGTCCGCACCCTCACCTGTGCCCTCAACCTTGCCGTTCCCTAACCCTAACCCTAGCCCGGAACAGAAACACACCGGCAGCCCCACACCTTAGCCTCCGCCGTACCCTAATCCTAATCCGTACGCGGACACTGACCCGTGCGTCCGCACGTGCCCCGACCCTAGCACGTGTCCTCACCCTCACCTGTGCCCTCAACCTTGCCGTTCCCTAACCCTAACCCTAGCCCGGAACGGAAACCCACCGGCAGCCCCACACCTTAGCCTCCGCCGTACCCTAATCCTAATCCGTACGCGGACACTGACCCGTGCGTCCGCACGTGCCCCGACCCTAGCACGTGTCCGCACCCTCACCTGTGCCCTCAACCTTGCCGTTCCCTAACCCTAACCCTAGCCCGGAACGGAAACCCACCGGCAGCCCCACACTTTAGCCTCCGCCGTACCCTAATCCTAATCCGTACGCGGACACTGACCCGTGCGTCCGCACGTTCCCCGACCCTAGCACGTGTCCGCACCCTCACCTGTGCCCTCAACCTTGCCGTTCCCTAACCCTAACCCTAGCCCGGAACGGAAACCTAGCGGCAGCCCCACACCTTAGCCTCCGCCGTACCCTAATCCTAATCCGTACGCGGACAGTGACCCGTGCGTCCGCACGTGCCCCGACCCTAGCACGTGTCCGCACCCTCACCTGTACCCTCAACCTTGCCGTTCCCTAACCCTAACCCTAGCCCGGAACGGAAACCCACCGGCAGCCCCACACCTTAGCCTCCGCCGTACCCTAATCCTAATCCGTACGCGGACACTGACCCGTGCGTCCGCACGTGCCCCGACCCTAGCACGTGTCCGCACCGTCACCTGTGCCCTCAACCTTGCAGTTCCCTAACCCTAACCCTAGCCCGGAACGGAAACCCACCGGCAGCCCCACACCTTAGCCTCCGCCGTACCCTAATCCTAATCCGTACGCGGACACTGACCCGTGCGTCCGCACGTGCCCCGACCCTAGCACGTGTCCGCACCCTCACCTGTGCCCTCAACCTTGCCGTTCCCTAACCCTAACCCTAGCCCGGAACGGAAACCCACCGGCAGCCCCACACGTTAGCCTCCGCCGTACCCTAATTGGAATCCGTACGCGGACACTGACCCGTGCGTCCGCACATGCCCCGACCCTAGCACGCGTCCGCACCCTCACCTGTGCCCTCAACCTTGCCGTTCCCTAACCCTAACCCTAACCCGGAACGGAAACCCACCGGCAGCCCCACACCTTAGCCTCCGCCGTACCCTAATCCTAATCCGTACGCGGACACTGACCCGTGCGTCCGCACGTGCCCCGACCCTAGCACGTGTCCGCACCCTCACCTGTGCCCTCAACCTTGCCGTTCCCTAACCCTAACCCTAGCCCGGAACGGAAACCCACCGGCAGCCCCACACCTTAGCCTCCGCCGTACCCTAATCCTAATCCGTACGCGGACACTGACCCATGCGTCCGCACGTGCCCCGACACTAGCACGTGTCCTCACACTCACCTGTGCCCTCAAACTTGCCGTTCCCTAACCCTAACCCTAGCCCGGAACGGAAACCCACCGGCAACCCCACACCTTAGCCTCCGCCGTACCCTAATCCTAATCTGTACGTGGACACTAATCCGTGCGTCCGCACGTGCCCCGACCCTAGCACGTGTCCGCACCCTCACCTGTGCCCTCAACCTTGCCGTTCCCTAACCCTAACCCTAGCCCGGAACGGAAACCCACCGGCAGCCCCACACCTTAACCTCCGCCGTACCGTAATCCTACTCCGTATGCGGACACTGACCCGTGCGTCCGCACGTGCCCCGACCTTAGCACGTGTCCGCACCCTCACCTGTGCCCTCAACCTTGCCGTTCCCTAACCCTAACCCTAGCCCGGAACGGAAACCCACCGGCAGCCCCACACCTTAGCCTCCGCCGTACCCTAATCCTAATCTGTACGTGGACACTAATCCGTGCGTCCGCACGTGCCCCGACCCTAGCACGTGTCCGCACCCTCACCTGTGCCCTCAACCTTGCCGTTCCCTAACCCTAACCCTAGCCCGGAACGGAAACCCACCGGCAGCCCCACACCTTAGCCTCCGCCGTACCGTAATCCTACTCCGTATGCGGACACTGACCCGTGCGTCCGCACGTGCCCCGACCCTAGCACGTGTCCGCACCCTCACCTGTGCCCTCAACCTTGCCGTTCCCTAACCCTAACCCTAGCCCGGAACGGAAACCCACCGGCAGCCCCACACCTTAGCCTCCGCCGTACCCTAATCCTACTCCGTACGCGGACACTGACCCGTGCGTCCTCACGTGCCCCGACCCTAGCACGTGTCCGCACCCTCACCTGTGCCCTCAACCTTGCAGTTCCCTAACCCTAACCCTAGCCCGGAACGGAAACCCACCGGCAGCCCCACACCTTAGCCTCCGCCGTACCCTAATCCTAATCCGTACGCGGACACTGACCCGTGCGTCCGCACGTGCCCCGACCCTAGCACGTGTCTGCAGCCTCACCTGTGCCCTCAAACTTGCCGTTCCCTAACCCTAACCCTAGCCCGGAACGGAAACCCACCGGCAGCCCCACACGTTAGCCTCCGCCGTACCCTAATCCTAATCCGTACGCGGACACTGACACGTGCGTCCGCACGTGCCCCGACCCTAGCACGCGTCCGCACCGTCACCTGTGCCCTCAACCTTGCCGTTCCCTAACCCTTACCCTAGCCCGGAACGGAAACCCAACGGCAGCCCCACACCTTAGCCTCCGCCGTACCCTAATCCTAATCCGTACGCGGACACTGACCCGTGCGTCCGCACGTGCCCCGACCCTAGCATGTGTCCGCACCCTCACCTGTGCCCTCAACCTTGCCGTTCCCTTACCCTAACCCTAGCCCGGAACGGAAACCCACCGGCAGCCCCACACCTTAGCCTCCGCCGTACCCTAATCCTACTCCGTACGCGGACACTGACCCGTGCGTCCGCACGTTCCCCGACCCTAGCACGTGTCCGCACCCTCACCTGTGCCCTCAACCTTGCAGTTCCCTAACCCTAACCCTAGCCCGGAACGGAAACCCACCGGCAGCCCCACACCTTAGCCTCCGCCGTACCCTAATCCTAATCCGTACGCGGACACTGACCCGTGCGTCCGCACGTGCCACGACCCTAGCACGTGTCCGCACCCTCACCTGTGCCCTCAACCTTGCCGTTCCCTAACCCTAAACCTAGCCCGGAACGGAAACCCACCGGCAGCCCCACACCTTAGCCTCCGCCGTACCCTAATCCTAATCCGTACGCGGACACTGACCCGTGCGTCCGCACGGGCCCCGACCCTAGCATGTGTCCGCACCCTCACCTGTGCCCTCAACCTTGCCGTTCCCTTACCCTAACCCTAGCCCGGAACGGAAACCCACCGGCAGCCCCACACCTTAGCCTCCGCCGTACCCTAATCCTACTCCGTACGCGGACACTGACCCGTGCGTCCGCACGTTCCCCGACCCTAGCACGTGTCCGCACCCTCACCTGTGCCCTCAACCTTGCCGTTCCCTAACCCTAACCCTAGCCCGGAACGGAAACCCACCGGCAGCCCCAGACGTTAGCCTCCGCCGTACCCTAATCGGAATCCGTACGCGGACACTGACCCATGCGTCCGCACATGCCCCGACCCTAGCACGCGTCCGCACCCTCACCTGTGCCCTCAACCTTGCCGTTCCCTAACCCTAACCCTAACCCGGAACGGTAACCCACCGGCAGCCCCACACCTTAGCCTCCGCCGTACCCTAATCCTAATCCGTACGTGGACACTGACCCGTGCATCCGCACGTGCCACGACCCTAGCACGCGTCCGCACCCTCACCTGTGCCCTCAACCTTGCCGTTCCCTAACCCTAACCCTAGCCCGGAACGGAAACCCACCGGCAGCCCCACACCTTAGCCTCCCCCGTACCCTAATCCTAATCCGTACGCGGACACTGACCCGTGAGTCCGCACGTGCCCCGACCCTAGCACGCGTCAGCACCCTCACCTGTGCCCTCAACCTTGCCGTTCCCTAACCCTAACCCTAGCCCGGAACGGAAACCCACCGGCAACCCCACACCTTAGCCTCCGCCGTACCCTAATCCTACTCCGTACGCGGAAACTGACCCGTGCGTCCGCACGTGACCCGACCCTAGCACGTGTCTGCACCCTCACCTGGGCCCTCAACGTTGCCGTTCCCTAACCCTAACCCTAGCCCGGAACGGAAACCCACCGGCAGCCCCACACCTTAGCCTCCGCCGTACCCTAATACTAATCCGTACGCGGACACTGACCCGTGCGTCCGCACGTGCCCCGAACCTAGCACGTGTCTGCACCCTCACCTGTGCCCTCAACCTTGCCGTTCCCTAACCCTAAACCTAGCCCGGAACGGAAACCCACCGGCAGCCCCACACCTTAGCCTCCGCCGTACCCTAATCCTAATCCGTACGCGAAAACTGACCCGTGCGTCCGCACGTGCCCCGACCCTAGCACGTGTCCGCACCCTCACCTGTGCCCTCAAACTTGCCGTTCCCTAACCCTAACACTAGCCCGGAACGGAAACCCACCGGCAGCCCCACACCTTAGCCTCCGCCGTACCCTAATCCTACTCCGTACGCGGACACTGACCGGTGCGTCCGCACGTGCCCCGACCCTAGCACGTGTCCGCACCCTCACCTGTGCCCTCAACCTTGCCGTTCCCTAACCCTAAACCTAGCCCGGAACGGAAACCCACCGGCAGCCCCACACCTTAGCCTCCGCCGTAGCCTAATCCTACTCCGTACGCGGACACTGACCCGTGCGTCCGTATGTGCCCCCACCCTAGCACGTGTCCGCACCCTCACCTGTGCCCTCAACCTTGCCGTTCCCTAGCCCTAACCCTAGCCCGGAACGGAAATCCACCGGCAGCCCCACACCTTAGCCTCCGCCGTACCCTAATCCTAATCCATACGCGGACACTGACCTGTGCGTCCGCACGTACCCCGACCCTAGCACGTGTCCGCACCCTCACCTGTGCCCTCAACCTTGCCGTTCCCTAACCCTAACCCTAGCCCGGAACGGAAACCCACCGGCAGCCCCACACCTTAGCCTCTGCCGTACCCTAATCCTAATCTGTACGCGGACACTGACCCGTGCGTCCGCACGTGCCCCGACCCTAGCACATGTCCGCACCCTCACCTGTGCCCTCAACCTTGCCGTTCCCTAACCCTAACCCTAGACCGGAACGGAAACCCACCGGCAGCCCCACACCTTAGCCTCCGCCGTACCCTAATCCTAATCCGTACGCGGACACTGACCCGTGCGTCCGCACGTGCCCCGACCCTAGCACGTGTCCGCACCCTTACCTGTGCCCTCAACCTTGCCGTTCCCTAACCCTAACCCTAGCCCGGAACGGAAACCCACCGGCAACCCCACACCTTAGCCTCCGCCGTACCCTAATCCTAATCTGTACGCGGACACTAATCCGTGCGTCCGCACGTGCCCCGACCCTAGCACGTGTCCGCACCCTCACCTGTGCCCTCAACCTTGCCGTTCCCTAACCCTAACCCTAGCCCGGAAAGGAAACCCACCGGCAGCCCCACACCTTAGCCTCCGCCGTACCGTAATCCTACTCCGTATGCGGACACTGACCCGTGCGTCCGCACGTGCCCCGACCCTAGCACGTGTCCGCACCCTCACCTGTGCCCTCAACCTTGCCGTTCCCTAACCCTAACCGTAGCCCGGAACGGAAACCCACCGGCAGCCCCACACCTTAGCCTCCGCCGTACCCTAATCCTACTCCGTACGCGGACACTGAACCGTGCGTCCGCACGTGCCCCGACCCTAGCACGTGTCCGCACCCTCACCTGTGCCCTCAACCTTGCAGTTCCCTAACCCTAACCCTAGCCCGGAACGGAAACCCACCGGCAGCCCCACACCTTAGCCTCCCCCGTACCTTAATCCTAATCCGTACGCGGACACTGACCCGTGCGTCTGCACGTGCCCCGACCCTAGCACGTGTCTGCAGCCTCACCTGTGCCCTCAACCTTGCCGTTCCCTAACCCTAACCCTAGCCCGGAACGGAAACCCACCGGCAGCCCCACACGTTAGCCTCCGCCGTACCCTAATCCTAATCTGTACGCGGACACTGACACGTGCGTCCGCACGTGCCCCGACCCTAGCACGCGTCCGCACCGTCACCTGTGCCCTCAACCTTGCCGTTCCCTAACCCTTACCCTAGCCCGGAACGGAAACCCACCGGCAGCCCCACACCTTAGCGTCCGCCGTACCCTAATCCTAATCCGTACGCAGACACTGACCCGTGCGTCCGCACGTGCCCCGACCCTATCACGTGTCCGCACCCTCACCTGTGCCCTCAACCTTGCCGTTCCCTTACCCTAACCCTAGCCCGGAACGGAAACCCACCGGCAGCCCCACACCTTAGCCGCCGCCGTACCCTAATCCTACTCCGTACGCGGACACTGACCCGTGCGTCCGCACGTGCCCCGACCCTAGCACGTGTCCGCACCCTCACCTGTGCCCTCAACCTTGCAGTTCCCTAACCCTAACCCTAGCCCGGAACGGAAACCCACCGGCAGCCCCACACCTTAGCCTCCGCCGTACCCTAATCCTAATCCGTACGTGGACACTGACCCGTGCGTCCGCACGTGCCCCGACCCTAGCACGTGTCCGCACCCTCACCTGTACCCTCAACCTTGCCATTCCCTAACCCTAACCCTAGCCCGGAACGGAAACCCACCGGCAGCCCCACACGTTAGCCTCCGCCGTACCCTAATCGGAATCCGTACGCGGACACTGACCCGTGCGTCCGCACATGCCCCGACCCTAGCAAGCGTCCGCACCCTCACCTGTGCCCTCAACCTTGCCGTTCCCTAACCCTAACCCTAACCCGGAACGGAAACCCACCGGCAGCCCCACACCTTAGCCTCCGCCGTACCCTAATCCTAATCCGTACGCGGACACTGACCCGTGCGTCCGCACGTGCCCCGACCCTAGCACGCGTCCGCACCCTCACCTGTGCCCTCAACCTTGCCGTTCCCTAACCCTAACCCTAGCCCGGAACGGAAACCCACCGGCAGCCCCACACCTTAGCCTCCACCGTACCCTAATCCTAATCCGTACGCGGACACTGACCCGTGAGTCCGCACGTGCCCCGACCCTAGCACGCGTCAGCACCCTCACCTGTGCCCTCAACCTTGCCGTTCCCTAACCCTAACCCTAGCCCGGAACGGAAACCCACCGGCAGCCCCACACCTTAGCCTCCGCCGTACCCTAATCCTACTCCGTACGCGGAACCTGACCCGTGGATCCGCACGTGCCCCGACCCTAGCACGTGTCCGCACCCTCACCTGTGCCCTCAACCTTGCCGTTCCCTAACCCTAACCCTAGCCCGGAACTGAAACCCACCGGCAGCCCCACACCTTAGCCTCCGCCGTACCGTAATCCTACTCCGTACGCGGACATTGACCCGTGCGTCCGCACGTGCCCCGACCCTAGCACGTGTCCGCAACCTAACCTGTGCCCTCAACCTTGCCGTTCCCTTACCCTAACTCTAGCCCGGAACGGAAACCCACCGGCAGCCCCACACCTTAGCCTCCGCCGTACCCTAATCCTACTCCGTACGCGGACACTGACCCGTGCGTCCGCACGTGCCCCGACCCTAGCACGTATCCGCACCCTCACCTGTGCCCTCAACCTTGCAGTTCCCTAACCCTAACCCTAGCCCGGAACGGAAACCCACCGGCAACCCCACACCTTAGCCTCCGCCGTACCCTAATCCTAATCCGTATGTGGACACTGATCCGTGCGTCCGCACGTGCCCCGACCCTAGCACGTGTCCGCACCCTCACCTGTGCCCTCAACCTTGCCGTTCCCTAACCCTAACCCTAGCCTGGAACGGAAACCCACCGGCAGCCCCACACCTTAGCCTCCGCCGTACCCTAATCCTATTCCGTACGCGGACACTGACCCGTGCGTCCGCACGTGCCCTGACCCTAGCACGTGTCCGCACCCTCACCTGTACCCTCAACCTTGCCGTTCCCTAACCCTAACCCTAGCCCGGAACGGAAACCCACCGGCAGCCCCACACCTTAGCCTCCGCCGTACCCTAATCCTAATCCGTACGCGGACACTGACCCGTGCGTCCGCACGTGCCCCGACCCTAGCACGTGTCCGCACCCTCACCTGTGCCCTCAACCTTGCCGTTCCCTAACCCTAACGCTAGTCCGGAACGGAAACCCACCGGCAACCCCACACCTTAGCCTCCGCCGTACCCTAATCGTAATCCGTACGCAGACACTGACCCGTGCGTCCGCACGTGCCCCGACCCTAGCACGTGTCCGCACCCTCACCTGTGCCCTCAACCTTGCCGTTCCCTAACCCTAACCCTAGCCCGGAACGGAAACCCACCGGCAGCCCCACACCTTAGCCTCCGCCGTACCCTAATCCTAATCCGTACGCGGACGCTGACCCGTGCGTCCGCACGTGCCCCGACCCTAGCACGCGTCCGCACCGTCACCTGTGCCCTCAACCTTGCCGTTCCCTAACCCTTACCCTAGCCCGGAACGGAAACCCAACGGCAGCCCCACACCTTAGCCTCCGCCGTACCCTAATCCTAATCCGTACGCGGACACTGACCCGTGCGTCCACACGTGCCCCGACCCTAGCACGTGTCCGCACCCTCACCTGTGCCCTCAAACTTGCCGTTCCCTAACCCTAACCCTAGCCCGGAACGGAAACCCACCGGCAGCCCCACACCTTAGCCTCCGCCGTACCCTAATCCTACTCCGTACGCGGACACTGACCCGTGCGTCCGCACGTGCCCCGACCCTGGCACGTGTCCGCACCCTCACCTGTGCCCTCAACCTTGCCGTTCCCTAACCCTAACCCTAGCCCGGAACGGAAAGCCACCAGCAGCCCCACACCTTAGCCTCCGCCGTACCCTAATCCTACTCCGTACGCGGACACTGACCCGTGCGTCCGCACGTGCCCCGACCCTAGCACGTGTCCGCACCCTCACCTGTGCCCTCAACCTTGCCGTTCCCTAACCCTAACCCTAGCCCGGAACGGAAACCCACCGGCAGCCCCACACCTTAACCTCCGCCGTACCCTAATCCTACTCCGTACGCGGACACTGACCCATGCGTCCGCACGTGCCCCGACCCTAGCACGTGTCCGCACCCTCACCTGTGCCCTCAACCTTGCCGTTCCCTAACCCTAACCCTAGCCCGGAACGGAAACCCACCGGCAACCCCACACCTTAGCCTCCGCCGTACCCTAATCCTAATCCGTACGCGGACACTGACCCGTGCGTCCGCACGTGCCCCGACCCTAGCACGTGTCCGCACCCTCACCTGTGCCCTCAACCTTGCCGTTCCCTAACCCTAACCCTAGCCCGGAACGGAAACCCACCGGCAGCCCCACACCTTAGCCTCCGCCGTACCCTAATCCTAATCCGTACGCGGACACTGACCCGTGCGTCCGCACGTGCCCCGACCCTAGCACGTGTCCTCACACTCACCTATGCCCTCAAACTTGCCGTTCCCTAACCCTAACCCTAGCCCGGAACGGAAACCCACCGGCAACCCCACACCTTAGCCTCCGCCGTACCCTAATCCTAATCCGTACGTGGACACTAATCCGTGCGTCCACACGTGCCCCGACCCTAGCACGTGTCCGCACCCTCACCTGTGCCCTCAACCTTGCCGTTCCCTAACCCTAACCCTAGCCCGGAACGGAAACCCACCGGCAGCACCACACCTTAGCCTCCGCCGTACCCTAATCCTAATCCGTACGCGGACACTGACTCGTGCGTCCGCACGTGCCCCGACCCTAGCACGCGTCCGCACCCTCACCTGTGCCCTCAACCTTGCCGTTCCCTAACCCTAACCCTAGCCCGGAACGGAAACCCACCGGCAGCCCCACACCTTAGCCTCCACCGCACCCTAATCCTAATCCGTACGCGGACACTGACCCGTGAGTCCGCACGTGCCCCGACCCTAGCACGCGTCAGCACCCTCACCTGTGCCCTCAACCTTGCCGTTCCCTAACCCTAACCCTAGCCCGGAACGGAAACCCACCGGCAGCCCCACACCTTAGCCTCCGCCGTACCCTAATCCTACTCCGTACGTGGAACCTGACCCGTGCATCCGCACGTGCCCCGACCCTAGCACGTGTCCGCACCCTCACCTGTGCCCTCAACCTTGCCGTTCCCTAACCCTAACCCTAGCCCGGAACTGAAACCCACCGGCAGCCCCACACCTTAGCCTCCGCCGTACCGTAATCCTACTCCGTACGCGGACATTGACCCGTGCGTCCGCACGTGCCCCGACCCTAGCACGTGTCCGCAACCTCACCTGTGCCCTCAACATTGCCGTTCCCTTACCCTAACTCTAGCCCGGAACGGAAACCCACCGGCAGCCCCACACCTTAGCCTCCGCCGTACCCTAATCCTACTCCGTACGCGGACACTGACCCGTGCGTCCGCACGTGCCCCGACCCTAGCACGTATCCGCACCCTCACCTGTGCCCTCAACCTTGCAGTTCCCTAACCCTAACCCTAGCCCGGAACGGAAACCCACCGGCAACCCCACACCTTAGCCTCCGCCGTACCCTAATCCTACTCCGTACGTGGACACTGACCCGTGCGTCCGCACGTGCCCTGACCCTAGCACGTGTCCGCACCCTCACCTGTGCCCTCAACCTTGCCGTTCCCTAACCCTAACCGTAGCCCGGAACGGAAACGCACCGGCAGCCCCACACCTTAGCCTCCGCCGTACCCTAATCCTAATCCGTACGCGGACACTGACCCGTGCGTCCGCACGTGTCCCGACCCTAGCACGTGTCCTCACCCTCACCTGTGCCCTCAAACTTGCCGTTCCCTAACCCTAAACCTAGCCCGGAACGGAAACCCACCGGCAGCCCCACACCTTAGCCTCCGCCGTACCCTAACCCTAATCCGTACGCGGACACTGACCCGTGCGTCCGCACGTGCCCCGACCCTAGCACGTGTCCGCACCCTTACCTGTGCCCTCAACCTTGCCGTTCCCTAACCCTAACCCTAGCCCGGAACGGAAACCCACCGGCAGCCCCACACCTTAGCCTCCGCCGTACCCTAATCCTAATCCGTACGCGGACACTGACCCGTGCGTCCGCACGTGCCCCCACCCTAGGACGTGTCCGCACCCTCACCTGTGCCCTCAACCTTGCCGTTCCCTAACCCTAACCCTAGCCCGGAACGGAAACCCACCGGAAGCCCCACACCTTAGCCTCCGCCGTACCCTAATCCTAATCCGTACGCGGACACTGACCCGTGCGTCCGCACGTGCCCCGACCCTAGCACGTGTCCGCACCCTTACCTGTGCCCTCAACCTTGCCGTTCCCTAACCCTAACCCTAGCCCGGAACGGAAACCCACCGGCAGCCCCACACCTTAGCCTCCGCCGTACCCTAATCCTTCTCTGTACGCGGACACTGACCCGTGCGTCCGCACGTGCCCCGACCCTAGCACGTGTCCGCACCCTCACCTGTGCCCTCAACCTTGCCGTTCCCTAACCCTAACCCTAGCCCGGAACGGAAACCCACCGGCAGCCCCACACCTTAGCCTCCGCCGTACCCTAATCCTACTCCGTACGCGGACACTGACCCGTGCGTCCGCACGTGCCCTGACCCTAGCACGTGTCCGCACCCTCACCTGTGCCCTCAACCTTGCCGTTCCCTAACCCTAACCCTAGCCCGGAACGGAAACCCACCGGCAGCCCCACACCTTAGCCTCCGCCGTACCCTAATCCTACTCCGTACGCGGACACTGACCCGTGCGTCCGCACGTGCCCCGACCCTAGCACGTGTCCGCACCCTCACCTGTGCCCTCAACCTTGCCGTTCCCTAACCCTAACCCTAGCCCGGAACGGAAACCCACCGGCAGCCCCACACCTTAACCTCCGCCGTACCCTAATCCTACTCCGTACGCGGACACTGACCCGTGCGTCCGCACGTGCCCCGACCCTAGCACGTGTCCGCACCCTCACCTGTGCCCTCAACCTTGCCGTTCCCTAACCCTAACCCTAGCCCGGAACGGAAACCCACCGGCAACCCCACACCTTAGCCTCCGCCGTACCCTAATCCTAATCCGTACGCGGACACTGACCCGTGCGTCCGCACGTGCCCCGACCCTAGCACGTGTCCGCACCCTCACCTGTGCCCTCAACCTTGCCGTTCCCTAACCCTAACCCTAGCCCGGAACGGAAACCCACCGGCAGCCCCACACCTTAGCCTCCGCCGTACCCTATTCCTAATCCGTACGCGGACACTGACCCGTGCGTCCGCACGTGCCCCGACCCTAGCACGTGTCCTCACACTCACCTGTGCCCTCAAACTTGCCGTTCCCTAACCCTAACCCTAGCCCGGAACGAAACCCACCGGCAACCCCACACCTTAGCCTCCGCCGTACCCTAATCCTAATCTGTACGTGGACACTAATCCGTGCGTCCGCACGTGCCCCGACCCTAGCACGTGTCCGCACCCTCACCTGTGCCCTCAACCTTGCCGTTCCCTAACCCTAACCCTAGCCCGGAACGGAAACCCACCGGCAGCCCCACACCTTAGCCTCCGCCGTACCGTAATCCTACTCCGTATGCGGACACTGACCCGTGCGTCCGCACGTGCCCCGACCCTAGCACGTGTCCGCACCCTCACCTGTGCCCTCAACCTTGCCGTTCCCTAACCCTAACCCTAGCCCGGAACGGAAACCCACCGGCAGCCCCACACATTAGCCTCCGCCGTACCCTAATCCTACTACGTACGCGGACACTGACCCATGCGTCCGCACGTGCCCCGACCCTAGCACGTGTCCGCACCCTCACCTGTGCCCTCAACCTTGCAGTTCCCTAACCCTAACCCTAGCCCGGAACGGAAACCCACCGGCAGCCCCACACCTTAGCCTCCGCCGTACCCTAATCCTAATCCGTACGCGGACACTGACCCGTGCGTCCGCACGTGCCCCGACCCTAGCACGTGTCTGCAGCCTCACCTGTGCCCTCAACATTGCCGTTCCCTAACCCTAACCCTAGCCCGGAACGGAAACCCACCGGAAGCCCCACACGTTAGCCTCCGCCGTACCCTAATCCTAATCCGTACGCGGACACTGACACGTGCGTCCGCACGTGCCCCGACCCTAGCACGCGTCCGCACCGTCACCTGTGCCCTCAACCTTGCCGTTCCCTAACCCTTACCCTAGCCCGGAACGGAAACCCAACGGCAGCCCCACACCTTAGCCTCCGCCGTACCCTAATCCTAATCCGTACGCGGACACTGACCCGTGCGTCCGCACGTGCCCCGACCCTAGCACGTGTCCGCACCCTCACCTGTGCCCTCAAACTTGCCGTTCCCTAACCCTAACCCTAGCCCGGAACGGAAACCCACCGGCAGCCCCACACCTTAGCCTCCGCCGTACCCTAATCCTAATCCGTACGCGGACACTGACCCGTGCGTCCGCACGTGCCCCGACCCTAGCACGTGTCCGCACCCTCACCTGTGCCCTCAACCTTGCCGTTCCCTAACCCTAACCCTAGCCCGGAACGGAAAGCCACCAGCAGCCCCACACCTTAGCCTCCGCCGTACCCTAATCCTACTCCGTACGCGGACACTGACCCGTGCGTCCGCACGTGCCCCGACCCTAGCACGTGTCCGCACCCTCACCTGTGCCCTCAACCTTGCCGTTCCCTAACCCTAACCCTAGCCCGGAACGGAAACCCACCGGCAGCCCCACACCTTAACCTCCGCCGTACCCTAATCCTACTCCGTACGCGGACACTGACCCATGCGTCCGCACGTGCCCCGACCCTAGCACGTGTCCGCACCCTCACCTGTGCCCTCAACCTTGCCGTTCCCTAACCCTAACCCTAGCCCGGAACGGAAACCCACCGGCAACCCCACACCTTAGCCTCCGCCGTACCCTAATCCTAATCCGTACGCGGACACTGACCCGTGCGTCCGCACGTGCCCCGACCCTAGCACGTGTCCGCACCCTCACCTGTGCCCTCAACCTTGCCGTTCCCTAACCCTAACCCTAGCCCGGAACGGAAACCCACCGGCAGCCCCACACCTTAGCCTCCGCCGTACCCTAATCCTAATCCGTACGCGGACACTGACCCGTGCGTCCGCACGTGCCCCGACCCTAGCACGTGTCCTCACACTCACCTGTGCCCTCAAACTTGCCGTTCCCTAACCCTAACCCTAGCCCGGAACGGAAACCCACCGGCAACCCCACACCTTAGCCTCCGCCGTACCCTAATCCTAATCTGTACGTGGACACTAATCCGTGCGTCCGCACGTGCCCCGACCCTAGCACGTGTCCGCACCCTCACCTGTGCCCTCAACCTTGCCGTTCCCTAACCCTAACCCTAGCCCGGAACGGAAACCCACCGGCAGCACCACACCTTAGCCTCCGCCATACCGTAATCCTACTCCGTATGCGGACACTGACCCGTGCGTCCGCACGTGCCCCGACCCTAGCACGTGTCTGCACCCTCACCTGTGCCCTCAACCTTGCCGTTCCCTAACCCTAACCCTAGCCCGGAACGGAAACCCACCGGCAGCCCCACACCTTAGCCTCCGCCGTACCCTAATCCTACTCCGTACGCGGACACTGACCCGTGCGTCCGCACGTGCCCCGACCCTAGCACGTGTCCGCACCCTCACCTGTGCCCTCAACCTTGCAGTTCCCTAACGCTAACCCTAGCCCGGAACGGAAACCCACCGGCAGCCCCACACCTTAGCCTCCGCCGTACCCTAATCCTAATCCGTACGCGGACACTGACCCGTGCGTCCGCACGTGCCCCGACCCTAGCACGTGTCCTCACACTCACCTGTGCCCTCAAACTTGCCGTTCCCTAACCCTAACCCTAGCCCGGAACGAAACCCACCGGCAACCCCACACCTTAGCCTCCGCCGTACCCTAATCCTAATCTGTACGTGGACACTAATCCGTGCGTCCGCACGTGCCCCGACCCTAGCACGTGTCCGCACCCTCACCTGTGCCCTCAACCTTGCCGTTCCCTAACCCTAACCCTAGCCCGGAACGGAAACCCACCGGCAGCCCCACACCTTAGCCTCCGCCGTACCGTAATCCTACTCCGTATGCGGACACTGACACGTGCGTCCGCACATGCCCCGACCCTATCACGTGTCCGCACCCTCACCTGTGCCCTCAACCTTGCCGTTCCCTAACCCTAACCCTAGCCCTGAACGGAAACCCACCGGCAGCCCCACACATTAGCCTCCGCCGTACCCTAATCCTACTCCGTACGCGGACACTGACCCGTGCGTCCGCACGTGCCCCGACCCTAGCACGTGTCCGCACCCTCACCTGTGCCCTCAACCTTGCAGTTCCCTAACCCTAACCCTAGCCCGGAACGGAAACCCACCGGCAGCCCCACACCTTCGCCTCCGCCGTACCCTAATCCTAATCCGTACGCGGACACTGACACGTGCGTCCGCACGTACCCCGACCCTAGCACGCGTCTGCACCGTCACCTGTGCCCTCAACCTTGCCGTTCCCTAACCCTTACCCTAGCCCGGAACGGAAACCCAACGGCAGCCCCACACCTTAGCCTCCGCCGTACCCTAATCCTAATCCGTACGCGGACACTGACCCGTGCGTCCGCACGTGCCCCGACCCTAGCACGTGTCCGCACCCTCACCTGTGCCCTCAAACTTGCCGTTCCCTAACCCTAACCCTAGCCCGGAACGGAAACCCACCGGCAGCCCCACACCTTAGCCTCCGCCGTACCCTAATCCTACTCCGTACGCGGACACTGACCCGTGCGTCCGCACGTGCCCCGACCCTAGCACGTGTCCGCACCCTCACCTGTGCCCTCAACCTTGCCGTTCCCTAACCCTAACCCTAGCCCGGAACGGAAACCCACCAGCAGCCCCACACCTTAGCCTCCGCCGTACCCTAATCCTACTCCGTACGCGGACACTGACCCGTGCGTCCGCACGTGCCCCGACCCTAGCACGTGTCCGCACCCTCACCTGTGCCCTCAACCTTGCCGTTCCCTAACCCTAACCCTAGCCCGGAACGGAAACCCACCGGCAGCCCCACACCTTAACCTCCGCCGTACCCTAATCCTACTCCGTACGCGGACACTGACCCATGCGTCCGCACGTGCCCCGACCCTAGCACGTGTCCGCACCCTCACCTGTGCCCTCAACCTTGCCGTTCCCTAACCCTAACCCTAGCCCGGAACGGAAACCCACCGGCAACCCCACACCTTAGCCTCCGCCGTACCCTAATCCTAATCCGTACGCGGACACTGACCCGTGCGTCCGCACGTGCCCCGACCCTAGCACGTGTCCGCACCCTCACCTGTGCCCTCAACCTTGCCGTTCCCTAACCCTAACCCTAGCCCGGAACGGAAACCCACCGGCAGCCCCACACCTTAGCCTCCGCCGTACCCTAATCCTAATCCGTACGCGGACACTGACCCGTGCGTCCGCACGTGCCCCGACCCTAGCACGTGTCCTCACACTCACCTGTGCCCTCAAACTTGCCGTTCCCTAACCCTAACCCTAGCCCGGAACGGAAACCCACCGGCAACCCCACACCTTAGCCTCCGCCGTACCCTAATCCTAATCCGTACGTGGACACTAATCCGTGCGTCCGCACGTGCCCCGACCCTAGCACGTGTCCGCACCCTCACCTGTGCCTTCAACCTTGCCGTTCCCTAACCCTAACCCTAGCCCGGAACGGAAACCCACCGGCAGCACCACACCTTAGCCTCCGCCGTACCGTAATCCTACTCCGTATGCGGACACTGACCCGTGCGTCCGCACGTGCCCCGACCCTAGCACGTGTCCGCACCCTCACCTGTGCCCTCAACCTTGCCGTTCCCTAACCCTAACCCTAGCCCGGAACGGAAACCCACCGGCAGCCCCACACCTTAGCCTCCGCCGTACCCTAATCCTAATCCGTACGCGGACACTGACCCGTGCGTCCGCACGTGCCCCGACCCTAGCACGTGTCCGCACCGTCACCTGTGCCCTCAACCTTGCAGTTCCCTAACCCTAACCCTAGCCCGGAACGGAAACCCACCGGCAGCCCCACACCTTAGCCTCCGCCGTACCCTAATCCTAATCCGTACGCGGACACTGACCCGTGCGTCCGCACGTGCCCCGACCCTAGCACGTGTCCGCACCCTCACCTGTGCCCTCAACCTTGCCGTTCCCTAACCCTAACCCTAGCCCGGAACGGAAACCCACCGGCAGCCCCACACGTTAGCCTCCGCCGTACCCTAATCGGAATCCGTACGCGGACACTGACCCGTGCGTCCGCACATGCCCCGACCCTAGCACGCGTCCGCACCCTCACCTGTGCCCTCAACCTTGCCGTTCCCTAACCCTAAACCTAACCCGGAACGGAAACCCACCGGCAGCCCCACACCTTAGCCTCCGCCGTACCCTAATCCTAATCCGTACGCGGACACTGACCCGTGCGTCCGCACGTGCCCCGACCCTAGCACGCGTCCGCACCCTCACCTGTGCCCTCAACCTTGCCGTTCCCTAACCCTAACCCTAGCCCGGAACGGAAACCCACCGGCAGCCCCACACCTTAGCCTCCACCGTACCCTAATCCTAATCCGTACGCGGACACTGACCCGTGAGTCCGCACGTGCCCCGACCCTAGCACGCGTCAGCACCCTCACCTGTGCCCTCAACCTTGCCGTTCCCTAACCCTAACCCTAGCCCGGAACGGAAACCCACCGGCAGCCCCACACCTTAGCCTCCGCCGTACCATAATCCTACTCCGTACGCGGACACTGACCCGTGCATCCGCACGTGCCCCGACCCTAGCACGTGTCCGCACCCTCACCTGTGCCCTCAACCTTGCCGTTCCCTAACCCTAACCCTAGCCCGGAACTGAAACCCACCGGCAGCCCCACACCTTAGCCTCCGCCGTACCGTAATCCTACTCCGTACGCGGACATTGACCCGTGCGTCCGCACGTGCCCCGACCCTAGCACGTGTCCGCAACCTCACCTGTGCCCTCAACATTGCCGTTCCCTTACCCTAACTCTAGCCCGGAACGGAAACCCACCGGCAGCCCCACACCTTAGCCTCCGCCGTACCCTAATCCTACTCCGTACGCGGACACTGACCCGTGCGTCCGCACGTGCCCCGACCCTAGCACGTATCCGCACCCTCACCTGTGCCCTCAACCTTGCAGTTCCCTAACCCTAACCCTAGCCCGGAACGGAAACCCACCGGCAACCCCACACCTTAGCCTCCGCCGTACCCTAATCCTAATCCGTACGTGGACACTGACCCGTGCGTCCGCACGTGCCCCGACCCTAGCACGTGTCCGCACCCTCACCTGTGCCCTCAACCTTGCCGTTCCCTAACCCTAACCCTAGCCTGGAACGGAAACCCACCGGCAGCCCCACACCTTAGCCTCCGCCGTACCCTAATCCTAATCCGTACGCGGACACTGACCCGTGCGTCCGCACGTGCCCCGACCCTAGCACGTGTCCGCACCCTCACCTGTACCCTCAACCTTGCCGTTCCCTAACCCTAACCCTAGCCCGGAACGGAAACCCACCGGCAGCCCCACACCTTAGCCTCCGCCGTACCCTAATCCTAATCCGTACGCGGACACTGACCCGTGCGTCCGCACGTGCCCCGACCCTAGCACGTGTCCGCACCCTCACCTGTGCCCTCAACCTTGCCGTTCCCTAACCCTAACCCTAGTCCGGAATGGAAACCCACCGGCAACCCCACACCTTAGCCTCCGCCGTACCCTAATCGTAATCCGTACGCAGACACTGACCCGTGCGTCCGCACGTGCCCCGACCCTAGCACGTGTCCGCACCCTCACCTGTGCCCTCAACCTTGCCGTTCCCTAACCCTAACCCTAGCCCGGAACGGAAACCCACCGGCAGCCCCACACCTTAGCCTCCGCCGTACCCTAATCCTAATCCGTACGCGGACGCTGACCCGTGTGTCCGCACGTGCCCCAACCCTAGCACGTGTCCGCACTCTCACCTGTGCCCTCAACCTTGCCGTTCCCTAACCCTAACCCTAGCCCGGAACGGAAACCCACAGGCAGCCCCACACCTTAGCCTCCGCCGTACCCTAATCCTACTCCGTACGTGGACACTGAACCGTGCGTCCGCACGTGCCCTGACCCTAGCACGTGTCCGCACCCTCACCTGTGCCCTCAACCTTGCCGTTCCCTAACCCTAACCCTAGCCCGGAACGGAAACGCACCGGCAGCCCCACACCTTAGCCTCCGCCGTACCCTAATCCTAATCCGTACGCGGACACTGACCCGTGCGTCCGCACGTGTCCCGACCCTAGCACGTGTCCTCACCCTCACCTGTGCCCTCAAACTTGCCGTTCCCTAACCCTAAACCTAGCCCGGAACGGAAACCCACCGGCAGCCCCACACCTTAGCCTCCGCCGTACCCTAATCCTAATCCGTACGCGGACACTGACCCGTGCGTCCGCACGTGCCCCGACCCTAGCACGTGTCCGCACTCTTACCTGTGCCCTCAACCTTGCCGTTCCCTAACCCTAACCCTAGCCCGGAACGGAAACCCACCGGCAGCCCCACACCTTAGCCTCCGCCGTACCCTAATCCTAATCCGTACGCCGACACTGACCCGTGCGTCCGCACGTGCCCCCACCCTAGGACGTGTCCGCACCCTCACCTGTGCCCTCAACCTTGCCGTTCCCTAACCCTAACCCTAGCCCGGAACGGAAACCCACCGGAAGGCCCACACCTTAGCCTCCGCCGTACCCTAATCCTAATCCGTACGCGGACACTGACCCGTGCGTCCGCACGTGCCCCGACCCTAGCACGTGTCCGCACCCTTACCTGTGCCCTCAACCTTGCCGTTCCCTAACCCTAACCCTAGCCCGGAACGGAAACCCACCGGCAGCCCCACACCTTAGCCTCCGCCGTACCCTAATCCTTCTCTGTACGCGGACACTGACCCGTGCGTCCGCACGTGCCCCGACCCTAGCACGTGTCCGCACCCTCACCTGTGCCCTCAAACTTGCCGTTCCCTAACCCTAACCCTAGCCCGGAACGGAAACCCACCGGCAGCCCCACACCTTAGCCTCCGCCGTACCCTAATCCTACTCCGTACGCGGACACTGACCCGTGCGTCCGCACGTGCCCTGACCCTAGCACGTGTCCGCACCCTCACCTGTGCCCTCAACCTTGCCGTTCCCTAACCCTAACCCTAGCCCGGAACGGAAACCCACCGGCAGCCCCACACCTTAGCCTCCGCCGTACCCTAATCCTACTCCGTACGCGGACACTGACCCGTGCGTCCGCACGTGCCCCGACCCTAGCACGTGTCCGCACCCTCACCTGTGCCCTCAACCTTGCCGTTCCCTAACCCTAACCCTAGCCCGGAACGGAAACCCACCGGCAGCCCCACACCTTAACCTCCGCCGTACCCTAATACTACTCCGTACGCGGACACTGACCCGTGCGTCCGCACGTGCCCCGACCCTAGCACGTGTCCGCACCCTCACCTGTGCCCTCAACCTTGCCGTTCCCTAACCCTAACCCTAGCCCGGAACGGAAACCCACCGGCAACCCCACACCTTAGCCTCCGCCGTACCCTAATCCTAATCCGTACGCGGACACTGACCCGTGCGTCCGCACGTGCCCCGACCCTAGCACGTGTCCGCACCCTCACCTGTGCCCTCAACCTTGCCGTTCCCTAACCCTAACCCTAGCCCGGAACGGAAACCCACCGGCAGCCCCACACCTTAGCCTCCGCCGTACCCTAATCCTAATCCGTACGCGGACACTGACCCGTGCGTCCGCACGTGCCCCGACCCTAGCACGTGTCCTCACACTCACCTGTGCCCTCAAACTTGCCGTTCCCTAACCCTAACCCTAGCCCGGAACGAAACCCACCGGCAACCCCACACCTTAGCCTCCGCCGTACCCTAATCCTAATCTGTACGTGGACACTAATCCATGCGTCCGCACGTGCCCCGACCCTAGCACGTGTCCGCACCCTCACCTGTGCCCTCAACCTTGCCGTTACCTAACCCTAACCCTAGCCCGGAACGGAAACCCACCGGCAGCCCCACACCTTAGCCTCCGCCGTACCGTAATCCTACTCCGTATGCGGACACTGACCCGTGCGTCCGCACGTGCCCCGACCCTAGCCCGTGTCCGCACCCTCACCTGTGCCCTCAACCTTGCCGTTCCCTAACCCTAACCCTAGCCCGGAACGGAAACCCACCGGCAGCCCCACACATTAGCCTCCGCCGTACCCTAATCCTACTCCGTACGCGGACACTGACCCGTGCGTCCGCACGTGCCCCGACCCTAGCACGTGTCCGCACCCTCACCTGTGCCCTCAACCTTGCAGTTCCCTAACCCTAACCCTAGCCCGGAACGGAAACCCACCGGCAGCCCCACACCTTAGCCTCCGCCGTACCCTAATCCTAATCCGTACGCGGACACTGACCCGTGCGTCCGCACGTGCCCCGACCCTAGCACGTGTCTGCAGCCTCACCTGTGCCCTCAACCTTGCCGTTCCCTAACCCTAACCCTAGCCCGGAACGGAAACCCACCGGCAGCCCCACACGTTAGCCTCCGCCGTACCCTAATCCTAATCCGTACGCGGACACTGACACGTGCGTCCGCACGTGCCCCGACCCTAGCACGCGTCCGCACCGTCACCTGTGCCCTCAACCTTGCCGTTCCCTAACCCTTACCCTAGCCCGGAACGGAAACCCAACGGCAGCCCCACACCTTAGCCTCTGCCGTACCCTAATCCTAATCCGTACGCGGACACTGACCCGTGCGTCCGCACGTGCCCCGACCCTAGCACGTGTCCGCACCCTCACCTGTGCCCTCAAACTTGCCGTTCCCTAACCCTAACCCTAGCCCGGAACGGAAACCCACCGGCAGCCCCACACCTTAGCCTCCGCCGTACCCTAATCCTACTCCGTACGCGGACACTGACCCGTGCGTCCGCACGTGCCCCGACCCTAGCACGTGTCCGCACCCTCACCTGTGCCCTCAACCTTGCCGTTCCCTAACCCTAACCCTAGCCCGGAACGGAAACCCACCAGCAGCCCCACACCTTAGCCTCCGCCGTACCCTAATCCTACTCCGTACGCGAACACTGACCCGTGCGTCCGCACGTGCCCCGACCCTAGCACGTGTCCGCACCCTCACCTGTGCCCTCAACCTTGCCGTTCCCTAACCCTAACCCTAGCCCGGAACGGAAACCCACCGGCAGCCCCACACCTTAACCTCCGCCGTACCCTAATCCTACTCCGTACGCGGACACTGACCCATGCGTCCGCACGTGCCCCGACCCTAGCACGTGTCCGCACCCTCACCTGTGCCCTCAACCTTGCCGTTCCCTAACCCTAACCCTAGCCCGGAACGGAAACCCACCGGCAACCCCACACCTTAGCCTCCGCCGTACCCTAATCCTAATCCGTACACGGACACTGACCCGTGCGTCCGCACGTGCCCCGACCCTAGCACGTGTCCGCACCCTCACCTGTGCCCTCAACCTTGCCGTTCCCTAACCCTAACCCTAGCCCGGAACGGAAACCCACCGGCAGCCCCACACCTTAGCCTCCGCCGTACCCTAATCCTAATCCGTACGCGGACACTGACCCGTGCGTCCGCACGTGCCCCGACCCTAGCACGTGTCCTCACACTCACCTGTGCCCTCAAACTTGCCGTTCCCTAACCCTAACCCTAGCCCGGAACGGAAACCCACCGGCAACCCCACACCTTAGCCTCCGCCGTACCCTAATCCTAATCTGTACGTGGACACTAATCCGTGCGTCCGCACGTGCCCCGACCCTAGCACGTGTCCGCACCCTCACCTGTGCCCTCAACCTTGCCGTTCCCTAACCCTAACCCTAGCCCGGAACGGAAACCCACCGGCAGCACCACACCTTATCCTCCGCCGTACCGTAATCCTACTCCGTATGCGGACACTGACCCGTGCGTCCGCACGTGCCCCGACCCTAGCACGTGTCCGCACCCTCACCTGTGCCCTCAACCTTGCCGTTCCCTAACCCTAACCCTAGCCCGGAACGGAAACCCACCGGCAGCCCCACACCTTAGCCTCCGCCGTACCCTAATCCTAATCCGTACGCGGACACTGACCCGTGCGTCCGCACGTGCCCCGACCCTAGCACGTGTCCGCACCCTCACCTGTGCCCTCAACCTTGCCGTTCCCTAACCCTAACCCTAGCCCGGAACGGAAACCCACCGGCAGCCCCACACGTTAGCCTCCGCCGTACCCTATTCGGAATCCGTACGCGGACACTGACCCGTGCCTCCGCACATGCCCCGACCCTAGCACGCGTCCGCACCCTCACCTGTGCCCTCAACCTTGCCGTTCCCTAACCCTAACCCTAACCCGGAACGGAAACCCACCGGCAGCCCCACACCTTAGCCTCCGCCGTACCCTAATCCTAATCCGTACGCGGACACTGACCCGTGCATCCGCACGTGCCCCGACCCTAGCACGTGTCCGCACCCTCACCTGTGCCCTCAACCTTGCCGTTCCCTAACCCTAACCCTAGCTCGGAACGGAAACGCACCGGCAGCCCCACACCTTAGCCTCCGCCGTACCCTAATCCTAATCCGTACGCGGACACTGACCCGTGCGTCCGCACGTGCCCCGACCCTAGCACGTGTCCTCACCCTCACCTGTGCCCTCAAACTTGCCGTTCCCTAACCCTAACCCTAGCCCGGAACGGAAACCCACCGGCAGCCCCACACCTTAGCCTCCGCCGTACCCTAATCCTAATCCGTACGCGGACACTGACCCGTGAGTCCGCACGTGCCCCGACCCTAGCACGCGTCTGCACCCTCACCTGTGCCCTCAACCTTGCCGTTCCCTAACCCTAACCCTAGCCCGTAACGGAAACCCACCGGCAGCCCCACACCTTAGCCTCCGCCGTACCCTAATCCTACTCCGTACGCGGAAACTGACCCGTGCGTCCGCACGTGCCCCGACCCTAGCACGTGTCCGCACCCTCACCTGTGCCCTCAACGTTGCCGTTCCCTAACCCTAACCCTAGCCCGGAACGGAAACCCACCGGCAGCCCCACACCTTAGCCTCCGCCGTACCCTAATACTAATCCGTACGCGGACACTGACCCGTGCGTCCGCACGTGCCCCGAACCTAGCACGTGTCTGCACCCTCACCTGTGCCCTCAACCTTGCCGTTCCCTAACCCTAAACCTAGCCCGGAACGGAAACCCACCGGCAGCCCCACACCTTAGCCTCCGCCGTACCCTAATCCTACTCCGTACGCGGACGCTGACCCGTGCGTCCGCACGTGCCCCGACCCTAGCACGTGTCCGCACCCTCACCTGTGCCCTCAACCTTGCCGTTCCCTAACCCTAAACCTAGCCCGGAACGGAAACCCACCGGCAGCCCCACACCTTAGCCTCCGCCGTACCCTAATCCTACTCCGTACGCGGACGCTGACCCGTGCGTCCGCACGTGCCCCGACCCTAGCACGTGTCCGCACCCTCACCTGTGCCCTCAACCTTGCCGTTCCCTAACCCTAAACCTAGCCCGGAACGGAAACCCACCGGCAGCCCCACACCTTAGCCTCCGCCGTACCCTAATCCTAATCCATACGCGGACACTGACCCGTGCGTCCGCACGTGCCCCGAACCTAGCACGTGTCTGCACCCTCACCTGTGCCCTCAACCTTGCCGTTCCCTAACCCTAAACCTAGCCCGGAACGGAAACCCACCGGCAGCCCCACACCTTAGCCTCCGCCGTACCCTAATCCTAATCCGTACGCGGACACTGACCCGTGCGTCCGCACGTGCCCCGACCCTAGCACGTGTCCGCACCCTCACCTGTGCCCTCAACCTTGCCGTTCCCTAACCCTAACCCTAGCCCGGAACGGAAACCCACCGGCAGCCCCACACCTTAGCCTCCGCCGTACCCTAATCCTAATCCGTACGCGGACACTGACCCGTGCGTCCGCACGTGCCCCGACCCTAGCACGTGTCCTCACACTCACCTGTGCCCTCAAACTTGCCGTTCCCTAACCCTAACCCTAGCCCGGAACGAAACCCACCGGCAACCCCACACCTTAGCCTCCGCCGTACCCTAATCCTAATCTGTACGTGGACACTAATCCGTGCGTCCGCACGTGCCCCGACCCTAGCACGTGTCCGCACCCTCACCTGTGCCCTCAACCTTGCCGTTCCCTAACCCTAACCCTAGCCCGGAACGGAAACCCACCGGCAGCCCCACACCTTAGCCTCCGCCGTACCGTAATCCTACTCCGTATGCGGACACTGACCCGTGCGTCCGCACGTGCCCCGACCCTAGCACGTGTCCGCACCCTCACCTGTGCCCTCAACCTTGCCGTTCCCTAACCCTAACCCTAGCCCGGAACGGAAACCCACCGGCAGCCCCACACCTTAGCCTCCGCCGTACCCTAATCCTACTCCGTACGCGGACACTGACCCGTGCGTCCGCACGTGCCCCGACCCTAGCACGTGTCCGCACCCTCACCTGTGCCCTCAACCTTGCAGTTCCCTAACCCTAACCCTAGCCCGGAACGGAAACCCACCGGCAGCCCCACACCTTAGCCTCCGCCGTACCCTAATCCTAATCCGTACGCGGACACTGACCCATGCGTCCGCACGTGCCCCGACCCTAGCACGTGTCTGCAGCCTCACCTGAGCCCTCAACCTTGCCGTTCCCTAACCCTAACCCTAGCCCGGAACGGAAACCCACCGGCAGCCCCACACGTTAGCCTCCGCCGTACCCTAATCCTAATCCGTACGCGGACACTGACACGTGCGTCCGCACGTGCCCCGACCCTAGCACGCGTCCGCACCGTCACCTGTGCCCTCAACCTTGCCGTTCCCTAACCCTTACCCTAGCCCGGAACGGAAACCCAACGGCAGCCCCACACCTTAGCCTCCGCCGTACCCTAATCCTAATCCGTACGCGGACACTGACCCGTGCGTCCGCACGTGCCCCGAACCTAGCACGTGTCCGCACCCTCACCTGTGCCCTCAAACTTGCCGTTCCCTAACCCTAACCCTAGCCCGGAACGGAAACCCACCGGCAGCCCCACACCTTAGCCTCCGCCGTACCCTAATCCTACTCCGTACGCGGACACTGACCCGTGCGTCCGCACGTGCCCCGACCCTAGCACGTGTCCGCACCCTCACCTGTGCCCTCAACCTTGCCGTTCCCTAACCCTAACCCTAGCCCGGAACGGAAACCCACCGGCAGCCCCACACCTTAGCCTCCGCCGTACCCTAATCCTACTCCGTACGCGGACACTGACCCGTGCGTCCGCACGTGCCCCGACCCTAGCACGTGTCCGCACCCTCACCTGTGCCCTCAACCTTGCCGTTCCCTAACCCTAACCCTAGCCCGGAACGGAAACCCACCGGCAGCCCCACACCTTAACCTCCGCCGTACCCTAATCCTACTCCGTACGCGGACACTGACCCATGCGTCCGCACGTGCCCCGACCCTAGCACGTGCCCGCACCCTCACCTGTGCCCTCAACCTTGCCGTTCCCTAACCCTAACCCTAGCCCGGAACGGAAACCCACCGGCAACCCCACACCTTAGCCTCCGCCGTACCCTAATCCTAATCCGTACGCGGACACTGACCCGTGCGTCCGCACGTGCCCCGACCCTAGCACGTGTCCGCACCCTCACCTGTGCCCTCAACCTTGCCGTTCCCTAACCCTAACCCTAGCCCGGAACGGAAACCCACCGGCAGCCCCACACCTTAGCCTCCGCCGTACCCTAATCCTAATCCATACGCGGACACTGACCCGTGCGTCCGCACGTGCCCCGACCCTAGCACGTGTCCTCACACTCACCTGTGCCCTCAAACTTGCCGTTCCCTAACCCTAACCCTAGCCCGGAACGGAAACCCACCGGCAACCCCACACCTTAGCCTCCGCCGTACCCTAATCCTAATCTGTACGTGGACACTAATCCGTGCGTCCGCACGTGCCCCGACCCTAGCACGTGTCCGCACCCTCACCTGTGCCCTCAACCTTGCCGTTCCCTAACCCTAACCCTAGCCCGGAACGGAAACCCACCGGCAGCCCCACACCTTAGCCTCCGCCGTACCGTAATCCTACTCCGTATGCGGACACTGACCCGTGCGTCCGCACGTGCCCCGACCCTAGCACGTGTCCGCACCCTCACCTGTGCCCTCAACCTTGCCGTTCCCTAACCCTAACCCTAGCCCGGAACGGAAACCCACCGGCAGCCCCACACCTTAGCCTCCGCCGTACCCTAATCCTACTCCGTACGCGGACACTGACCCGTGCGTCCGCACGTGCCCCGACCCTAGCACGTGTCCGCACCCTCACCTGTGCCCTCAACCTTGCAGTTCCCTAACCCTAACCCTAGCCCGGAACGGAAACCCACCGGCAGCCCCACACCTTAGCCTCCGCCGTACCCTAATCCTAATCCGTACGCGGACACTGACCCGTGCGTCCGCACGTGCCCCGACCCTAGCACGTGTCTGCAGCCTCACCTGTGCCCTCAACCTTGCCGTTCCCTAACCCCAACCCTAGCCCGGAACGGAAACCCACCGGCAGCCCCACACCTTAGCCTCCGCCGTACCCTAATCCTAATCCGTACGCGGACACTGACACGTGCGTCCGCACGTGCCCCGACCCTAGCACGCGTCCGAACCGTCACCTGTGCCCTCAACCTTGCTGTTCCCTAACCCTTACCCTAGCCCGGAACGGAAACCCAATGGTAGCCCCACACCTTAGCCTCCGCCGTACCCTAATCCTAATCCGTACGCGGACACTGACCCGTGCGTCCGCACGTGCCCCGACCCTAGCACGTGTCCGCACCCTCACCTGTGCCCTCAACCTTGCCGTTCCCTAACCCTAACCCTAGCCCGGAACGGAAACCCACCGGCAGCCCCACACGTTAGCCTCCGCCGTACCCTAATCGGAATCCGTACGCGGACACTGACCCGTGCGTCCGCACATGCCCCGAACCTAGCACGCGTCCGCACCCTCACCTGTGCCCTCAACCTTGCCGTTCCCTAACCCTAACCCTAACCCGGAACGGAAACCCACTGGCAGCCCCACACCTTAGCCTCCGCCGTACCCTAATCCTAATCCGTACGCGGACACTGACCCGTGCATCCGCACGTGCCCCGACCCTAGCACGCGTCCGCACCCTCACCTGTGCCCTCAACCTTGCCGTTCCCTAACCCTAACCCTAGCCCGGAACGGAAACCCACCGGCAGCCCCACACCTTAGCCTCCGCCGTACCCTAATCCTAATCCGTACGCGGACACTGACCCGTGAGTCTGCACGTGCCCCGACCCTAGCACGCGTCAGCACCCTCACCTGTGCCCTCAACCTTGCCGTTCCCTAACCCTAACCCTAGCCCGGAACGGAAACCCACCGGCAGCCCCACACCTTAGCCTCCGCCGTACCCTAATCCTACTCCGTACACGGAAACTGACCCGTGCGTCCGCACGTGCCCCGACCCTAGCACGTATCCGCACCCTCACCTGTGCCCTCAACGTTGCCGTTCCCTAACCCTAACCCTAGCCCGGAACGGAAACCCACCGGCAGCCCCACACCTTAGCCTCCGCCGTACCCTAATCCTAATCCGTATGCGGACACTGACCCGTGCGTCCGCACGTGCCCCGACCCTAGCACGTGTCCGCACCCTCACCTGTGCCCTCAACCTTGCCGTTCCCTAACCCTAACCCTAGCCCGGAACGGAAACCCACCGGCAGCCCCACACCTTCGCCTCCGCCGTACCCTAATCCTACTCCGTACGCGGACGCTGACCCGTGCGTCCGCACGTGCCCCGAACCTAGCACGTGTCCGCACCCTCACCTGTGCCCTCAACCTTACCGTTCCCTAACCCTAAACCTAGCCCGGAACGGAAACCGACCGGCAGCCCCACACCTTAGCCTCCGCCGTAGCCTAATCCTACTCCGTATGCGGACACTGACCCGTGCGTCCGTATGTGCCCCCACCCTAGCACGTGGCCGCACCCTCACCTGTGCCCTCAACCTTGCCGTTCCCTAACCCTAACCCTAGCCCGGAACGGAAACCCACCGGCAGCTGCACACCTTAGCCTCCGCCGTACCCTAATCCTACTCCGTACGCGGACACTGACCCGTGCGTCCGCACGTGCCCCGACCCTAGCACGTGTCCACACCCTCACCTGTGCCCTCAACCTTGCCGTTCCCTAACCCTAACCCTAGCCCGGAACGGAAACCCACCGGCAGCCCCACACCTTAGCCTCCGCCGTACTCTAATCCTACTCCGTACGCGGACACTGACCCATGCGTCCGCACGTGCCCCGACCCTAGCACGTGTCCGCACCCTCACCTGTGCCCTCAACCTTGCCATTCCCTAACCCTAACCCTAGCCCGGAACGGAAACCCACCGGCAGCCCCACACCTTAACCTCCGCCGTACCCTAATCCTACTCCGTACGCGGACACTGACCCGTGCGTCCGCACGTGCCCCGACCCTAGCACGTGTCCGCACCCTCACCTGTGCCCTCAACCTTGCCTTTCCCTAACCCTAACCCTAGCCCGGAACGGAAACCCACCGGCAACCCCACACCTTAGCCTCCGCCGTACCCTAATCCTAATCCGTACGCGGACACTGACCCGTGCGTCCGCACGTGCCCCAACCCTAGCACGTGTCGGCACCCTCACCTGTGCCCTCAACCTTGCCGTTCCCTAACCCTAACCCTAGCCCGGAACGGAAACCCACCGGCAGCCCCACACCTTAGCCTCCGCCGTACCCTAATCCTAATCCGTACGCGGACACTGACCCATGCGTCCGCACGTGCCCCGACCCTAGCACGTGTCCTCACACTCACCTGTGCCCTCAAACTTGCCGTTCCCTAACCCTAACCCTAGCCCGGAACGGAAACCCACCGGCAACCCCACACCTTAGCCTCCGCCGTACCCTAATCCTAATCTGTACGTGGACACTAATCCGTGCGTCCGCACGTGCCCCGACCCTAGCACGTGTCCGCACCCTCACCTGTGCCCTCAACCTTGCCGTTCCCTAACCCTAACCCTAGCCCGGAACGGAAACCCACCGGCAGCCCCACACCTTAGCCTCCGCCGTACCGTAATCCTACTCCGTATGCGGACACTGACCCGTGCGTCCGCACGTGCCCCGACCCTAGCACGTGTCCGCACCCTCACCTGTGCCCTCAACCTTGCCGTTCCCTAACCCTAACCCTAGCCCGGAACGGAAACCCACCGGCAGCCCCACACCTTAGCCTCCGCCGTACCCTAATTCTACTCCGTACGCGGACACTGACCCGTGCGTCCGCACGTGCCCCGACCCTAGCACGTGTCCGCACCCTCACCTGTGCCCTCAACCTTGCAGTTCCCTAACCCTAACCCTAGCCCGGAACGGAAACCCACTGGCAGCCCCACACCTTAGCCTCCGCCGTACCCTAATCCTAATCCGTACGCGGACACTGACCCGTGCGTCCGCACGTGCCACGACCCTAGCACGTGTCTGCAGCCTCACCTGTGCCCTCAACCTTGCCGTTCCCTAACCCTTACCCTAGCCCGGAACGGAAACCCAACGGCAGACCCACACCTTAGCCTCCGCCGTACCCTAATCCTAATCCGTACGCGGACACTGACCCGTGCGTCCGCACGTGCCCCGACCCTAGCACGTGTCCGCACCCTCACCTGTGCCCTCAACCTTGCCGTTCCCTTACCCTAACCCTAGCCCGGAACGGAAACCCACCGGCAGCCCCACACCTTAGCCTCCGCCGTACCCTAATCCTACTCCGTACGCGGACACTGACCCGTGCGTCCGCACGTGCCCCGACCCTAGCACGTGTCCGCACCCTCACCTGTGCCCTCAACCTTGCAGTTCCCTAACCCTAACCCTAGCCCGGAACGGAAACCCACCGGCAGCCCCACACCTTAGCCTCCGCCGTACCCTAATCCTAATCCGTACGCGGACACTGACCCGTGCGTCCGCACGTGCCCCGACCCTAGCACGTGTCCGCACCCTCACCTGTGCCCTCAACCTTGCCGTTCCCTAACCCTAACCCTAACCCGGAACGGAAACCCACCGGCAGCCCCACACCTTAGCCTCCGCCGTACCCTAATCCTAATCCGTACGTGGACACTGACCCGTGCATCCGCACGTGCCCCGACCCTAGCACGCGTCCGCACCCTCACCTGTGCCCTCAACCTTGCCGTTCCCTAACCCTAACCCTAGCCCGGAACGGAAACCCACCGGCAGCCCCACACCTTAGCCTCCGCCGTACCCTAATCCTAATCCGTACGCGGACACTGAGCCGTGAGTCCGCACGTGCCCCGAACCTAGCTCGCGTCAGCACCCTCACCTGTGCCCTCAACCTTGCCGTTCCCTAACCCTAACCCTAGCCCGGAACGGAAACCCCCCGGCAGCCCCACACCTTAGCCTCCGCCGTACCCTAATCCTACTCCGTACGCGGAAACTGACCCGTGCGTCCGCACGTGACCCGACCCTAGCACGTGTCTGCACCCTCACCTGTGCCCTCAACGTTGCCGTTCCCTAACCCTAACCCTAGCCCGGAACGGAAACCCACCGGCAGCCCCACACCTTAGCCTCCGCCGTACCCTAATACTAATCCGTACGCGGACACTGACCCGTGCGTCCGCACGTGCCCCGAACCTAGCACGTGTCTGCACCCTCACCTGTGCCCTCAACCTTGCCGTTCCGTAACCCTAAACCTAGCCCGGAACGGAAACCCACCGGCAGCCCCACACCTTAGCCTCCGCCGTACCCTAATCCTAATCCGTACGCGGACACTGACCCGTGCTTCCGCACGTGCCCCGACCCTAGCACGTGTCCGCACCCTCACCTGTGCCCTCAACCTTGCCGTTCCCTAACCCTAACACTAGCCCGGAACGGAAACCCACCGGCAGCCCCACACCTTAGCCTCCGCCGTACCCTAATCCTACTCCGTACGCGGACGCTGACCCGTGCGTCCGCACGTGCCCCGACCCTAGCACGTGTCCGCACCCTCACCTGTGCCCTCAACCTTGCCGTTCCCTAACCCTAAACCTAGCCCGGAACGGAAACCCACCGGCAGCCCCACACCTTAGCCTCCGCCGTAGCCTAATCCTACTCCGTACGCGGACACTGACCCGTGCGTCCGTATGTGCCCCCACCCTAGCACGTGTCCGCACCCTCACCTGTGCCCTCAACCTTGCCGTTCCCTAGCCCTAACCCTAGCCCGGAACGGAAACCCACCGGCAGCCCCACACCTTAGCCTCCGCCGTACCTTAATCCTAATCCATACGCGGACACTGACACGTGCGTCCGCACGTGCCCCGACCCTAGCACGTGTCCACACCCTCACCTGTGCCCTCAACCTTGCCGTTCCCTAACCCTAACCCTAGCCCGGAACGGAAACCCACCGGCAGCCCCACACCTTAGCCTCCGCCGTACCCTAATCCTAATCTGTACGCGGACACTGACCCGTGCGTCCGCACGTGCCCCGACCCTAGCACGTGTCCGCACCCTCACCTGTGCCCTCAACCTTGCCGTTCCCTAACCCTAACCCTAGCCCGGAACGGAAACCCACCGGCAGCCCCACACCTTAGCCTCCGCTGTACCCTAATCCTAATCCGTACGCGGACACTGACCCGTGCGTCCGCACGTGCCCCGACCCTAGCACGTGTCCGCACCCTTACCTGTGCCCTCAACCTTGCCGTTCCCTAACCCTAACCCTAGCCCGGAACGGAAACCCACCGGCAACCCCACACCTTAGCCTCCGCCGTACCCTAATCCTAATCTGTACGCGGACACTAATCCGTGCGTCCGCACGTGCCCCGACCCTAGCACGTGTCCGCACCCTCACCTGTGCCCTCAACCTTGCCGTTCCCTAACCCTAACCCTAGCCCGGAACGGAAACCCACCGGCAGCCCCACACCTTAGCCTCCGCCGTACCGTAATCCTACTCCGTATGCGGACACTGACCCGTGCGTCCGCACGTGCCCCGACCCTAGCACGTGTCCGCACCCTCACCTGTGCCCTCAACCTTGCCGTTCCCTAACCCTAACCCTAGCCCGGAACGGAAACCCACCGGCAGCCCCACACCTTAGCCTCCGCCGTACCCTAATCCTACTCCGTACGCGAACACTGACCCGTGCGTCCGCACGTGCCCCGACCCTAGCACGTGTCCGCACCCTCACCTGTGCCCTCAACCTTGCAGTTCCCTAACCCTAACCCTAGCCCGGAACGGAAACCCACCGGCAGCCCCACACCTTAGCCTCCGCCGTACCCTAATCCTAATCCGTACGCGGACACTGACCCGTGCGTCCGCACGTGCCCCGACCCTAGCACGTGTCTGCAGCCTCACCTGTGCCCTCAACCTTGCCGTTCCCTAACCCTAACCCTAGCCCGGAACGGAAACCCACCGGCAGCCCCACACGTTAGCCTCCGCCGTACCCTAATCCTAATCCGTACGCGGACACTGACACGTGTGTCCGCACGTGCCCCGACCCTAGCACGCGTCCGCACCGTCACCTGTGCCCTCAACCTTGCCGTTCCCTAACCCTTACCCTAGCCCGGAACGGAAACCCAACGGCAGACCCACACCTTAGCCTCCGCCGTACCCTAATCCTAATCCGTACGCGGACACTGACCCGTGCGTCCGCACGTGCCCCGACCCTAGCACGTGTCCGCACCCTCACCTGTGCCCTCAACCTTGCCGTTCCCTTACCCTAACCCTAGCCCGGAACGGAAACCCACCGGCAGCCCCACACCTTAGCCTCCGCCGTACCCTAATCCTACTCCGTACGCGGACACTGACCCGTGCGTCCGCACGTGCCCCGACCCTAGCACGTGTCCGCACCCTCACCTGTGCCCTCAACCTTGCAGTTCCCTAACCCTAACCCTAGCCCGGAACGGAAACCCACCGGCAGCCCCACACCTTAGCCTCCGCCGTACCCTAATCCTAATCCGTACGCGGACACTGACCCGTGCGTCCGCACGTGCCCCGACCCTAGCACGTGTCCGCACCCTCACCTGTGCCCTCAACCTTGCCGTTCCCTAACCCTAACCCTAACCCGGAACGGAAACCCACCGGCAGCCCCACACCTTAGCCTCCGCCGTACCCTAATCCTAATCCGTACGTGGACACTGACCCGTGCATCCGCACGTGCCCCGACCCTAGCACGCGTCCGCACCCTCACCTGTGCCCTCAACCTTGCCGTTCCCTAACCCTAACCCTAGCCCGGAACGGAAACCCACCGGAAGCCCCACACCTTAGCCTCCGCCGTACCCTAATCCTAATCCGTACGCGGACACTGAGCCGTGAGTCCGCACGTGCCCCGAACCTAGCTCGCGTCAGCACCCTCACCTGTGCCCTCAACCTTGCCGTTCCCTAACCCTAACCCTAGCCCGGAACGGAAACCCCCCGGCAGCCCCACACCTTAGCCTCCGCCGTACCCTAATCCTACTCCGTACGCGGAAACTGACCCGTGCGTCCGCACGTGACCCGACCCTAGCACGTGTCTGCACCCTCACCTGTGCCCTCAACGTTGCCGTTCCCTAACCCTAACCCTAGCCCGGAACGGAAACCCACCGGCAGCCCCACACCTTAGCCTCCGCCGTACCCTAATACTAATCCGTACGCGGACACTGACCCGTGCGTCCGCACGTGCCCCGAACCTAGCACGTGTCTGCACCCTCACCTGTGCCCTCAACCTTGCCGTTCCCTAACCCTAAACCTAGCCCGGAACGGAAACCCACCGGCAGCCCCACACCTTAGCCTCCACCGTACCCTAATCCTAATCCGTACGCGGACACTGACCCGTGCTTCCGCACGTGCCCCGACCCTAGCACGTGTCCGCACCCTCACCTGTGCCCTCAACCTTGCCGTTCCCTAACCCTAACACTAGCCCGGAACGGAAACCCACCGGCAGCCCCACACCTTAGCCTCCGCCGTACCCTAATCCTACTCCGTACGCGGACGCTGACCCGTGCGTCCGCACGTGCCCCGACCCTAGCACGTGTCCGCACCCTCACCTGTGCCTTCAACCTTGCCGTTCCCTAACCCTAACCCTAGCCCGGAACGGAAACCCACCGGCAGCCCCACACCTTAGCCTCCGCCGTACCGTAATCCTACTCCGTATGCGGACACTGACCCGTGCGTCCGCACGTGCCCCGACCCTAGCACGTGTCCGCACCCTCACCTGTGCCCTCAACCTTGCCGTTCCCTAACCCTAACCCTAGCCCGGAACGGAAACCCACCGGCAGCCCCACACCCTAGCCTCCGCCGTACCCTAATCCTACTCCGTACGCGGACACTGACCCGTGCGTCCGCACGTGCCCCGACCCTAGCACGTGTCCGCACCCTCACCTGTGCCCTCAACCTTGCAGTTCCCTAACCCTAAACCTAGCCCGGAACGGAAACCCACCGGCAGCCCCACACCTTAGCCTCCCCCGTACCTTAATCCTAATCCGTACGCGGACACTGACCCGTGCGTCCGCACGTGCCCCGACCCTAGCACGTGTCTGCAGCCTCACCTGTGCCTTCAACCTTGCCGTTCCCTAACCCTAACCCTAGCCCGGAACGGAAACCCACCGGCAGCCCCACACGTTAGCCTCCGCCGTACCCTAATCCTAATCCGTACGCGGACACTGACCCGTGCGTCCGCACGTGCCCCGACCCTAGCACGCGTCCGCACCGTCACCTGTGCCCTCAACCTTGCCGTTCCCTAACCCTTACCCTAGCCCGGAACGGAAACCCACCGGCAGCCCCACACCTTAGCGTCCGCCGTACCCTAATCCTAATCCGTACGCAGACACTGACCCGTGCGTCCGCACGTGCCCCGACCCTAGCACGTGTCCGCACCCTCACCTGTGCCCTCAACCTTGCCGTTCCCTTACCCTAACCCTAGCCCGGATCGGAAACCCACCGGCAGCCCCACACCTTAGCCTCCGCCGTACCCTAATCCTACTCCGTACGCGGACACTGACCCGTGCGTCCGCACGTGCCCCGACCCTAGCACGTGTCCGCACCCTCACCTGTGCCCTCAACCTTGCAGTTCCCTAACCCTAACCCTAGCCCGGAACGGAAACCCACCGGCAGCCCCACACCTTAGCCTCCGCCGTACCCTAATCCTAATCCGTACGCGGACACTGACCCGTGCGTCCGCACGTGCCCCGACCCTAGCACGTGTCCGCACCCTCACCTGTGCCCTCAACCTTGCCGTTCCCTAACCCTAACCCTAGCCCGGAACGGAAACCCACCGGCAGCCCCACACGTTAGCCTCCGCCGTACCCTAATCGGAATCCGTACGTGGACACTGACCCTTGCGTCCGCACATGCCCCGACCCTAGCACGCGTCCGCACCCTCACCTGTGCCCTCAACCTTGCCGTTCCCTAACCCTAACCCTAACCCGGAACGGAAACCCACCGGCAGCCCCACACCTTAGCCTCCGCCGTACCCTAATCCTAATCCGTACGCGGACACTGACCCGTGCGTCCGCACGTGCCCAGACCCTAGCACGCGTCTGCACCCTCACCTGTGCCCTCAACCTTGCCGTTCCCTAACCCTAACCCTAGCCCGGAACGGAAACCCACCGGCAGCCCCACACCTTAACCTCCGCCGTACCCTAATCCTAATCCGTACGCGGACACTGACCCGTGAGTCCGCACGTGCCCCGACCCTAGCACGCGTCAGCACCCTCACCTGTGCCCTCAACCTTGCCGTTCCCTAACCCTAACCCTAGCCCGGAACGGAAACCCACCGGCAGCCCCACACCTTAGCCTCCGCCGTACCCTAATCCTACTCCGTACGCGGAAACTGACCCGTGCGTCCGCACGTGCCCCGACCCTAGCACGTGTCCGCACCCTCACCTGTGCCCTCAACGTTGCCGTTCCCTAACCCTAACCCTAGCCCGGAACGGAAACCCACCGGCAGCCCCACACCTTAGCCTCCGCCGTACCGTAATCCTACTCCGTACGCGGACATTGACCCGTGCGTCCGCACGTGCCCTGACCCTAGCACGTGTCCGCAACCTCACCTGTGCCCTCAACCTTCCCGTTCCCTTACCCTAACCCTAGCCCGGAACGGAAACCCACCGGCAGCCCCACACCTTAGCCTCCGCCGTACCCTAATCCTAATCCGTACGCGGACACTGACCCGTGCGTCCGCACGTGCCCTGACCCTAGCACGTGTCCGCACCCTCCCCTGTGCCCTGAACCTCGCAGTTCCCTAACCCTAACCCTAGCCCGGAACGGAAACCCACCGGCAGCCCCACACCTTAGCCTCCGCCGTACCCTAATCCTAATCCGTACACGGACACTGACCCGTGCGTCCGCACGTGCCCCGACCCTAGCACGTGTCCGCACCCTCACCTGAGCCCTCAACCTTGCCGTTCCCTAACCCTAACCCTAGCCCGGAATGGAAACCCACCGGCATCCCCACACCTTAGCCTCCGCCGTACCCTAATCCTAATCCGTACGCGGACACTGACCCGTGCGTCCGCACGTGCCCCGACCCTAGCACGTGTCCGCACCCTCACCCGTACCCTCAACCTTGCCGTTCCCTAACCCTAACCCTAGCCCGGAATGGAAACCCACCGGCAGCCCCACACCTTAGCCTCCGCCGTACCCTAATCCTACTCCGTACGCGGACACTGACCCGTGCGTCCGCACGTGCCCTGACCCTAGCACGTGTCCGCACCCTCACCTGTGCCCTCAACCTTGCCGTTCCCTAACCCTAACCCTAGCCCGGAACAGAAACCCACCGGCAGCCCCACACCTTAGCCTCCGCCGTACCCTAATCCTAATCCGTACGCGGACACTGACCCGTGCGTCCGCACGTGCCCCGACCCTAGCACGTGTCCTCACCCTCACCTGTGCCCTCAAACTTGCCGTTCCCTAACCCTAACCCTAGCCCGGAACGGAAACCCACCGGCAGCCCCACACCTTAGCCTCCGCCGTACCCTAATCCTAATCCGTACGCGGACACTGACCCGTGCGTCCGCACGTGCCCCAACCCTAGCACGTGTCCGCACCCTTACCTGTGCCCTCAACCTTGCCGTTCCCTAACCCTAACCCTAGCCCGGAACGGAAACCCACCGGCAGCCCCACACGTTAGCCTCCGCCGTACCCTAATCGGAATCCGTACGCGGACACTGACCCTTGCGTCCGCACATGCCCCGACCCTAGCACGCGTCCGCACCCTCACCTGTGCCCTCAACCTTGCCGTTCCCTAACCCTAACCCTAACCCGGAACGGAAACCCACCGGCAGCCCCACACCTTAGCCTCCGCCGTACCCTAATCCTAATCCGTACGCGGACACTGACCCGTGCGTCCGCACGTGCCCCGACCCTAGCACGCGTCCGCACCCTCACCTGTGCCCTCAACCTTGCCGTTCCCTAACCCTAACCCTAGCCCGGAACGGAAACCCACCGGCAGCCCCACACCTTAGCCTCCGCCGCACCCTAATCCTAATCCGTACGCGGACACTGACCCGTGATTCCGCACGTGCCCCGACCCTAGCACGCGTCAGCACCCTCACCTGTGCCCTCAACCTTGCCGTTCCCTAACCCTAACCCTAGCCCGGAACGGAAACCCACCGGCAGCCCCACACCTTAGCCTCCGCCGTACCCTAATCCTACTCCGTACGCGGAAACTGACCCGTGCGTCCGCACGTGCCCCGACCCTAGCACGTGTCCGCACCCTCACCTGTGCCCTCAACGTTGCCGTTCCCTAACCCTAACCCTAGCCCGGAACGGAAACCCACCGGCAGCCCCACACCTTAGCCTCCGCCGTACCGTAATCCTACTCCGTACGCGGACATTGACCCGTGCGTCTGCACGTGCCCCGACCCTAGCACGTGTCCGCAACCTCACCTGTGCCCTCAACCTTCCCGTTCCCTTACCCTAACCCTAGCCCGGAACGGAAACCCACCGGCAGCCCCACACCTTAGCCTCCGCCGTACCCTAATCCTACTCCGTACGCGGACACTGACCCGTGCGTCCGCACGTGCCCTGACCCTAGCACGTGTCCGCACCCTCACCTGTGCCCTCAACCTCGCAGTTCCCTAACCGTAACCATAGCCCGGAACGGAAACCCACCGGCAGCCCCACACCTTAGCCTCCGCCGTACCCTAATCCTAATCCGTACGCGGACACTGACCCGTGCGTCCGCACGTGCCCCGACCCTAGCACGTGTCCGCACCCTCACCTGTGCCCTCAACCTTGCCGTTCCCTAACCCTAACCCTAGCCCGGAACGGAAACCCACCGGCAACCCCACACCTTAGCCTCCGCCGTACCCTAATCGTAATCCGTACGCAGACACTGACCCGTGCGTCCGCACGTGCCCCGACCCTAGCACGTGTCCGCACCCTCACCTGTGCCCTCAACCTTGCCGTTCCCTAACCCTAACCCTAGCCCGGAACGGAAACCCACCGGCAGCCCCACACCTTAGCCTCCGCCGTACCCTAATCCTAATCCGTACGCGGACACTGACCCGTGCGTCCGCACGTGCCCCAACCCTAGCACGTGTCTGCACTCTCACCTGTGCCCTCAACCTTGCCGTTCCCTAACCCTAACCCTAGCCCGGAACGGAAACCCACTGGCAGCCCCACACCTTAGCCTCCGCCATACCCTAATCCTACTCCGTACGCGGACACTGACCCGTGCGTCCGCACGTGCCCCGACCCTAGCACGTGTCCGCACCCTCACCTGTGCCCTCAACCTTGCCGTTCCCTAACCCTAACCCTAGCCCGGAACAGAAACCCACCGGCAGCCCCACACCTTAGCCTCCGCCGTACCCTAATCCTAATCCGTACGCGGACACTGACCCGTGCGTCCGCACGTGCCCCGACCCTAGCACGTGTCCTCACCCTCACCTGTGCCCTCAACCTTGCCGTTCCCTAACCCTAACCCTAGCCCGGAACGGAAACCCACCGGCAGCCCCACACCTTAGCCTCCGCCGTACCCTAATCCTAATCCGTACGCGGACACTGACCCGTGCGTCCGCACGTGCCCCGACCCTAGCACGTGTCCGCACCCTCACCTGTGCCCTCAACCTTGCCGTTCCCTAACCCTAACCCTAGCCCGGAACGGAAACCCACCGGCAGCCCCGCACCTTAGCCTCCGCCGTACCCTAATCCTAATCCGTACGCGGACACTGACCCGTGCGTCCGCACGTTCCCCGACCCTAGCACGTGTCCGCACCCTCACCTGTGCCCTCAACCTTGCCGTTCCCTAACCCTAACCCTAGCCCGGAACGGAAACCTAGCGGCAGCCCCACACCTTAGCCTCCGCCGTACCCTAATCCTAATCCGTACGCGGACAGTGACCCGTGCGTCCGCACGTGCCCCGACCCTAGCACGTGTCCGCACCCTCACCTGTACCCTCAACCTTGCCGTTCCCTAACCCTAACCCTAGCCCGGAACGGAAACCCACCGGCAGCCCCACACCTTAGCCTCCGCCGTACCCTAATCCTAATCCGTACGCGGACACTGACCCGTGCGTCCGCACGTGCCCCGACCCTAGCACGTGTCCGCACCGTCACCTGTGCCCTCAACCTTGCAGTTCCCTAACCCTAACCCTAGCCCGGAACGGAAACCCACCGGCAGCCCCACACCTTAGCCTCCGCCGTACCCTAATCCTAATCCGTACGCGGACACTGACCCGTGCGTCCGCACGTGCCCCGACCCTAGCACGTGTCCGCACCCTCACCTGTGCCCTCAACCTTGCCGTTCCCTAACCCTAACCCTAGCCCGGAACGGAAACCCACCGGCAGCCCCACACCTTAGCCTCCGCCGTACCCTAATTGGAATCCGTACGCGGACACTGACCCGTGCGTCCGCACATGCCCCGACCCTAGCACGCGTCCGCACCCTCACCTGTGCCCTCAACCTTGCCGTTCCCTAACCCTAACCCTAGCCCGGAACGGAAACCCACCGGCAGCCCCACACCTTAGCCTCCGCCGTACCCTAATCCTAATCCGTACGCGGACACTGACCCATGCGTCCGCACGTGCCCCGACACTAGCACGTGTCCTCACACTCACCTGTGCCCTCAAACTTGCCGTTCCCTAACCCTAGCCCGGAACGGAAACCCACCGGCAACCCCACACCTTAGCCTCCTCCGTACCCTAATCCTAATCTGTACGTGGACACTAATCCGTGCGTCCGCACGTGCCCCGACCCTAGCACGTGTCCGCACCCTCACCTGTGCCCTCAACCTTGCCGTTCCCTAACCCTAACCCTAGCCCGGAACGGAAACCCACCGGCAGCCCCACACCTTAGCCTCCGCCGTACCGTAATCCTACTCCGTATGCGGACACTGACCCGTGCGTCCGCACGTGCCCCGACCTTAGCACGTGTCCGCACCCTCACCTGTGCCCTCAACCTTGCCGTTCCCTAACCCTAACCCTAGCCCGGAACGGAAACCCACCGGCAGCCCCACACCTTAGCCTCCGCCGTACCCTAATCCTAATCTGTACGTGGACACTAATCCGTGCGTCCGCACGTGCCCCGACCCTAGCACGTGTCCGCACCCTCACCTGTGCCCTCAACCTTGCCGTTCCCTAACCCTAACCCTAGCCCGGAACGGAAACCCACCGGCAGCCCCACACCTTAGCCTCCGCCGTACCGTAATCCTACTCCGTATGCGGACACTGACCCGTGCGTCCGCACGTGCCCCGACCCTAGCACGTGTCCGCACCCTCACCTGTGCCCTCAACCTTGCCGTTCCCTAACCCTAACCCTAGCCCGGAACGGAAACCCACCGGCAGCCCCACACCTTAGCCTCCGCCGTACCCTAATCCTACTCCGTACGCGGACACTGACCCGTGCGTCCGCACGTGCCCCGACCCTAGCACGTGTCCGCACCCTCACCTGTGCCCTCAACCTTGCAGTTCCCTAACCCTAACCCTAGCCCGGAACGGAAACCCACCGGCAGCCCCACACCTTAGCCTCCGCCGTACCCTAATCCTAATCCGTACGCGGACACTGACCCGTGCGTCCGCACGTGCCCCGACCCTAGCACGTGTCTGCAGCCTCACCTGTGCCCTCAAACTTGCGGTTCCCTAACCCTAACCCTAGCCCGGAACGGAAACCCACCGGCAGCCCCACACGTTAGCCTCCACCGTACCCTAATCCTAATCCGTACGCGGACACTGACACGTGCGTCCGCACGTGCCCCGACCCTAGCACGCGTCCACACCGTCACCTGTGCCCTCAACCTTGCCGTTCCCTAACCCTTACCCTAGCCCGGAACGGAAACCCAACGGCAGCCCCACACCTTAGCCTCCGCCGTACCCTAATCCTAATCCGTACGCGGACACTGACCCGTGCGTCCGCACGTGCCCCGACCCTAGCATGTGTCCGCACCCTCACCTGTGCCCTCAACCTTGCCGTTCCCTTACCCTAACCCTAGCCCGGAACGGAAACCCACCGGCAGCCCCACACCTTAGCCTCCACCGTACCCTAATCCTACTCCGTACGCGGACACTGACCCGTGCGTCCGCACGTTCCCCGACCCTAGCACGTGTCCGCACCCTCACCTGTGCCCTCAACCTTGCAGTTCCCTAACCCTAACCCTAGCCCGGAACGGAAACCCACCGGCAGCCCCACACCTTAGCCTCCGCCGTACCCTAATCCTAATCCGTACGCGGACACTGACCCGTGCGTCCGCACGTGCCCCGACCCTAGCACGTGTCCGCACCCTCACCCGTACCCTCAACCTTGCCGTTCCCTAACCCTAACCCTAGCCCGGAATGGAAACCCACCGGCAGCCCCACACCTTAGCCTCCGCCGTACCCTAATCCTAATCCGTACGCGGACACTGACCCGTGCGTGCGCACGTGCCCCGACCCTAGCACGTGTCCGCGCCCTCACCTGTGCCCTCAAGCTTGCCGTTCCCTAACCCTAACCCTAGCCCGGAACGGAAACCCACCGGCAACCCCACACCTTAGCCTCCGCCGTACCCTAATCGTAATCCGTACGCAGACACTGACCCGTGCGTCCGCACGTGCCCCGACCCTAGCACGTGTCCGCACCCTCACCTGTGCCCTCAACCTTGCCGTTCCCTAACCCTAACCCTAGCCCGGAACGGAAACCCACCGGCAGCCCCACACCTTAGCCTCCGCCGTACCCTAATCCTAATCCGTACGCGGACACTGACCCGTGCGTCCGCACGTGCCCCAACCCTAGCACGTGTCCGCACTCTCACCTGTGCCCTCAACCTTGCCGTTCCCTAACCCTAACCCTAGCCCGGAACGGAAACCCACTGGCAGCCCCACACCTTAGCCTCCGCCGTACCCTAATCCTACTCCGTACGCGGACACTGACCCGTGCGTCCGCACGTGCCCTGACCCTAGCACGTGTCCGCACCCTCACCTGTGCCCTCAACCTTGCCGTTCCCTAACCCTAACCCTAGCCCGGAACAGAAACCCACCGGCAGCCCCACACCTTAGCCTCCGCCGTACCCTAATCCTAATCCGTACGCGGACACTGACCCGTGCGTCCGCACGTGCCCCGACCCTAGCACGTGTCCTCACCCTCACCTGTGCCCTCAAACTTGCCGTTCCCTAACCCTAACCCTAGCCCGGAACGGAAACCCACCGGCAGCCCCACACCTTAGCCTCCGCCGTACCCTAATCCTAATCCGTACGCGGACACTGACCCGTGCGTCCGCACGTGCCCCAACCCTAGCACGTGTCCGCACCCTTACCTGTGCCCTCAACCTTGCCGTTCCCTAACCCTAACCCTAGCCCGGAACGGAAACCCACCGGCAGCCCCACACGTTAGCCTCCGCCGTACCCTAATCGGAATCCGTACGCGGACACTGACCCTTGCGTCCGCACATGCCCCGACCCTAGCACGCGTCCGCACCCTCACCTGTGCCCTCAACCTTGCCGTTCCCTAACCCTAACCCTAACCCGGAACGGAAACCCACCGGCAGCCCCACACCTTAGCCTCCGCCGTACCCTAATCCTAATCCGTACGCGGACACTGACCCGTGCGTCCGCACGTGCCCCGACCCTAGCACGCGTCCGCACCCTCACCTGTGCCCTCAACCTTGCCGTTCCCTAACCCTAACCCTAGCCCGGAACGGAAACCCACCGGCAGCCCCACACCTTAGCCTCCGCCGCACCCTAATCCTAATCCGTACGCGGACACTGACCCGTGATTCCGCACGTGCCCCGACCCTAGCACGCGTCAGCACCCTCACCTGTGCCCTCAACCTTGCCGTTCCCTAACCCTAACCCTAGCCCGGAACGGAAACCCACCGGCAGCCCCACACCTTAGCCTCCGCCGTACCCTAATCCTACTCCGTACGCGGAAACTGACCCGTGCGTCCGCACGTGCCCCGACCCTAGCACGTGTCCGCACCCTCACCTGTGCCCTCAACGTTGCCGTTCCCTAACCCTAACCCTAGCCCGGAACGGAAACCCACCGGCAGCCCCACACCTTAGCCTCCGCCGTACCGTAATCCTACTCCGTACGCGGACATTGACCCGTGCGTCCGCACGTGCCCCGACCCTAGCACGTGTCCGCACCCTCACCTGTGCCCTCAACCTTGCCGTTCCCTAACCCTAACCCTAGCCCGGAACAGAAACCCACCGGCAGCCCCACACCTTAGCCTCCGCCGTACCCTAATCCTAATCCGTACGCGGACACTGACCCGTGCGTCCGCACGTGCCCCGACCCTAGCACGTGTCCTCACCCTCACCTGTGCCCTCAACCTTGCCGTTCCCTAACCCTAACCCTAGCCCGGAACGGAAACCCACCGGCAGCCCCACACCTTAGCCTCCGCCGTACCCTAATCCTAATCCGTACGCGGACACTGACCCGTGCGTCCGCACGTGCCCCGACCCTAGCACGTGTCCGCACCCTCACCTGTGCCCTCAACCTTGCCCTTCCCTAACCCTAACCCTAGCCCGGAACGGAAACCCACCGGCAGCCCCGCACCTTAGCCTCCGCCGTACCCTAATCCTAATCCGTACGCGGACACTGACCCGTGCGTCCGCACGTTCCCCGACCCTAGCACGTGTCCGCACCCTCACCTGTGCCCTCAACCTTGCCGTTCCCTAACCCTAACCCTAGCCCGGAACGGAAACCTAGCGGCAGCCCCACACCTTAGCCTCCGCCGTACCCTAATCCTAATCCGTACGCGGACAGTGACCCGTGCGTCCGCACGTGCCCCGACCCTAGCACGTGTCCGCACCCTCACCTGTACCCTCAACCTTGCCGTTCCCTAACCCTAACCCTAGCCCGGAACGGAAACCCACCGGCAGCCCCACACCTTAGCCTCCGCCGTACCCTAATCCTAATCCGTACGCGGACACTGACCCGTGCGTCCGCACGTGCCCCGACCCTAGCACGTGTCCGCACCGTCACCTGTGCCCTCAACCTTGCAGTTCCCTAACCCTAACCCTAGCCCGGAACGGAAACCCACCGGCAGCCCCACACCTTAGCCTCCGCCGTACCCTAATCCTAATCCGTACGCGGACACTGACCCGTGCGTCCGCACGTGCCCCGACCCTAGCACGTGTCCGCACCCTCACCTGTGCCCTCAACCTTGCCGTTCCCTAACCCTAACCCTAGCCCGGAACGGAAACCCACCGGCAGCCCCACACGTTAGCCTCCGCCGTACCCTAATTGGAATCCGTACGCGGACACTGACCCGTGCGTCCGCACATGCCCCGACCCTAGCACGCGTCCGCACCCTCACCTGTGCCCTCAACCTTGCCGTTCCCTAACCCTAACCCTAGCCCGGAACGGAAACCCACCGGCAGCCCCACACCTTAGCCTCCGCCGTACCCTAATCCTAATCCGTACGCGGACACTGACCCATGCGTCCGCACATGCCCCGACACTAGCACGTGTCCTCACACTCACCTGTGCCCTCAAACTTGCCGTTCCCTAACCCTAGCCCGGAACGGAAACCCACCGGCAACCCCACACCTTAGCCTCCTCCGTACCCTAATCCTAATCTGTACGTGGACACTAATCCGTGCGTCCGCACGTGCCCCGACCCTAGCACGTGTCCGCACCCTCACCTGTGCCCTCAACCTTGCCGTTCCCTAACCCTAACCCTAGCCCGGAACGGAAACCCACCGGCAGCCCCACACCTTAGCCTCCGCCGTACCGTAATCCTACTCCGTATGCGGACACTGACCCGTGCGTCCGCACGTGCCCCGACCTTAGCACGTGTCCGCACCCTCACCTGTGCCCTCAACCTTGCCGTTCCCTAACCCTAACCCTAGCCCGGAACGGAAACCCACCGGCAGCCCCACACCTTAGCCTCCGCCGTACCCTAATCCTAATCTGTACGTGGACACTAATCCGTGCGTCCGCACGTGCCCCGACCCTAGCACGTGTCCGCACCCTCACCTGTGCCCTCAACCTTGCCGTTCCCTAACCCTAACCCTAGCCCGGAACGGAAACCCACCGGCAGCCCCACACCTTAGCCTCCGCCGTACCGTAATCCTACTCCGTATGCGGACACTGACCCGTGCGTCCGCACGTGCCCCGACCCTAGCACGTGTCCGCACCCTCACCTGTGCCCTCAACCTTGCCGTTCCCTAACCCTAACCCTAGCCCGGAACGGAAACCCACCGGCAGCCCCACACCTTAGCCTCCGCCGTACCCTAATCCTACTCCGTACGCGGACACTGACCCGTGCGTCCGCACGTGCCCCGACCCTAGCACGTGTCCGCACCCTCACCTGTGCCCTCAACCTTGCAGTTCCCTAACCCTAACCCTAGCCCGGAACGGAAACCCACCGGCAGCCCCACACCTTAGCCTCCGCCGTACCCTAATCCTAATCCGTACGCGGACACTGACCCGTGCGTCCGCACGTGCCCCGACCCTAGCACGTGTCTGCAGCCTCACCTGTGCCCTCAAACTTGCGGTTCCCTAACCCTAACCCTAGCCCGGAACGGAAACCCACCGGCAGCCCCACACGTTAGCCTCCACCGTACCCTAATCCTAATCCGTACGCGGACACTGACACGTGCGTCCGCACGTGCCCCGACCCTAGCACGCGTCCACACCGTCACCTGTGCCCTCAACCTTGGCGTTCCCTAACCCTTACCCTAGCCCGGAACGGAAACCCAACGGCAGCCCCACACCTTAGCCTCCGCCGTACCCTAATCCTAATCCGTACGCGGACACTGACCCGTGCGTCCGCACGTGCCCCGACCCTAGCATGTGTCCGCACCCTCACCTGTGCCCTCAACCTTGCCGTTCCCTTACCCTAACCCTAGCCCGGAACGGAAACCCACCGGCAGCCCCACACCTTAGCCTCCACCGTACCCTAATCCTACTCCGTACGCGGACACTGACCCGTGCGTCCGCACGTTCCCCGACCCTAGCACGTGTCCGCACCCTCACCTGTGCCCTCAACCTTGCAGTTCCCTAACCCTAACCCTAGCCCGGAACGGAAACCCACCGGCAGCCCCACACCTTAGCCTCCGCCGTACCCTAATCCTACTCCGTACGCGGAAACTGACCCGTGTGTCCGCACGTGACCCGACCCTAGCACGTGTCTGCACCCTCACCTGTGCCCTCAACGTTGCCGTTCCCTAACCCTAACCCTAGCCCGGAACGGAAACCCACCGGCAGCCCCACACCTTAGCCTCCGCCGTACCCTAATACTAATCCGTACGCGGACACTGACCCGTGCGTCCGCACGTGCCCCGAACCTTGCACGTGTCTGCACCCTCACCTGTGCCCTCAACCTTGCCGTTCCCTAACCCTAAACCTAGCCCGGAACGGAAACCCACCGCAGCCCCACACCTTAGCCTCCGCCGTACCCTAATCCTAATCCGTACGCGGACACTGACCCGTGCGTCCGCACGTGCCCCGACCCTAGCACGTGTCCGCACCCTCACCTGTGCCCTCAAACTTGCCGTTCCCTAACCCTAACACTAGCCCGGAACGGAAACCCACCGGGAGCCCCACACCTTAGCCTCCGCCGTACCCTAATCCTACTCCGTACGCGGACACTGACCGGTGCGTCCGCACGTGCCCCGACCCTAGCACGTGTCCGCACCCTCACCTGTGCCCTCAACCTTGCCGTTCCCTAACCCTAAACCTAGCCCGGAACGGAAACCCACCGGCAGCCCCACACCTTAGCCTCCGCCGTAGCCTAATCCTACTCCGTACGCGGACACTGACCCGTGCGTCCGTATGTGCCCCCACCCTAGCACGTGTCCGCACCCTCACCTGTGCCCTCAACCTTGCCGTTCCCTAGCCCTAACCCTAGCCCGGAACGGAAACCCACCGGCAGCCCCACACCTTAGCCTCCGCCGTGCCCTAATCCTAATCCATACGCGGACACTGACCTGTGCGTCCGCACGTGCCCCGACACTAGCACGTGTCCGCACCCTCACCTGTGCCCTCAACCTTGCCGTTCCCTAACCCTAACCCTAGCCCGGAACGGAAACCCACCGGCAGCCCCACACCTTAGCCTCTGCCGTACCCTAATCCTAATCTGTACGCGGACACTGACCCGTGCGTCCGCACGTGCCCCGACCCTAGCACATGTCCGCACCCTCACCTGTGCCCTCAACCTTGCCGTTCCCTAACCCTAACCCTAGCCCGGAACGGAAACCCACCGGCAGCCCCACACCTTAGCCTCCGCCGTACCCTAATCCTAATCCGTACGCGGACACTGACCCGTGCGTCCGCACGTGCCCCGACCCTAGCACGTGTCCGCACCCTTACCTGTGCCCTCAACCTTGCCGTTCCCTAACCCTAACCCTAGCCCGGAACGGAAACCCACCGGCAACCCCACACCTTAGCCTCCGCCGTACCCTAATCCTAATCTGTACGCGGACACTAATCCGTGCGTCCGCACGTGCCCCGACCCTAGCACGTGTCCGCACCCTCACCTGTGCCCTCAACCTTGCCGTTCCCTAACCCTAACCCTAGCCCGGAACGGAAACCCACCGGCAGCCCCACACCTTAGCCTCCGCCGTACCGTAATCCTACTCCGTATGCGGACACTGACCCGTGCGTCCGCACGTGCCCCGACCCTAGCACGTGACCGCACCCTCACCTGTGCCCTCAACCTTGCCGTTCCCTAACCCTAACCCTAGCCCGGAACGGAAACCCACCGGCAGCCCCACACCTTAGCCTCCGCCGTACCCTAATCCTACTCCGTATGCGGACACTGAACCGTGCGTCCGCACGTGCCCCGACCCTAGCACGTGTCCGCACCCTCACCTGTGCCCTCAACCTTGCAGTTCCCTAACCCTAACCCTAGCCCGGAACGGAAACCCACCGGCAGCCCCACACCTTAGCCTCCCCCGTACCTTAATCCTAATCCGTACGCGGACACTGACCCGTGCGTCTGCACGTGCCCCGACCCTAGCACGTGTCTGCAGCCTCACCTGTGCCCTCAACCTTGCCGTTCCCTAACCCTAACCCTAGCCCGGAACGGAAACCCACCGGCAGCCCCACACGTTAGCCTCCGCCGTACCCTAATCCTAATCTGTACGCGGACACTGACACGTGCGTCCGCACGTGCCCCGACCCTAGCACGCGTCCGCACCGTCACCTGTGTCCTCAACCTTGCCGTTCCCTAACCCTTACCCTAGCCCGGAACGGAAACCCACCGGCAGCCCCACACCTTAGCGTCCGCCGTACCCTAATCCTAATCCGTACGCAGACACTGACCCGTGCGTCCGCACGTGCCCCGACCCTATCACGTGTCCGCACCCTCACCTGTGCCCTCAACCTTGCCGTTCCCTTACCCTAACCCTAGCCCGGAACGGAAACCCACCGGCAGCCCCACACCTTAGCCTCCGCCGTACCCTAATCCTACTCCGTACGCGGACACTGACCCGTGCGTCCGCACGTGCCCCGACCCTAGCACGTGTCCGCACCCTCACCTGTGCCCTCAACCTTGCAGTTCCCTAACCCTAACCCTAGCCCGGAACGGAAACCCACCGGCAGCCCCACACCTTAGCCTCCGCCGTACCCTAATCCTAATCCGTACGTGGACACTGACCCGTGCGTCCGCACGTGCCCCGACCCTAGCACGTGTCCGCACCCTCACCTGTACCCTCAACCTTGCCGTTCCCTAACCCTAACCCTAGCCCGGAACGGAAACCCACCGGCAGCCCCACACGTTAGCCTCCGCCGTACCCTAATCGGAATCCGTACGCGGACACTGACCCGTGCGTCCGCACATGCCCCGACCCTAGCAAGCGTCCGCACCCTCACCTGTGCCCTCAACCTTGCCGTTCCCTAACCCTAACCCTAACCCGGAACGGAAACCCACCGGCAGCCCCACACCTTAGCCTCCGCCGTACCCTAATCCTAATCCGTACGCGGACACTGACCCGTGCGTCCGCACGTGCCCCGACCCTAGCACGCGTCCGCACCCTCACCTGTGCCCTCAACCTTGCCGTTCCCTAACCCTAACCCTAGCCCGGAACGGAAACCCACCGGCAGCCCCACACCTTAGCCTCCACCGTACCCTAATCCTAATCCGTACGCGGACACTCACCCGTGAGTCCGCACGTGCCCCGACCCTAGCACGCGTCAGCACCCTCACCTGTGCCCTCAACCTTGCCGTTCCCTAACCCTAACCCTAGCCCGGAACGGAAACCCACCGGCAGCCCCACACCTTAGCCTCCGCCGTACCCTAATCCTACTCCGTACGCGGAACCTGACCCGTGCATCCGCACGTGCCCCGACCCTAGCACGTGTCCGCACCCTCACCTGTGCCCTCAACCTTGCCGTTCCCTAACCCTAACCCTAGCCCGGAACTGAAACCCACCGGCAGCCCCACACCTTAGCCTCCGCCGTACCGTAATCCTACTCCGTACGCGGACATTGACCCGTGCGTCCGCACGTGCCCCGACCCTAGCACGTGTCCGCAACCTCACCTGTGCCCTCAACCTTGCCGTTCCCTTACCCTAACTCTAGCCCGGAACGGAAACCCACCGGCAGCCCCACACCTTAGCCTCCGCCGTACCCTAATCCTACTCCGTACGCGGACACTGACCCGTGCGTCCGCACGTGCCCCGACCCTAGCACGTATCCGCACCCTCACCTGTGCCCTCAACCTTGCAGTTCCCTAACCCTAACCCTAGCCCGGAACGGAAACCCACCGGCAACCCCACACCTTAGCCTCCGCCGTAACCTAATCCTAATCCGTATGTGGACACTGACCCGTGCGTCCGCACGTGCCCCGACCCTAGCACGTGTCCGCACCCTCACCTGTGCCCTCAACCTTGCCGTTCCCTAACCCTAACCCTAGCCTGGAACGGAAACCCACCGGCAGCCCCACACCTTAGCCTCCGCCGTACCCTAATCCTATTCCGTACGCGGACACTGACCCGTGCGTCCGCACGTGCCCCGACCCTAGCACGTGTCCGCACCCTCACCTGTACCCTCAACCTTGCCGTTCCCTAACCCTAACCCTAGCCCGGAACGGAAACCCACCGGCAGCCCCACACCTTAGCCTCCGCCGTACCCTAATCCTAATCCGTACGCGGACACTGACCCGTGCGTCCGCACGTGCCCCGACCCTAGCACGTGTCCGCACCCTCACCTGTGCCCTCAACCTTGCCGTTCCCTAACCCTAACGCTAGTCCGGAACGGAAACCCACCGGCAACCCCACACCTTAGCCTCCGCCGTACCCTAATCGTAATCCGTACGCAGACACTGACCCGTGCGTCCGCACGTGCCCCGACCCTAGCACGTGTCCGCACCCTCACCTGTGCCCTCAACCTTGCCGTTCCCTAACCCTAACCCTAGCCCGGAACGGAAACCCACCGGCAGCCCCACACCTTAGCCTCCGCCGTACCCTAATCCTAATCCGTACGTGGACGCTGACCCGTGCGTCCGCACGTGCCCCAACCCTAGCACGTGTCCGCACTCTCACCTGTGCCCTCAACCTTGCCGTTCCCTAACCCTAACCCTAGCCCGGAACGGAAACCCACTGGCAGCCCCACACCTTAGCCTCCGCCGTACCCTAATCCTACTCCGTACGCGGACACTGACACGTGCGTCCGCACGTGCCCTGACCCTAGCACGTGTCCGCACCCTCACCTGTGCCCTCAACCTTGCAGTTCCCTAACCCTAACCCTAGCCCGGAACGGAAACCCACCGGCAGCCCCACACCTTAGCCTCCGCCGTACCCTAATCCTAATCCGTACGCGGACACTGACCCGTGCGTCCGCACGTGCCCCGACCCTAGCACGTGTCTGCAGCCTCACCTGTGCCCTCAACCTTGCCGTTCCCTAACCCTAACCCTAGCCCGGAACGGAAACCCACCGGCAGCCCCACACGTTAGCCTCCGCCGTACCCTAATCCTAATCCGTACGCGGACACTGACACGTGCGTCCGCACGTGCCCCGACCCTAGCACGCGTCCGCACCATCACCTGTGCCCTCAACCTTGCCGTTCCCTAACCCTTACCCTAGCCCGGAACGGAAACCCAACGGCAGCCCCACACCTTAGCCTCCGCCGTACCCTAATCCTAATCCGTACGCGGACACTGACCCGTGCGTCCACACGTGCCCCGACACTAGCACGTGTCCGCACCCTCACCTGTGCCCTCAAACTTGCCGTTCCCTAACCCTAACCCTAGCCCGGAACGGAAACCCACCGGCAGCCCCACACCTTAGCCTCCGCCGTACCCTAATCCTACTCCGTACGCGGACACTGACCCGTGCGTCCGCACGTGCCCCGACCCTGGCACGTGTCCGCACCCTCACCTGTGCCCTCAACCTTGCCGTTCCCTAACCCTAACCCTAGCCCGGAACGGAAAGCCACCAGCAGCCCCACACCTTAGCCTCCGCCGTACCCTAATCCTACTCCGTACGCGGACACTGACCCGTGCGTCTGCACGTGCCCTGACCCTAGCACGTGTCCGCACCCTCACCTGTGCCCTCAACCTTGCCGTTCCCTAACCCTAACCCTAGCCCGGAACGGAAACCCACCGGCAGCCCCACACCTTAACCTCCGCCGTACCCTAATCCTACTCCGTACGCGGACACTGACCCATGCGTCCGCACGTGCCCCGACCCTAGCACGTGTCTGCACCCTCACCTGTGCCCTCAACCTTGCCGTTCCCTAACCCTAACCCTAGCCCGGAACGGAAACCCACCGGCAACCCCACACATTAGCCTCCGCCGTACCCTAATCCTAATCCGTACGCGGACACTGACCCGTGCGTCCGCACGTGCCCCGACCCTAGCACGTGTCCGCACCCTCACCTGTGCCCTCAACCTTGCCGTTCCCTAACCCTAACCCTAGCCCGGAACGGAAACCCACCGGCAGCCCCACACCTTAGCCTCCGCCGTACCCTAATCCTAATCCGTACGCGGACACTGACCCGTGCGTCCGCACGTGCCCCGACCCTAGCACGTGTCCTCACACTCACCTGTGCCCTCAAACTTGCCGTTCCCTAACCCTAACCCTAGCCCGGAACGGAAACCCACCAGCAACCCCACACCTTAGACTCCGCCGTACCCTAATCCTAATCCGTACGTGGACACTAATCCGTGCGTCCGCACGTGCCCCGACCCTAGCACGTGTCCGCACCCTCACCTGTGCCCTCAACCTTGCCGTTCCCTAACCCTAACCCTAGCCCGGAACGGAAACCCACCGGCAGCACCACACCTTAGCCTCCGCCGTACCCTAATCCTAATCCGTACGCGGACACTGACTCGTGCGTCCGCACGTGCCCCGACCCTAGCACGCGTCCGCACCCTCACCTGTGCCCTCAACATTGCCGTTCCCTAACCCTAACCCTAGCCCGGAACGGAAACCCACCGGCAGCCCCACACCTTAGCCTCCACCGTACCCTAATCCTAATCCGTACGCGGACACTGACCCGTGCGTCCGCACGTGCCCCGACCCTAGCACGTGTCCGCACCCTTACCTGTGCCCTCAACCTTGCCGTTCCCAAACCCTAACCCTAGCCCGGAACGGAAACCCACCGGCAGCCCCACACCTTAGCCTCCGCCGTACCCTAATCCTAATCCGTACGCGGACACTGACCCGTGCGTCCGCACGTGCCCCCACCCTAGAACGTGTCCGCACCCTCACCTGTGCCCTCAACCTTGCCGTTCCCTAACCCTAACCCTAGCCCGGAACGGAAACCCACCGGAAGCCCCACACCTTAGCCTCCGCCGTACCCTAATCCTAATCCGTACGCGGACACTGACCCGTGCGTCCGCACGTGCCCCGACCCTAGCACGTGTCCGCACCCTTACCTGTGCCCTCAACCTTGCCGTTCCCTAACCCTAACCCTAGCCCGGAACGGAAACCCACCGGCAGCCCCACACCTTAGCCTCCGCCGTACCCTAATCCTTCTCTGTACGCGGACACTGACCCGTGCGTCCGCACGTGCCCCGACCCTAGCACGTGTCCGCACCCTCACCTGTGCCCTCAACCTTGCCGTTCCCTAACCCTAACCCTAGCCCGGAACGGAAACCCACCGGCAGCCCCACACCTTAGCCTCCGCCGTACCCTAATCCTACTCCGTACGCGGACACTGACCCGTGCGTCCGCACGTGCCCTGACCCTAGCACGTGTCCGCACCCTCACCTGTGCCCTCAACCTTGCCGTTCCCTAACCCTAACCCTAGCCCGGAACGGAAACCCACCGGCAGCCCCACACCTTAGCCTCCGCCGTACCCTAATCCTACTCCGTACGCGGACACTGACCCGTGCGTCCGCACGTGCCCCGACCCTAGCACGTGTCCGCACCCTCACCTGTGCCCTCAACCTTGCCGTTCCCTAACCCTAACCCTAGCCCGGAACGGAAACCCACCGGCAGCCCCACACCTTAACCTCCGCCGTACCCTAATCCTACTCCGTACGCGGACACTGACCCGTGCGTCCGCACGTGCCCCGACCCTAGCACGTGTCCGCACCCTCACCTGTGCCCTCAACCTTGCCGTTCCCTAACCCTAACCCTAGCCCGGAACGGAAACCCACCGGCAACCCCACACCTTAGCCTCCGCCGTACCCTAATCCTAATCCGTACGCGGACACTGACCCGTGCGTCCGCACGTGCCCCGACCCTAGCACGTGTCCGCACCCTCACCTGTGCCCTCAACCTTGCCGTTCCCTAACCCTAACCCTAGCCCGGAACGGAAACCCACCGGCAGCCCCACACCTTAGCCTCCGCCGTACCCTAATCCTAATCCGTACGCGGACACTGACCCGTGCGTCCGCACGTGCCCCGACCCTAGCACGTGTCCTCACACTCACCTGTGCCCTCAAACTTGCCGTTCCCTAACCCTAACCCTAGCCCGGAACGAAACCCACCGGCAACCCCACACCTTAGCCTCCGCCGTACCCTAATCCTAATCTGTACGTGGACACTAATCCGTGCGTCCGCACGTGCCCCGACCCTAGCACGTGTCCGCACCCTCACCTGTGCCCTCAACCTTGCCGTTCCCTAACCCTAACCCTAGCCCGGAACGGAAACCCACCGGCAGCCCCACACCTTAGCCTCCGCCGTACCGTAATCCTACTCCGTATGCGGACACTGACCCGTGCGTCCGCACGTGCCCCGACCCTAGCACGTGTCCGCACCCTCACCTGTGCCCTCAACCTTGCCGTTCCCTAACCCTAACCCTAGCCCGGAACGGAAACCCACCGGCAGCCCCACACATTAGCCTCCGCCGTACCCTAATCCTACTCCGTACGCGGACACTGACCCATGCGTCCGCACGTGCCCCGACCCTAGCACGTGTCCGCACCCTCACCTGTGCCCTCAACCTTGCAGTTCCCTAACCCTAACCCTAGCCCGGAACGGAAACCCACCGGCAGCCCCACACCTTAGCCTCCGCCGTACCCTAATCCTAATCCGTACGCGGACACTGACCCGTGCGTCCGCACGTGCCCCGACCCTAGCACGTGTCTGCAGCCTCACCTGTGCCCTCAACCTTGCCGTTCCCTAACCCTAACCCTAGCCCGGAACGGAAACCCACCGGAAGCCCCACACGTTAGCCTCCGCCGTACCCTAATCCTAATCCGTACGCGGACACTGACACGTGCGTCCGCACGTGCCCCGACCCTAGCACGCGTCCGCACCGTCACCTGTGCCCTCAACCTTGCCGTTCCCTAACCCTTACCCTAGCCCGGAACGGAAACCCAACGGCAGCCCCACACCTTAGCCTCCGCCGTACCCTAATCCTAATCCGTACGCGGACACTGACCCGTGCGTCCGCACGTGCCCCGACCCTAGCACGTGTCCGCACCCTCACCTGTGCCCTCAAACTTGCCGTTCCCTAACCCTAACCATAGCCCGGAACGGAAACCCACCGGCAGCCCCACACCTTAGCGTCCGCCGTACCCTAATCCTAATCCGTACGCAGACACTGACCCGTGCGTCCGCACGTGCCCCGACCCTATCACGTGTCCGCACCCTCACCTGTGCCCTCAACCTTGCCGTTCCCTTACCCTAACCCTAGCCCGGAACGGAAACCCACCGGCAGCCCCACACCTTAGCCTCCGCCGTACCCTAATCCTACTCCGTACGCGGACACTGACCCGTGCGTCCGCACGTGCCCCGACCCTAGCACGTGTCCGCACCCTCACCTGTGCCCTCAACCTTGCAGTTCCCTAACCCTAACCCTAGCCCGGAACGGAAACCCACCGGCAGCCCCACACCTTAGCCTCCGCCGTACCCTAATCCTAATCCGTACGTGGACACTGACCCGTGCGTCCGCACGTGCCCCGACCCTAGCACGTGTCCGCACCCTCACCTGTACCCTCAACCTTGCCGTTCCCTAACCCTAACCCTAGCCCGGAACGGAAACCCACCGGCAGCCCCACACGTTAGCCTCCGCCGTACCCTAATCGGAATCCGTACGCGGACACTGACCCGTGCGTCCGCACATGCCCCGACCCTAGCAAGCGTCCGCACCCTCACCTGTGCCCTCAACCTTGCCGTTCCCTAACCCTAACCCTAACCCGGAACGGAAACCCACCGGCAGCCCCACACCTTAGCCTCCGCCGTACCCTAATCCTAATCCGTACGCGGACACTGACCCGTGCGTCCGCACGTGCCCCGACCCTAGCACGCGTCCGCACCCTCACCTGTGCCCTCAACCTTGCCGTTCCCTAACCCTAACCCTAGCCCGGAACGGAAACCCACCGGCAGCCCCACACCTTAGCCTCCACCGTACCCTAATCCTAATCCGTACGCGGACACTCACCCGTGAGTCCGCACGTGCCCCGACCCTAGCACGCGTCAGCACCCTCACCTGTGCCCTCAACCTTGCCGTTCCCTAACCCTAACCCTAGCCCGGAACGGAAACCCACCGGCAGCCCCACACCTTAGCCTCCGCCGTACCCTAATCCTACTCCGTACGCGGAACCTGACCCGTGCATCCGCACGTGCCCCGACCCTAGCACGTGTCCGCACCCTCACCTGTGCCCTCAACCTTGCCGTTCCCTAACCCTAACCCTAGCCCGGAACTGAAACCCACCGGCAGCCCCACACCTTAGCCTCCGCCGTACCGTAATCCTACTCCGTACGCGGACATTGACCCGTGCGTCCGCACGTGCCCCGACCCTAGCACGTGTCCGCAACCTCACCTGTGCCCTCAACCTTGCCGTTCCCTTACCCTAACTCTAGCCCGGAACGGAAACCCACCGGCAGCCCCACACCTTAGCCTCCGCCGTACCCTAATCCTACTCCGTACGCGGACACTGACCCGTGCGTCCGCACGTGCCCCGACCCTAGCACGTATCCGCACCCTCACCTGTGCCCTCAACCTTGCAGTTCCCTAACCCTAACCCTAGCCCGGAACGGAAACCCACCGGCAACCCCACACCTTAGCCTCCGCCGTACCCTAATCCTAATCCGTATGTGGACACTGACCCGTGCGTCCGCACGTGCCCCGACCCTAGCACGTGTCCGCACCCTCACCTGTGCCCTCAACCTTGCCGTTCCCTAACCCTAACCCTAGCCTGGAACGGAAACCCACCGGCAGCCCCACACCTTAGCCTCCGCCGTACCCTAATCCTATTCCGTACGCGGACACTGACCCGTGCGTCCGCACGTGCCCCGACCCTAGCACGTGTCCGCACCCTCACCTGTACCCTCAACCTTGCCGTTCCCTAACCCTAACCCTAGCCCGGAACGGAAACCCACCGGCAGCCCCACACCTTAGCCTCCGCCGTACCCTAATCCTAATCCGTACGCGGACACTGACCCGTGCGTCCGCACGTGCCCCGACCCTAGCACGTGTCCGCACCCTCACCTGTGCCCTCAACCTTGCCGTTCCCTAACCCTAACGCTAGTCCGGAACGGAAACCCACCGGCAACCCCACACCTTAGCCTCCGCCGTACCCTAATCGTAATCCGTACGCAGACACTGACCCGTGCGTCCGCACGTGCCCCGACCCTAGCACGTGTCCGCACCCTCACCTGTGCCCTCAACCTTGCCGTTCCCTAACCCTAACCCTAGCCCGGAACGGAAACCCACCGGCAGCCCCACACCTTAGCCTCCGCCGTACCCTAATCCTAATCCGTACGCGGACGCTGACCCGTGCGTCCGCACGTGCCCCAACCCTAGCACGTGTCCGCTCTCTCACCTGTGCCCTCAACCTTGCCGTTCCCTAACCCTAACCCTAGCCCGGAACGGAAACCCACTGGCAGCCCCACACCTTAGCCTCCGCCGTACCCTAATCCTACTCCGTACGCGGACACTGACACGTGCGTCCGCACGTGCCCTGACCCTAGCACGTGTCCGCACCCTCACCTGTGCCCTCAACCTTGCAGTTCCCTAACCCTAACCCTAGCCCGGAACGGAAACCCACCGGCAGCCCCACACCTTAGCCTCCGCCGTACCCTAATCCTAATCCGTACGCGGACACTGACCCGTGCGTCCGCACGTGCCCCGACCCTAGCACGTGTCTGCAGCCTCACCTGTGCCCTCAACCTTGCCGTTCCCTAACCCTAACCCTAGCCCGGAACGGAAACCCACCGGCAGCCCCACACGTTAGCCTCCGCCGTACCCTAATCCTAATCCGTACGCGGACACTGACACGTGCGTCCGCACGTGCCCCGACCCTAGCACGCGTCCGCACCATCACCTGTGCCCTCAACCTTGCCGTTCCCTAACCCTTACCCTAGCCCGGAACGGAAACCCAACGGCAGCCCCACACCTTAGCCTCCGCCGTACCCTAATCCTAATCCGTACGCGGACACTGACCCGTGCGTCCACACGTGCCCCGACCCTAGCACGTGTCCGCACCCTCACCTGTGCCCTCAAACTTGCCGTTCCCTAACCCTAACCCTAGCCCGGAACGGAAACCCACCGGCAGCCCCACACCTTAGCCTCCGCCGTACCCTAATCCTACTCCGTACGCGGACACTGACCCGTGCGTCCGCACGTGCCCCGACCCTGGCACGTGTCCGCACCCTCACCTGTGCCCTCAACCTTGCCGTTCCCTAACCCTAACCCTAGCCCGGAACGGAAAGCCACCAGCAGCCCCACACCTTAGCCTCCGCCGTACCCTAATCCTACTCCGTACGCGGACACTGACCCGTGCGTCTGCACGTGCCCCGACCCTAGCACGTGTCCGCACCCTCACCTGTGCCCTCAACCTTGCCGTTCCCTAACCCTAACCCTAGCCCGGAACGGAAACCCACCGGCAGCCCCACACCTTAACCTCCGCCGTACCCTAATCCTACTCCGTACGCGGACACTGACCCATGCGTCCGCACGTGCCCCGACCCTAGCACGTGTCTGCACCCTCACCTGTGCCCTCAACCTTGCCGTTCCCTAACCCTAACCCTAGCCCGGAACGGAAACCCACCGGCAACCCCACACCTTAGCCTCCGCCGTACCCTAATCCTAATCCGTACGCGGACACTGACCCGTGCGTCCGCACGTGCCCCGACCCTAGCACGTGTCCGCACCCTCACCTGTGCCCTCAACCTTGCCGTTCCCTAACCCTAACCCTAGCCCGGAACGGAAACCCACCGGCAGCCCCACACCTTAGCCTCCGCCGTACCCTAATCCTAATCCGTACGCGGACACTGACCCGTGCGTCCGCACGTGCCCCGACCCTAGCACGTGTCCTCACACTCACCTGTGCCCTCAAACTTGCCGTTCCCTAACCCTAACCCTAGCCCGGAACGGAAACCCACCGGCAACCCCACACCTTAGACTCCGCCGTACCCTAATCCTAATCCGTACGTGGACACTAATCCGTGCGTCCGCACGTGCCCCGACCCTAGCACGTGTCCGCACCCTCACCTGTGCCCTCAACCTTGCCGTTCCCTAACCCTAACCCTAGCCTGGAACGGAAACCCACCGGCAGCCCCACACCTTAGCCTCCGCCGTACCCTAATCCTAATCCGTACGCGGACACTGACTCGTGCGTCCGCACGTGCCCCGACCCTAGCACGCGTCCGCACCCTCACCTGTGCCCTCAACATTGCCGTTCCCTAACCCTAACCCTAGCCCGGAACGGAAACCCACCGGCAGCCCCACACCTTAGCCTCCACCGTACCCTAATCCTAATCCGTACGCGGACACTGACCCGTGCGTCCGCACGTGCCCCGACCCTAGCACGTGTCCGCACCCTTACCTGTGCCCTCAACCTTGCCGTTCCCAAACCCTAACCCTAGCCCGGAACGGAAACCCACCGGCAGCCCCACACCTTAGCCTCCGCCGTACCCTAATCCTAATCCGTACGCGGACACTGACCCGTGCGTCCGCACGTGCCCCCACCCTAGGACGTGTCCGCACCCTCACCTGTGCCCTCAACCTTGCCGTTCCCTAACCCTAACCCTAGCCCGGAACGGAAACCCACCGGAAGCCCCACACCTTAGCCTCCGCCGTACCCTAATCCTAATCCGTACGCGGACACTGACCCGTGCGTCCGCACGTGCCCCGACCCTAGCACGTGTCCGCACCCTTACCTGTGCCCTCAACCTTGCCGTTCCCTAACCCTAACCCTAGCCCGGAACGGAAACCCACCGGCAGCCCCACACCTTAGCCTCCGCCGTACCCTAATCCTTCTCTGTACGCGGACACTGACCCGTGCGTCCGCACGTGCCCCGACCCTAGCACGTGTCCGCACCCTCACCTGTGCCCTCAACCTTGCCGTTCCCTAACCCTAACCCTAGCCCGGAACGGAAACCCACCGGCAGCCCCACACCTTAGCCTGCGCCGTACCCTAATCCTACTCCGTACGCGGACACTGACCCGTGCGTCCGCACGTGCCCTGACCCTAGCACGTGTCCGCACCCTCACCTGTGCCCTCAACCTTGCCGTTCCCTAACCCTAACCCTAGCCCGGAACGGAAACCCACCGGCAGCCCCACACCTTAGCCTCCGCCGTACCCTAATCCTACTCCGTACGCGGACACTGACCCGTGCGTCCGCACGTGCCCCGACCCTAGCACGTGTCCGCACCCTCACCTGTGCCCTCAACCTTGCCGTTCCCTAACCCTAACCCTAGCCCGGAACGGAAACCCACCGGCAGCCCCACACCTTAACCTCCGCCGTACCCTAATCCTACTCCGTACGCGGTCACTGACCCGTGCGTCCGCACGTGCCCCGACCCTAGCACGTGTCCGCACCCTCACCTGTGCCCTCAACCTTGCCGTTCCCTAACCCTAACCCTAGCCCGGAACGGAAACCCACCGGCAACCCCACACCTTAGCCTCCGCCGTACCCTAATCCTAATCCGTACGCGGACACTGACCCGTGCGTCCGCACGTGCCCCGACCCTAGCACGTGTCCGCACCCTCACCTGTGCCCTCAACCTTGCCGTTCCCTAACCCTAACCCTAGCCCGGAACGGAAACCCACCGGCAGCCCCACACCTTAGCCTCCGCCGTACCCTAATCCTAATCCGTACGCGGACACTGACCCGTGCGTCCGCACGTGCCCCGACCCTAGCACGTGTCCTCACACTCACCTGTGCCCTCAAACTTGCCGTTCCCTAACCCTAACCCTAGCCCGGAACGAAACCCACCGGCAACCCCACACCTTAGCCTCCGCCGTACCCTAATCCTAATCTGTACGTGGACACTAATCCGTGCGTCCGCACGTGCCCCGACCCTAGCACGTGTCCGCACCCTCACCTGTGCCCTCAACCTTGCCGTTCCCTAACCCTAACCCTAGCCCGGAACGGAAACCCACCGGCAGCCCCACACCTTAGCCTCCGCCGTACCGTAATCCTACTCCGTATGCGGACACTGACCCGTGCGTCCGCACGTGCCCCGACCCTAGCACGTGTCCGCACCCTCACCTGTGCCCTCAACCTTGCCGTTCCCTAACCCTAACCCTAGCCCGGAACGGAAACCCACCGGCAGCCCCACACATTAGCCTCCGCCGTACCCTAATCCTACTCCGTACGCGGACACTGACCCATGCGTCCGCACGTGCCCCGACCCTAGCACGTGTCCGCACCCTCACCTGTGCCCTCAACCTTGCAGTTCCCTAACCCTAACCCTAGCCCGGAACGGAAACCCACCGGCAGCCCCACACCTTAGCCTCCGCCGTACCCTAATCCTAATCCGTACGCGGACACTGACCCGTGCGTCCGCACGTGCCCCGACCCTAGCACGTGTCTGCAGCCTCACCTGTGCCCTCAACCTTGCCGTTCCCTAACCCTAACCCTAGCCCGGAACGGAAACCCACCGGAAGCCCCACACGTTAGCCTCCGCCGTACCCTAATCCTACTCCGTACGCGGACACTGACACGTGCGTCCGCACGTGCCCCGACCCTAGCACGCGTCCGCACCGTCACCTGTGCCCTCAACCTTGCCGTTCCCTAACCCTTACCCTAGCCCGGAACGGAAACCCAACGGCAGCCCCACACCTTAGCCTCCGCCGTACCCTAATCCTAATCCGTACGCGGACACTGACCCGTGCGTCCGCACGTGCCCCGACCCTAGCACGTGTCCGCACCCTCACCTGTGCCCTCAAACTTGCCGTTCCCTAACCCTAACCATAGCCCGGAACGGAAACCCACCGGCAGCCCCACACCTTAGCCTCCGCCGTACCCTAATCCTACTCCGTACGCGGACACTGACCCGTGCGTCCGCACGTGCCCCGACACTAGCACGTGTCCGCACCCTCACCTGTGCCCTCAACCTTGCCGTTCCCTAACCCTAACCCTAGCCCGGAACGGAAACCCACCAGCAGCCCCACACCTTAGCCTCCGCCGTACCCTAATCCTACTCCGTACGCGGACACTGACCCGTGCGTCCGCACGTGCCCCGACCCTAGCACGTGTCCTCACCCTCACCTGTGCCCTCAACCTTGCCGTTCCCTAACCCTAACCCTAGCCCGGAACGGAAACCCACCGGCAGCCCCACACCTTAACCTCCGCCGTACCCTAATACTACTCCGTACGCGGACACTGACCCATGCGTCCGCACGTGCCCCGACCCTAGCACGTGTCCGCACCGTCACCTGTGCCCTCAACCTTGCCGTTCCCTAACCCTAACCCTAGCCCGGAACGGAAACCCACCGGCAGCCCCACACCTTAGCCTCCGCCGTACCCTAATCCTACTCCGTACGCGGACACTGACCCGTGCGTCCGCACGTGCCCCGACCCTAGCACGTATCCGCACCCTCACCTGTGCCCTCAACCTTGCCGTTCCCTAACCCTAACCCTAGCCCGGAACGGAAACCCACCGGCAGCCCCACACCTTAGCCTCCGCCGTACCCTAATCATAATCCGTACGCGGACACTGACCCGTGCGTCCGCACGTGCCCCGACCCTAGCACGTGTCCTCACACTCACCTGTGCCCTCAAACTTGCAGTTCCCTAACCCTAACCCTAGCCCGGAACGGAAACCCACCGGCAACCCCACACCTTAGCCTCCGCCGTACCCTAATCCTAATCTGTACGTGGACACTAATCCGTGCGTCCGCACGTGCCCCGACCCTAGCACGTGTCCGCACCCTCACCTGTGCCCTCAACCTTGCCGTTCCCTAACCCTAACCCTAGCCGGGAACGGAAACCCACCGGCAGCACCACACCTTAGCCTCCGCCGTACCGTAATCCTACTCCGTATGCGGACACTGACCCGTGCGTCCGCACGTGCCCCGACCCTAGCACGTGTCCGCACCCTCACCTGTGCCCTCAACCTTGCCGTTCCCTAACCCTAACCCTAGCCCGGAACGGAAACCCACCGGCAGCCCCACACCTTAGCCTCCGCCGTACCCTATTCCTACTCCGTACGCGGACACTGACCCGTGCGTCCGCACGTGCCCCGACCCTAGCACGTGTCCGCACCCTCACCTGTGCCCTCAACCTTGCAGTTCCCTAACCCTAACCCTAGCCCGGAACGGAAACCCACCGGCAGCCCCACACCTTAGCCTCCGCCGTACCCTAATCCTAATCCGTACGCGGACACTGACCCGTGCGTCCGCACGTGCCCCGACCCTAGCACGTGTCCTCACACTCACCTGTGCCCTCAAACTTGCCGTTCCCTAACCCTAACCCTAGCCCGGAACGAAACCCACCGGCAACCCCACACCTTAGCCTCCGCCGTACCCTAATCCTAATCTGTACGTGGACACTAATCCGTGCGTCCGCACGTGCCCCGACCCTAGCACGTGTCCGCACCCTCACCTGTGCCCTCAACCTTGCCGTTCCCTAACCCTAACCCTAGCCCGGAACGGAAACCCACCGGCAGCCCCACACCTTAGCCTCCGCCGTACCGTAATCCTACTCCGTATGCGGACACTGACCCGTGCGTCCGCACGTGCCCCGACCCTATCACGTGTCCGCACCCTCACCTGTGCCCTCAACCTTGCCGTTCCCTAACCCTAACCCTAGCCCGGAACGGAAACCCACAGGCAGCCCCACACATTAGCCTCCGCCGTACCCTAATCCTACTCCGTACGCGGACACTGACCCGTGCGTCCGCACGTGCCCCGACCCTAGCACGTGTCCGCACCCTCACCTGTGCCCTCAACCTTGCAGTTCCCTAACCCTAACCCTAGCCCGGAACGGAAACCCACCGGCAGCCCCACACCTTAGCCTCCGCCGTACCCTAATCCTAATCCGTACGCGGACACTGACCCGTGCGTCCGCACGTGCCCCGACCCTAGCACGTGTCTGCAGCCTCACCTGTGCCCTCAACCTTGCCGTTCCCTAACCCTAACCCTAGCCCGGAACGGAAACCCACCGGCAGCCCCACACGTTAGCCTCCGCCGTACCCTAATCCTAATCCGTACGCGGACACTGACACGTGCGTCCGCACGTGCCCCGACCCTAGCACGCGTCTGCACCGTCACCTGTGCCCTCAACCTTGCCGTTCCCTAACCCTTACCCTAGCCCGGAACGGAAACCCAACGGCAGCCCCACACCTTAGCCTCCGCCGTACCCTAATCCTAATCCGTACGCGGACACTGACCCGTGCGTCCGCACGTGCCCCGACCCTAGCACGTGTCCGCACCCTCACCTGTGCCCTCAACCTTGCCGTTCCCTAACCCTAACCCTAGCCCGGAACGGAAACCCACCGGCAGCCCCACACCTTAGCCTCCGCCGTACCCTAATCCTACTCCGTACGCGGGCAGTGACCCGTGCGTCCGCACGTGCCCCGACCCTAGCACGCGTCCGCACCCTCACCTGTGCCCTCAACCTTGCCGTTCCCTAACCCTAACCCTAGCCCGGAACGGAAACCCACCGGCAGCCCCACACCTTAACCTCCGCCGTACCCTAATCCTACTCCGTACGCGGACACTGACCCATGCGTCCGCACGTGCCCCGACCCTAGCACGTGTCCGCACCCTCACCTGTGCCCTCAACCTTGCCGTTCCCTAACCCTAACCCTAGCCCGGAACGGAAACCCACCGGCAACCCCACACCTTAGCCTCCGCCGTACCCTAATCCTAATCCGTACGCGGACACTGACCCGTGCGTCCGCACGTGCCCCGACCCTAGCACGTGTCCGCACCCTCACCTGTGCCCTCAACCTTGCCGTTCCCTAACCCTAACCCTAGCCCGGAACGGAAACCCACCGGCAGCCCCACACCTTAGCCTCCGCCGTACCCTAATCCTAATCCGTACGCGGACACTGACCCGTGCGTCCGCACGTGCCCCGACCCTAGCACGTGTCCTCACACTCACCTGTGCCCTCAAACTTGCCGTTCCCTAACCCTAACCCTAGCCCGGAACGAAACCCACCGGCAACCCCACACCTTAGCCTCCGCCGTACCCTAATCCTAATCTGTACGTGGACACTAATCCGTGCGTCCGCACGTGCCCCGACCCTAGCACGTGTCCGCACCCTCACCTGTGCCCTCAACCTTGCCGTTCCCTAACCCTAACCCTAGCCCGGAACGGAAACCCACCGGCAGCCCCACACCTTAGCCTCCGCCGTACCGTAATCCTACTCCGTATGCGGACACTGACCCGTGCGTCCGCACGTGCCCCGACCCTAGCACGTGTCCGCACCCTCACCTGTGCCCTCAACCTTGCCGTTCCCTAACCCTAACCCTAGCCCGGAACGGAAACCCACCGGCAGCCCCACACATTAGCCTCCGCCGTACCCTAATCCTACTCCGTACGCGGACACTGACCCGTGCGTCCGCACGTGCCCCGACCCTAGCACGTGTCCGCACCCTCACCTGTGCCCTCAACCTTGCAGTTCCCTAACCCTAACCCTAGCCCGGAACGGAAACCCACCGGCAGCCCCACACCTTAGCCTCCGCCGTACCCTAATCCTAATCCGTACGCGGACACTGACCCGTGCGTCCGCACGTGCCCCGACCCTAGCATGTGTCTGCAGCCTCACCTGTGCCCTCAACCTTGCCGTTCCCTAACCCTAACCCTAGCCCGGAACGGAAACCCACCGGCAGCCCCACACGTTAGCCTCCGCCGTACCCTAATCCTAATCCGTACGCGGACACTGACACGTGCGTCCGCACGTGCCCCGACCCTAGCACGCGTCCGCACCGTCACCTGTGCCCTCAACCTTGCCGTTCCCTAACCCTTACCCTAGCCCGGAACGGAAACCCAACGGCAGCCCCACACCTTAGCCTCCGCCGTACCCTAATCCTAATCCGTACGCGGACACTGACCCGTGCGTCCGCACGTGCCCCGACCCTAGCACGTGTCCGCACCCTCACCTGTGCACTCAAACTTGCCGTTCCCTAACCCTAACCCTAGCCCGGAACGGAAACCCACCGGCAGCCCCACACCTTAGCCTCCGCCGTACCCTAATCCTACTCCGTACGCGGACACTGACCCGTGCGTCCGCACGTGCCCCGACCCTAGCACGTGTCCGCACCCTCACCTGTGCCCTCAACCTTGCCGTTCCCTAACCCTAACCCTAGCCCGGAACGGAAACCCACCAGCAGCCCCACACCTTAGCCTCCGCCGTACCCTAATCCTACTCCGTACGCGGACACTGACCCGTGCGTCCGCACGTGCCCCGACCCTAGCACGTGTCCGCACCCTCACCTGTGCCCTCAACCTTGCCGTTCCCTAACCCTAACCCTAGCCCGGAACGGAAACCCACCGGCAGCCCCACACCTTAACCTCCGCCGTACCCTAATCCTACTCCGTACGCGGACACTGACCCATGCGTCCGCACGTGCCCCGACCCTAGCACGTGTCCGCACCCTCACCTGTGCCCTCAACCTTGCCGTTCCCTAACCCTAACCCTAGCCCGGAACGGAAACCCACCGGCAACCCCACACCTTAGCCTCCGCCGTACCCTAATCCTAATCCGTACGCGGACACTGACCCGTGCGTCCGCACGTGCCCCGACCCTAGCACGTGTCCGCACCCTCACCTGTGCCCTCAACCTTGCCGTTCCCTAACCCTAACCCTAGCCCGGAACGGAAACCCACCGGCAGCCCCACACCTTAGCCTCCGCCGTACCCTAATCCTAATCCGTACGCGGACACTGACCCGTGCGTCCGCACGTGCCCCGACCCTAGCACGTGTCCTCACACTCACCTGTGCCCTCAAACTTGCCGTTCCCTAACCCTAACCCTAGCCCGGAACGGAAACCCACCGGCAACCCCACACCTTAGCCTCCGCCGTACCCTAATCCTAATCTGTACGTGGACACTAATCCGTGTGTCCGCACGTGCCCCGACCCTAGCACGTGTCCGCACCCTCACCTGTGCCCTCAACCTTGCCGTTCCCTAACCCTAACCCTAGCCCGGAACGGAAACCCACCGGCAGCACCACACCTTAGCCTCCGCCGTACCGTAATCCTACTCCGTATGCGGACCCTGACCCGTGCGTCCGCACGTGCCCCGACCCTAGCACGTGTCCGCACCCTCACCTGTGCCCTCAACCTTGCCGTTCCCTAACCCTAACCCTAGCCCGGAACGGAAACCCACCGGCAGCCCCACACCTTAGCCTCCGCCGTACCCTAATCCTACTCCGTACGCGGACACTGACCCGTGCGTCCGCACGTGCCCCGACCCTAGCACGTGTCCGCACCCTCACCTGTGCCCTCAACCTTGCAGTTCCCTAACCCTAACCCTAGCCCGGAACGGAAACCCTCCGGCAGCCCCACACCTTAGCCTCCGCCGTACCCTAATCCTAATCCGTACGCGGACACTGACCCGTGCGTCCGCACGTGCCCCGACCCTAGCACGTGTCTGCAGCCTCACCTGTGCCCTCAACCTTGCCGTTCCCTAACCCCAACCCTAGCCCGGAACGGAAACCCACCGGCAGCCCCACACCTTAGCCTCCGCCGTACCCTAATCCTAATCCGTACGCGGACACTGACACGTGCGTCCGCACGTGCCCCGACCCTAGCACGCGTCCGCACCGTCACCTGTGCCCTCAACCTTGCCGTTCCCTAACCCTTACCCTAGCCCGGAACGGAAACCCAACGGTAGCCCCACACCTTAGCCTACGCCGTACCCTAATCCTACTCCGTACGCGGACACTGACCCGTGCGTCCGCACGTGCCCCGACCCCAGCACGTGTCCGCACCCTCACCTGTGCCCTCAACCTTGCAGTTCCCTAACCCTAACCCTAGCCCGGAACGGAAACCCACCGGCAGCCCCACACCTTAGCCTCCGCCGTACCCTAATCCTAATCCGTACGCGGACACTGACCCGTGCGTCCGCACGTGCCCCGACCCTAGCACGTGTCCGCACCCTCACCTGTGCCCTCAACCTTGCCGTTCCCTAACCCTAACCCTAGCCCGGAACGGAAACCCACCGGCAGCCCCACACGTTAGCCTCCGCCGTACCCTAATCGGGATCCGTACGCGGACACTGACCCGTGCGTCCGCACATGCCCCGACCCTAGCACGCGTCCGCACCCTCACCTGTGCCCTCAACCTTGCCGTTCCCTAACCCTAACCCTAACCCGGAACGGAAACCCACCGGCAGCCCCACACCTTAGCCTCCGCCGTACCCTAATCCTAATCCGTACGCGGACACTGACCCGTGCATCCGCACGTGCCCCGACCCTAGCACGTGTCCGCACCCTCACCTGTGCCCTCAACCTTGCCGTTCCCTAACCCTAACCCTAGCTCGGAACGGAAACGCACCGGCAGCCCCACACCTTAGCCTCCGCCGTACCCTAATCCTAATCCGTACGCGGACACTGACCCGTGCGTCCGCACGTGCCCCGACCCTAGCACGTGTCCTCACCCTCACCTGTGCCCTCAAACTTGCCGTTCCCTAACCCTAACCCTAGCCCGGAACGGAAACCCACCGGCAGCCCCACACCTTAGCCTCCGCCGTACCCTAATCCTAATCCGTACGCGGACACTGACCCGTGAGTCCGCACGTGCCCCGACCCTAGCACGCGTCTGCACCCTCACCTGTGCCCTCAACCTTGCCGTTCCCTAACCCTAACCCTAGCCCGTAACGGAAACCCACCGGCAGCCCCACACCTTAGCCTCCGCCGTACCCTAATCCTACTCCGTACGCGGAAACTGACCCGTGCGTCCGCACGTGCCCCGACCCTAGCACGTGTCCGCACCCTCACCTGTGCCCTCAACGTTGCCGTTCCCTAACCCTAACCCTAGCCCGGAACGGAAACCCACCGGCAGCCCCACACCTTAGCCTCCGCCGTACCCTAATACTAATCCGTACGCGGACACTGACCCGTGCGTCCGCACGTGCCCCGAACCTAGCACGTGTCTGCACCCTCACCTGTGCCCTCAACCTTGCCGTTCCCTAACCCTAAACCTAGCCCGGAACGGAAACCCACCGGCAGCCCCACACCTTAGCCTCCGCCGTACCCTAATCCTACTCCGTACGCGGACGCTGACCCGTGCGTCCGCACGTGCCCCGACCCTAGCACGTGTCCGCACCCTCACCTGTGCCCTCAACCTTGCCGTTCCCTAACCCTAAACCTAGCCCGGAACGGAAACCCACCGGCAGCCCCACACCTTAGCCTCCGCCGTAGCCTAATCCTACTCCGTACGCGGACACTGACCCGTGCGTCCGTATGTGCCCCCACCCTAGCACGTGTCCGCACCCTCACCTGTGCCCTCAACCTTGCCGTTCCCTAACCCTAACCCTAGCCCGGAACGGAAACCCACCGGCAGCCCCACACCTTAGCCTCCGCCGTACCCTAATCCTACTCCGTACGCGGACACTGACCCGTGCGTCCGCACGTGCCCCGACCCTAGCACGTGTCCGCACCCTCACCTGTGCCCTCAACCTTGCAGTTCCCTAACCCTAACCCTAGCCCGGAACGGAAACCCACCGGCAGCCCCACACCTTAGCCTCCGCCGTACCCTAATCCTAATCCGTACGCGGACACTGACCCGTGCGTCCGCACGTGCCCCGACCCTAGCACGTGTCTGCAGCCTCACCTGTGCCCTCAACCTTGCCGTTCCCTAACCCTAACCCTAGCCCGGAACGGAAACCCACCGGCAGCCCCACACGTTAGCCTCCGCCGTACCCTAATCCTAATCCGTACGCGGACACTGACACGTGCGTCCGCACGTGCCCCGACCCTAGCACGCGTCCGCACCGTCACCTGTGCCCTCAACCTTGCCGTTCCCTAACCCTTACCCTAGCCCGGAACGGAAACCCAACGGCAGCCCCACACCTTAGCCTCCGCCGTACCCTAATCCTAATCCGTACGCGGACACTGACCCGTGCGTCCGCACGTGCCCCGACCCTAGCACGTGTCCGCACCCTCACCTGTGCCCTCAAACTTGCCGTTCCCTAACCCTAACCCTAGCCCGGAACGGAAACCCACCGGCAGCCCCACACCTTAGCCTCCGCCGTACCCTAATCCTACTCCGTACGCGGACACTGACCCGTGCGTCCGCACGTGCCCCGACCCTAGCACGTGTCCGCACCCTCACCTGTGCCCTCAACCTTGCCGTTCCCTAACCCTAACCCTAGCCCGGAACGGAAACCCACCGGCAGCCCCACACCTTAGCCTCCGCCGTACCCTAATCCTACTCCGTACGCGGACACTGACCCGTGCGTCCGCACGTGCCCCGACCCTAGCACGTGTCCGCACCCTCACCTGTGCCCTCAACCTTGCCGTTCCCTAACCCTAACCCTAGCCCGGAACGGAAACCCACCGGCAGCCCCACACCTTAACCTCCGCCGTACCCTAATCCTACTCCGTACGCGGACACTGACCCGTGCGTCCGCACGTGCCCCGACCCTAGCACGTGTCCGCACCCTCACCTGTGCCCTCAACCTTGCCGTTCCCTAACCCTAACCCTAGCCCGGAACGGAAACCCACCGGCAGCCCCACACCTTAGCCTCCGCCGTACCGTAATCCTACTCCGTATGCGGACACTGACCCGTGCGTCCGCACGTGCCCCGACCCTAGCACGTGTCCGCACCCTCACCTGTGCCCTCAACCTTGCCGTTCCCTAACCCTAACCCTAGCCCGGAACGGAAACCCACCGGCAACCCCACACCTTAGCCTCCGCCGTACCCTAATCCTAATCCGTACGCGGACACTGACCCGTGCGTCCGCACGTGCCCCGACCCTAGCACGTGTCCGCACCCTCACCTGTGCCCTCAACCTTGCCGTTCCCTAACCCTAACCCTAGCCCGGAACGGAAACCCACCGGCAGCCCCACACCTTAGCCTCCGCTGTACCCTAATCGTAATCCGTACGCGGACACTGACCCGTGCGTCCGCACGTGCCCCGACCCTAGCACGTGTCCTCACACTCACCTGTGCCCTCAAACTTGCCGTTCCCTAACCCTAACCCTAGCCCGGAACGGAAACCCACCGGCAGCCCCACACCTTAGCCTCCGCCGTACCCTAATCCTAATGCGTACGCGGACACTGACCCGTGCGTCCGCACGTGCCCCGACCCTAGCACGTGTCTGCAGCCTCACCTGTGCCCTCAACCTTGCCGTTCCCTAACCCCAACCCTAGCCCGGAACGGAAACCCACCGGCAGCCCCACACCTTAGCCTCCGCCGTACCCTAATCCTAATCCGTACGCGGACACTGACACGTGCGTCCGCACGTGCCCCGACCCTAGCACGCGTCCGCACCGTCACCTGTGCCCTCAACCTTGCCGTTCCCTAACCCTTACCCTAGCCCGGAACGGAAACCCAATGGTAGCCCCACACCTTAGCCTCCGCCGTACCCTAATCCTAATCCGTACGCGGACACTGACCCGTGCGTCCGCACGTGCCCCGACCCTAGCACGTGTCCGCACCCTCACCTGTGCCCTCAACCTTGCCGTTCCCTTACCCTAACCCTAGCCCGGAACGGAAACCCACCGGCAGCCCCACACCTTAGCCTCCGCCGTACCCTAATCCTACTCCGTACGCGGACACTGACCCGTGCGTCCGCACGTGCCCCGACCCTAGCACGTGTCCGCACCCTCACCTGTGCCCTCAACCTTGCAGTTCCCTAACCCTAACCCTAGCCCGGAACGGAAACCCACCGGCAGCCCCACACCTTAGCCTCCGCCGTACCCTAATCCTAATCCGTACGCGGACACTGACCCGTGCGTCCGCACGTGCCCCGACCCTAGCACGTGTCCGCACCCTCACCTGTGCCCTCAACCTTGCCGTTCCCTAACCCTAACCCTAGCCCGGAACGGAAACCCACCGGCAGCCCCACACGTTAGCCTCCGCCGTACCCTAATCGGAATCCGTACGCGGACACTGACCCGTGCGTCCGCACATGCCCCGACCCTAGCACGCGTCCGCACCCTCACCTGTGCCCTCAACCTTGCCGTTCCCTAACCCTAACCCTAACCCGGAACGGAAACCCACCGGCAGCCCCACACCTTAGCCTCCGCCGTACCCTAATCCTAATCCGTACGCGGAGACTGACCCGTGCATCCGCACGTGCCCCGACCCTAGCACGCGTCCGCACCCTCACCTGTGCCCTCAACCTTGCCGTTCCCTATCCCTAACCCTAGCCCGGAACGGAAACCCACCGGCAGCCCCACACCTTAGCCTCCGCCGTACCCTAATCCTAATCCGTACGCGGACACTGACCCGTGAGTCCGCACGTGCCCCGACCCTAGCACGCGTCTGCACCCTCACCTGTGCCCTCAACCTTGCCGTTCCCTAACCCTAACCCTAGCCCGTAACGGAAACCCACCGGCAGCCCCACACCTTAGCCTCCGCCGTACCCTAATCCTACTCCGTACGCGGAAACTGACCCGTGCGTCCGCACGTGCCCCGACCCTAGCACGTGTCCGCACCCTCACCTGTGCCCTCAACGTTGCCGTTCCCTAACCCTAACCCTAGCCCGGAACGGAAACCCACCGGCAGCCCCACACCTTAGCCTCCGCCGTACCCTAATACTAATCCGTACGCGGACACTGACCCGTGCGTCCGCACGTGCCCCGAACCTAGCACGTGTCTGCACCCTCACCTGTGCCCTCAACCTTGCCGTTCCCTAACCCTAAACCTAGCCCGGAACGGAAACCCACCGGCAGCCCCACACCTTAGCCTCCGCCGTACCCTAATCCTACTCCGTACGCGGACGCTGACCCGTGCGTCCGCACGTGCCCCGACCCTAGCACGTGTCCGCACCCTCACCTGTGCCCTCAACCTTGCCGTTCCCTAACCCTAAACCTAGCCCGGAACGGAAACCCACCGGCAGCCCCACACCTTAGCCTCCGCCGTAGCCTAATCCTACTCCGTACGCGGACACTGACCCATGCGTCCGTATGTGCCCCCAACCTAGCACGTGTCCGCACCCTCACCTGTGCCCTCAACCTTGCCGTTCCCTAACCCTAACCCTAGCCCGGAACGGAAACCCACCGGCAGCCGCACACCTTAGCCTCCGCCGTACCCTAATCCTAATGCGTACGCGGACACTGACCCGTGCGTCCGCACGTGCCCCGAACCTAGCACGTGTCTGCACCCTCACCTGTGCCCTCAACCTTGCCGTTCCCTAACCCTAAACCTAGCCCGGAACGGAAACCCACCGGCAGCCCCACACCTTAGCCTCCGCCGTACCCTAATCCTAATCCGTACGCGGACACTGACCCGTGCGTCCGCACGTGCCCCGACCCTAGCACGTGTCCGCACCCTCACCTGTGCCCTCAACCTTGCCGTTCCCTAACCCTAACACTAGCCCGGAACGGAAACCCACCGGCAGCCCCACACCTTAGACTCCGCCGTACCCTAATCCTACTCCGTACGCGGACGCTGACCCGTGCGTCCGCACGTGCCCCGTCCCTAGCACGTGTCCGCACCCTCACCTGTGCCCTCAACCTTGCCGTTCCCTAACCCTAAACCTAGCCTGGAACGGAAACCCACCGGCAGCCCCACACCTTAGCCTCCGCCGTAGCCTAATCCTACTCCGTACGCGGACACTGACCCGTGCGTCCGTATGTGCCCCCACCCTAGCACGTGTCCGCACCCTCACCTGTGCCCTCAACCTTGCCGTTCCCTAACCCTAACCCTAGCCCGGAACGGAAACCCACCGGCAGCCCCACACCTTAGCCTCTGCCGTACCCTAATCCTAATCTGTACGCAGACACTGACCCGTGCGTCCGCACGTGCCCCGACCCTAGCACGTGTCCGCACCCTCACCTGTGCCCTCAACCTTGCCGTTCCCTAACACAAACCCTAGCCCAGAATGGAAACCCACCGGCAGCCCCACACCTTAGCCTCCGCCATACCCTAATCCTAATCCGTACGCGGACACTGACCCGTGCGTCCGCACGTGCCCCGACCCTAGCACGTGTCCGCACCCTTACCTGTGCCCTCAACCTTGCCGTTCCCTAACCCTAACCCTAGCCCGGAACGGAAACCCACCGGCAGCCCCACACCTTAGCCTCCGCCGTACCCTAATCCTTCTCTGTACGCGGACACTGACCCGTGCGTCCGCACGTGCCCCGACCCTAGCACGTGTCCGCACCCTCACCTGTGCCCTCAAACTTGCCGTTCCCTAACCCTAACCCTAGCCCGGAACGGAAACCCACCGGCAGCCCCACACCTTAGCCTCCGCCGTAGCCTAATCCTACTCCGTACGTGGACACTGACCCGTGCGTCCGCACGTGCCCCGACCCTAGCACGTGTCCGCACCCTCACCTGTGCCCTCAACCTTGCCGTTCCCTAACCCTAACCCTAGCCCGGAACGGAAACCCACCGGCAGCCCCACACCTTAGCCTCCGCCGTACCCTAATCCTACTCCGTACGCGGACACTGACCCGTGCGTCCGCACGTGCCCCGACCCTAGCACGTGTCCGCGCCCTCACCTGTGCCCTCAACCTTGCCGTTCCCTAACCCTAACCCTAGCCCGGAACGGAAACCCACCGGCAGCCCCACACCTTAACCTCCGCCGTACCCTAATCCTACTCCGTACGCGGACACTGACCCGTGCGTCCGCACGTGCCCCGACCCTAGCACGTGTCCGCACCCTCACCTGTGCCCTCAACCTTGCCGTTCCCTAACCCTAACCCTAGCCCGGAACGGAAACCCACCGGCAACCCCACACCTTAGCCTCCGCCGTACCCTAATCCTAATCCGTACGCGGACACTGACCCGTGCGTCCGCACGTGCCCCGACCCTAGCACGTGTCCGCACCCTCACCTGTGCCCTCAACCTTGCCGTTCCCTAACCCTAACCCTAGCCCGGAACGGAAACCCACCGGCAGCCCCACACCTTAGCCTCCGCCGTACCCTAATCCTAATCCGTACGCGGACACTGTCCCGTGCGTCCGCACGTGCCCCGACCCTAGCACGTGTCCTCCCACTCACCTGTGCCCTCAAACTTGCCATTCCCTAACCCTAACCCTAGCCCGGAACGGAAACCCACCGGCAACCCCACACCTTAGCCTCCGCCGTACCCTAATCCTAATCTGTACGTGGACACTAATCCGTGCGTCCGCACGTGCCCCGACCCTAGCACGTGTCCGCACCCTCACCTGTGCCCTCAACCTTGCCGTTCCCTAACCCTAACCCTAGCCCGGAACGGAAACCCACCGGCAGCCCCACACCTTAGCCTCCGCCGTACCGTAATCCTACTCCGTATGCGGACACTGACCCGTGCGTCCGCACGTGCCCCGATCCTAGCACGTGTCCGCACCCTCACCTGTGCCCTCAACCTTGCCGTTCCCTAACCCTAACCCTAGCCCGGAACGGAAACCCACCGGCAGCCCCACACCTTAGCCTCCGCCGTACCCTAATCCTACTCCGTACGCGGACACTGACCCTTGCGTCCGCACGTGCCCCGACCCTAGCACGTGTCCGCACCCTCACCTGTGCCCTCAACCTTGCAGTTCCCTAACCCTAACCCTAGACCGGAACGGAAACCCACCGGCAGCCCCACTCCTTAGCCTCCGCCGTACCCTAATCCTAATCCGTACGCGGACACTGACCCGTGCGTCCGCACGTGCCCCGACCCTAGCACGTGTCTGCAGCCTCACCTGTGCCCTCAACCTTGCCGTTCCCTAACCCTAACCCTAGCCCGGAACGGAAACCCACCGGCAGCCCCACACGTTAGCCTCCGCCGTACCCTAATCCTAATCCGTACGCGGACACTGACACGTGCGTCCGCACGTGCCCCGACCCTAGCACGCGTCCGCACCGTCACCTGTGCCCTCAACCTTGCCGTTCCCTAACCCTTACCCTAGCCCGGAACGGAAACCCAACGGCAGCCCCACACCTTAGCCTCCGCCGTACCCTAATCCTAATCCGTACGCGGACACTGACCCGTGCGTCCGCACGTGCCCCGACCCTAGCACGTGTCCGCACCCTCACTTGTGCCCTCAACCTTGCCGTTCCCTTACCCTAACCCTAGCCCGGAACGGAAACCCACCGGCAGCCCCACACCTTAGCCTCCGCCGTACCCTAATCCTACTCCGTACGCGGACACTGACCCGTGCGTCCGCACGTGCCCCGACCCTAGCACGTATCCGCACCCTCACCTGTGCCCTCAACCTTGCAGTTCCCTAACCCTAACCCTAGCCCGGAACGGAAACCCACCGGCAGCCCCACACGTTAGCCTCCGCCGTACCCTAATCGGAATCCGTACGCGGACACTGACCCGTGCGTCCGCACGTGCCCCGACCCTAGCACGTGTCCGCACCCTCACCTGTGCTCTCAACCTTGCCGTTCCCTAACCCTAACCCTAACCCGTAACGGAAACCCACCGGCAGCCCCACACCTTAGCCTCCGCCGTACCCTAATCCTAATCCGTACGCGGACACTGACCCGTGCGTCCGCACGTGCCCCGACCCTAGCACGCGTCCGCACCCTCACCTGTGCCCTCAACCTTGCCGTTCCCTAACCCTAACCCTAGCCCGGAACGGAAACCCACCGGCAGCCCCACACCTTAGCCTCCGCGTACCCTAATCCTAATCCGTATGCGGACACTGACCCGTGAGTCCGCACGTGCCCCGACCCTAGCACGCGTCAGCACCCTCACCTGTGCCCTCAACCTTGCCGTTCCCTAACCCTAACCCTAGCCCGGAACGGAAACCCACCGGCAGCCCCACACCTTAGCCTCCGCCGTACCCTAATCCTACTCCGTACGCGGAAACTGACCCGTGCGTCCGCACGTGCCCCGACCCTAGCACGTGTCCGCACCCTCACCTGTGCCCTCAACCTTGCCGTTCCCTAACCCTAACCCTAGCCCGGAACGGAAACCCACCGGCAGCCCCACACCTTAGCCTCCGCCGTACCCTAATCCTAATCCGTACGCGGACACTGTCCCGTGCGTCCGCACGTGCCCCGACCCTAGCACGTGTCCTCCCACTCACCTGTGCCCTCAAACTTGCCATTCCCTAACCCTAACCCTAGCCCGGAACGGAAACCCACCGGCAACCCCACACCTTAGCCTCCGCCGTACCCTAATCCTAATCTGTACGTGGACACTAATCCGTGCGTCCGCACGTGCCCCGACCCTAGCACGTGTCCGCACCCTCACCTGTGCCCTCAACCTTGCCGTTCCCTAACCCTAACCCTAGCCCGGAACGGAAACCCACCGGCAGCCCCACACCTTAGCCTCCGCCGTACCGTAATCCTACTCCGTATGCGGACACTGACCCGTGCGTCCGCACGTGCCCCGATCCTAGCACGTGTCCGCACCCTCACCTGTGCCCTCAACCTTGCCGTTCCCTAACCCTAACCCTAGCCCGGAACGGAAACCCACCGGCAGCCCCACACCTTAGCCTCCGCCGTACCCTAATCCTACTCCGTACGCGGACACTGACCCTTGCGTCCGCACGTGCCCCGACCCTAGCACGTGTCCGCACCCTCACCTGTGCCCTCAACCTTGCAGTTCCCTAACCCTAACCCTAGACCGGAACGGAAACCCACCGGCAGCCCCACTCCTTAGCCTCCGCCGTACCCTAATCCTAATCCGTACGCGGACACTGACCCGTGCGTCCGCACGTGCCCCGACCCTAGCACGTGTCTGCAGCCTCACCTGTGCCCTCAACCTTGCCGTTCCCTAACCCTAACCCTAGCCCGGAACGGAAACCCACCGGCAGCCCCACACGTTAGCCTCCGCCGTACCCTAATCCTAATCCGTACGCGGACACTGACACGTGCGTCCGCACGTGCCCCGACCCTAGCACGCGTCCGCACCGTCACCTGTGCCCTCAACCTTGCCGTTCCCTAACCCTTACCCTAGCCCGGAACGGAAACCCAACGGCAGCCCCACACCTTAGCCTCCGCCGTACCCTAATCCTAATCCGTACGCGGACACTGACCCGTGCGTCCGCACGTGCCCCGACCCTAGCACGTGTCCGCACCCTCACTTGTGCCCTCAACCTTGCCGTTCCCTTACCCTAACCCTAGCCCGGAACGGAAACCCACCGGCAGCCCCACACCTTAGCCTCCGCCGTACCCTAATCCTACTCCGTACGCGGACACTGACCCGTGCGTCCGCACGTGCCCCGACCCTAGCACGTATCCGCACCCTCACCTGTGCCCTCAACCTTGCAGTTCCCTAACCCTAACCCTAGCCCGGAACGGAAACCCACCGGCAGCCCCACACGTTAGCCTCCGCCGTACCCTAATCGGAATCCGTACGCGGACACTGACCCGTGCGTCCGCACGTGCCCCGACCCTAGCACGTGTCCGCACCCTCACCTGTGCTCTCAACCTTGCCGTTCCCTAACCCTAACCCTAACCCGTAACGGAAACCCACCGGCAGCCCCACACCTTAGCCTCCGCCGTACCCTAATCCTAATCCGTACGCGGACACTGACCCGTGCGTCCGCACGTGCCCCGACCCTAGCACGCGTCCGCACCCTCACCTGTGCCCTCAACCTTGCCGTTCCCTAACCCTAACCCTAGCCCGGAACGGAAACCCACCGGCAGCCCCACACCTTAGCCTCCGCGTACCCTAATCCTACTCCGTATGCGGACACTGACCCGTGAGTCCGCACGTGCCCCGACCCTAGCACGCGTCAGCACCCTCACCTGTGCCCTCAACCTTGCCGTTCCCTAACCCTAACCCTAGCCCGGAACGGAAACCCACCGGCAGCCCCACACCTTAGCCTCCGCCGTACCCTAATCCTACTCCGTACGCGGAAACTGACCCGTGCGTCCGCACGTGCCCCGACCCTAGCACGTGTCCGCACCCTCACCTGTGCCCTCAACGTTGCCGTTCCCTAACCCTAACCCTAGCCCGGAACGGAAACCCACCGGCAGCCCCACACCTTAGCCTCCGCCGTACCGTAATCCTACTCCGTACGCGGACATTGACCCGTGCGTCCGCACGTGCCCCGACCCTAGCACGTGTCCGCAACCTCACCTGTGCCCTCAACCTTGCCGTTCCCTTACCCTAACCCTAGCCCGGAACGGAAACCCACCGGCAGCCCCACACCTTAGCCTCCGCCGTACCCTAATCCTAATCCGTACGCGGACACTGACCCGTGCGTCCGCACGTGCCCCGATCCTAGCACGTGTCCGCACCCTCACCTGTGCCCTCAACCTTGCCGTTCCCTAACCCTAACCCTAGCCCGGAACGGAAACCCACCGGCAGCCCCACACCTTAGCCTCCGCCGTACCCTAATCCTAATCCGTACGCGGACACTGACCCGTGCGTCCGCACGTGCCCCGAACCTAGCACGTGTCCGCACCCTCACCTGTACCCTCAACCTTGCCGTTCCCTAACCCTAACCCTAGCCCGGAATGGAAACCCACCGGCAGCCCCACACCTTAGCCTCCGCCGTACCCTAATCCTAATCCGTACGCGGACACTGACCCGTGCGTCCGCACGTGCCCCGACCCTAGCACGTGTCCGCACCCTCACCTGTGCCCTCAACCTTGCCGTTCCCTAACCCTAACCCTAGCCCGGAACGGAAACCCACCGGCAACCCCACACCTTAGCCTCCGCCGTACCCTAATCGTAATCCGTACGCGGACACTGACCCGTGCGTCCGCACGTGCCCCGACCCTAGCACGTGTCCGCACCCTCACCTGTGCCCTCAACCTTGCCGTTCCCTAACCCTAACCCTAGCCCGGAACGGAAACCCACCGGCAGCCCCACACCTTAGCATCCGCCGTACCCTAATCCTAATCCGTACGCGGACACTGACCTGTGCGTCCGCACGTGCCCCAACCCTAGCACGTGTCCGCACTCTCACCTGTGCCCTCAACCTTGCCGTTCCCTAACCCTAACCCTAGCCCGGAACGGAAACCCACTGGCAGCCCCACACCTTAGCCTCCGCCGTACCCTAATCCTACTCCGTACGCGGACACTGACCCGTGCGTCCGCACGTGCCCTGACCCTAGCACGTGTCCGCTCCCTCACCTGTGCCCTCAACTTTGCCGTTCCCTAACCCTAACCCTAGCCCGGAACGGAAACCCACCGGCAGCCCCACACCTTAGCCTCCGCCGTACCCTAATCCTAATCCGTACGCGGACACTGACCCGTGCGTCCGCACGTGCCCCGACCCTAGCACGTGCCCTCACCCTCACCTGTGCCCTCAAACTTGCCGTTACCTAACCCTAACCCTAGCCCGGAATGGAAACCCACCGGCAGCCCCACACCTTAGCCTCCGCCATACCGTAATCCTAATCCGTACGCGGACACTGACCCGTGCGTCCGCACGTGCCCCAACCCTAGCACGTGTCCGCACCCTTACCTGTGCCCTCAACCTTGCCGTTCCCTAACCCTAACCCTAGCCCGGAACGGAAACCCACCGGCAGCCCCACACCTTAGCCTCCGCCGTACCCTAATCCTAATCCGTACGCGGACACTGACCCGTGCGTCCGCACGTGCCCCGACCCTAGGACGTGTCCGCACCCTCACCTGTGCCCTCAACCTTGCCGTTCCCTAACCCTAACCCTAGCCCGGAACGGAAACCCACCGGCAGCCCCACACCTTAGCCTCCGCCGTACCCTAATCCTAATCCGTACGCGGACACTGACCCGTGCGTCCGCACGTGCCCCAAGCCTAGCACGTGTCCGCACTCTCACCTGTGCCCTCAACCTTGCCGTTCCCTAACCCTAACCCTAGCCCGGAACGGAAACCCACTGGCAGCCCCACACCTTAGCCTCCGCCGTACCCTAATCCTACTCCATACGCGGACACTGACCCATGCGTCCGCACGTGCCCTGACCCTAGCACGTGTCCGCAACCTCACCTGTGCCCTCAACCTTGCCGTTCCCTAACCCTAACCCTAGCCCGGAACGGAAACCCACCGGCAGCCCCACACCTTAGCCTCCGCCGTACCCTAATCCTAATCCGTACGCGGACACTGACCCGTGCGTCCGCACGTGCCCCGACCCTAGCACGTTTCCTCACCCTCACCTGTGCCCTCAAACTTGCCGTTCCCTAACCCTAACCCTAGCCCGGAACGGAAACCCACCGGCAGCCCCACACCTTAGCCTCTGCCATACCCTAATCCTAATCCGTACGCGGACACTGACCCGTGCGTCCGCACGTGCCCCAACCCTAGCATGTGTCCGCACCCTCACCTGTGCCCTCAACCTTGCCGTTCCCTAACCCTAACCCTAGCCCGGAACGGAAACCCACCGGCAGCCCCACACCTTAGCCTCCGCCGTACCCTAATCCTAATCCGTACGCGGACACTGACCCGTGCGTCCGCACGTGCCCCGACCCTAGCACGTGTCCGCACCCTCACCTGTGCCCTCAACCTTGCCGTTCCCTAACCCTAACCCTAGCCCAGAACAGAAACCCACCGGCAGCCCCACACCTTAGCCTCCGCCGTACCCTAATCCTAATCCGTACGCGGACACCGACCCGTGCGTCCGCACGTGCCCCGACCCTAGCACGTGTCCGCACCCTCACCTGTGCCCTCAACCTTGCCGTTCCCTAACCCTAACCCTAGCCCGGAACGGAAACCCACCGGCAGCCCCACACCTTAGCCTCCGCCGTACCCTAATCCTAATCCGTACGCGGACACTGACCCGTGCGTCCGCACGTGCCCCGACCCTAGCACGTGTCCGCACCCTCACCTGTGCCCTCAACCTTGCCGTTCCCTAACCCTAAACCTAGCCCGGAACGGAAACCCACCGACAGCCCGACACCTTAGCCTCCGCCGTACCCTAATCCTAATCCGTACGCGGACACCGAACCGTGCGTCCGCACGTGCCCCGACCCTAGCACGTGTCCGCACCCTCACCTGTGCCCTCAACCTTGCCGTTCCCTAACCCTAACCCTAGCCCGGAACGGAAACCCACCGGCAGCCCCACACCTTAGCCTCCGCCGTACCCTAATCCTAATCCGTACGCGGACACTGACCCGTGCGTCCGCACGTGCCCCGACCCTAGCACGTGTCCGCACCCTCACCTGTGCCCTCAACCTTGCCGTTCCCTAACCCTAAACCTAGCCCGGAACGGAAACCCACCGGCAGCCCCACACCTTAGCCTCCGCCGTACCCTAATCCTAATCCGTACGCGTACACTGACCCGTGCGTCCGCACGTGCCCCGACCCTAGCACGTGTCCGCACCCTCACCTGTGCCCTCAACCTTGCCGTTCCCTAACCCTAACCCTAGCCCGGAACGGAAACCCACCGGCAACCCCACACCTTAGCCTCCGCCGTACCCTAATCGTAATCCGTACGCGGACACTGACCCGTGCGTCCGCACGTGCCCCGACCCTAGCACGTGTCCGCACCCTCACCTGTGCCCTCAACCTTGCCGTTCCCTAACCCTAACCCTAGCCCGGAACGGAAACCCACCGGCAGCCCCACACCTTAGCCTCCGCCGTACCCTAATCCTAATCCGTACGCGGACACTGACCCGTGCGTCCGCACGTGCCCCGACCCTAGCACGTGTCCGCACCCTCACCTGTGCCCTCAACCTTGCCGTTCCCTAACCCTAACGCTAGACTGGAACGGAAACCCACCGGCAGCCGCACACCTTAGCCTCCGCCATACCCTAATCCTAATCCGTTCGTCAACACATACCCTGACACTAACACGTTTCTGTACCCTCACCTGTACCCTAAACCTTACCGCTTCCTAACCCTGACGCTAGCCCGGAACGTAAACGTACCACCAACCCTACACTTTACCCTAAGACGTTCCGTAATCCTAATCTGTATACTGGTACTGGCCCATACGTTAACACGTACCCTAACCCTAACACATTTCCGTACCCTCTCCTGTACCCTAAACCTTACCGTTCCCTAACCCTGACCCTAGCACGGAATGTCAACCTACCACCAACCCTACACCTTACCCTAAGCCGTACCCTAATCCTAAACCGTACGCTAACACTGTTTCATGCATTAACAAGTACCCTGACACTAACACGTTTCTGCATCCTCACCTATACCCTAAACCTTACCGTTCCGTAAACCTAGCCTTAGCCCTAGACCTAGCCCTAATCATAACCCTAAACCCTAGCCCTAACCCTAAGCGTACACCCTAAAGCCTAACCCTAAGCCCTAAACCCTAATCCTAACCCGATCCCTAACCGTAACCCAAACCCAATCCTAAACCTAACCTTAAACTCTAACCCTAACACTAACCCTACCCTAACCCCTAACCCTAAGCCTAGCCCTAACCCTTAACCCTAACCCTAACCCTAAACCCTAACCCTAACCCTAACCTCAACCCTAACCCTAACACCTAACCCTAACCGCCAATGCCAATGCTAACCCCAACCCCCAACCCAAACCCCAACCCCTAACCCCAACCCCTCACCCTAACCCGTAACCTAACCCCTAACCCCTAACCCCAGCCCCGATCACCAACCCCCGACCCCTGACCCTGACCTGTAAAAGCTAGGTCATCTGACTATAATTCATTCCAGGAACACAACCCTATTGAGCGAGAGAGGAAATAGCTACTCTCAGCTCTGGATAAACCAGAAACCTGATTTAAAGAAAACTATGTCATTGCTGTTTTCCACTCCAACAGACAGGTATAATGAAGCAATGAATCCCCCTGGCCCTCCAGGATCTGCCTAATCTGAGAAATTCTTAATGTAAGGCCAACTGGCCTGAGACAGGGGAACGCAATCAGATTCACAGGTTGCATCAGACCGAAACTCTCCGGACCACCCAGTTCCAGGAACTGACCTGGGGGCTCTCCACCCGGCCCAGCCTTCCTGCCTTTCGAGGGACGGGACTAGCGGTTCCAAGACTGATGTAACCGGCACCAGACAGTGCCACGACACCCGAAGAGACCACCAGATAAGGAATACCCTGCGCCCTCCCAGATTCACCACACTCCTTTCCCTTCTTCCCCTATAAAATTTTGCCCAACCCTCGCCCCGGTGCGAATTTTCTGGCCCTTTTCTCTCGGACCAGTGAACGTCACCCGGGAGCGCCCCCTAATAAAGCTCACTTGAAGCTTTCCTCTGTTTTGCAATGCCATTTGTTAAGATCCGACTTTACATTGGGTGCCGAAACCCGGGAGAGGTACCAAGCCCCGTGAGTTACCACGCGGGCTGCTCCTCCCCTCCCCCAGGAGACAACTAGGGAACCTCTACTCATCCACCCGATCCGGCAGAAAATGGGGTAAGTCCCCCTACCTTGTTCCCTCCGAACCACAGAGTCCCTACCCGCCGGACTCCCTGTCCCTAATAGCGGCCGCGCCACGGACTCCTCCGTCCGCTCTCCGGGCCTCGGGCAACTGTGGAGACGTCCCAATTGCCTGACCGCCCTATGATCTGCCGGGCCTCAGGTGATTGTGGAGACGTTCCAATTGCCTGACCGCCCTCCGACGTGCCGTGAATTGGAGACTGAGACCAGGGACGCCTCTCTCCCTCTCCATTCACTCAAGAACCGACTGGGGGTCATGGGAAACTCGCAATCGAAACCAGATTCTCAGATGCCCCTGGGATGTCTCCTAGCCAATTTTACAGCCCTCGGATTCTCCCAAGATCTCCGTCACTGACGGCTTATTTTCTATTCCACTGTGGCCAGGCCACAATATCCTCTAGACAATCAATCCAAAATGGCCTCCTGAAGGGACTTTCGATTTTAACATCCTCCGTGATCTAGATAATTACTGCCGCAGGACAGACAAATGGTCCAAGGTCCCCTAGGTTCAGGCCTTCTGGTATTTACGCTCCTGCCCCTCCCTCTGCATTGATGGTTCCACTTCCCAGATCCTTCTTGCCCCTAATTTCCTTTGACGATGACCCCTCTCCACTAGCCGACCCACCCAAATCTCTCGCCTCTCCCCCCTCCAGAGCTCCTCTCCAGCCTCCACCCAACCCTGAAGCGGTCCGTCCTCCTGAACCCGCTCCGGCCCATCCAACAGCTCCCCCGCCTCCCTCAACAGTTTCTCCTCCCACGGCCCTTGCTTCGCCAATTAGTGCACATACACACTCTCACGACTCCCAAGATCCAAATCTCCTCTGCCCTCTGAGGGAGGTAGCAGGAGCGGAAGGATTAGTTAGAGTTCATGGTCCCTTTTCCCTCCAAGATCTCTCTCAAATAGAAAAGGGATTAGGCTCCTTTTCTGCCGACTCTTCCCGCTACATCAAAGAATTTTGCTACCTCTCTCAAGCTTATGATCTAACCTGGCAGGTTATCTTTGTGATCCTATCTTCTACTCTGACACCTGAGGAGAGGGAAAGAATTCAAACTGCTGCCCGAAACCATGCAGATCAGGTTCACCTTACTGACAACTCCATGGCTGTAGGAGCGACTGCCGTACCTGGCACCGATCCAGGCTGGACATCTTCAGGATAGCCAAGATGGCCGTCATAAACGTGACCTCATGATCCAATGCCTCCTGGCTGGCATGCAGGCTGCCGCTCATAAGGTAGTCAATTTTGAAAAACTAAGAGATAACCCAAGAACCTAACGAAAATCCAGCTATCTTTCTCAATCGACTTACAGAGGCCTTAACTCTCTACACCCGGCTGGATCCCAACACCCCGGCAGGGGCAGCGATCCTAGCCACCCATTTTATCACCCAATCAGCCCCGGACATCCGAAAGAAATTAAAACGGGCAGAAGACGGCCCTCAAACCCCTATTCGAGATCTGGTAAAGATGGCCTTTAAAGTCTACAATGGCCATGAGGATTTGGCAGAATCTGGCCAACAGGCTCGGATGCACCAGAAGGTGGCCCTCCAAACCCAAGCTCTTGTAGCCGCACTAAGGCCGGCCATCTCCCATGGATCACAGCATCCACGGGGTCCGCAAAAGGCAACCCCACCAGGGGCCTGCTACAAATGCGGAAAAGAAGGCCACTGGGCTCACCAATGTCCCAATCCCCGACCTCCTTCTAAGCCCTGTCCCAGCTGTGGGCTAACAGGCCACTGGAAGAGCGACTGCCCTACGACTGGCCCTCCCTCAGTGTCTCCACGCAGGGGGTGGGACGACCCAACAGCATTACCACTCGAAATGCTGGGATTGGCTGACTGATGGCACCCAGACTCGAAGGCCCCCATCACCATCGCCAAGCCCAGGGTAACACTACAGGTAGCGGGTAAGTCCATCTCATTTCTGGTGGACACGGGGGCTACCTATTCGGTCCTGCCTACTTATTCCGAGCCAGTTTCTCCTTCCCAGATCTCGGTCATGCGTATTGATGGCAAACCACCCTTCCCACTCCAGACCGGTCCACTCCCATGTCATATTGAAGGACTCCCTTTTACTCATTCCTTCTTAGTCATACCAACCTGCCCAGCTCCCTTGCTAGGCCGAGATGTCCTTTTCCACTTAGGGGCCTCCCTCCAGCTGGTTAGACTTGACCCTAAGGTCCCCTCTTCCCAACTCCTGCTTCCTCTTCTCGGCCTGTCTCTAGAACCCTTTCTTATCCCCCTCTTCCAACCACACCGAACCCAATGAATCCCCAAGTCTGGGATACTTCTAAGCCCATAACAGCAACACACCATTCCCCCGTCCTCATCCGCCTAAAGGACCCCTCCAAATTTCCATCAAGGCCCCAATTTCCCATCTCTGAGACTCACCTTAGGGGCCTACTACCTATTATCACCAGACTCCTAAACCAGGGACTCCTTATCCCCACTGACTCTCACTGCAACACCCCCATCCTTCCTGTCCGCAAGGCCTCTGAGGATTATCGCCTGGTCCAGGACCTCCGACTAATCAGTGAGGCCATAATTCCTCTCCACCCACTAGTACCAAACCCATACACCTTGCTCTCCCATATCCCCCCATCCACAACCCACTTTACGGTTCTGGATCTCAAAGATGCCTTTTTCACTATCCACCTACATCCCGACTCCTATTTCCTCTTCGCCTTTACCTGAATGGATCCGGATACTCATACTTCCAGTCAGCTCACCTGGACAGTTCTTCCCCAGGGCTTCCACGACAGTCCTCACCTCTCTGGTCAGGCGCTGGAATGGGACCTCACTTCCTGCTCCCAAACCCCCAGCACACTCCTTCAATATGTAGATGACCTCATCCTTTGTAGCCCATCTCTCAGCCTCTCAAAACAACATACTGCAGATCTCCTCAATTACCTTGGCTCTCGCGGTTATCGTGTCTCCCAAGGCAATGCTCAGTTATCTGTATCTTCTGGAACCTACCTGGGGCTCTACCTTACCCCTACCACAAAAGATCTAACAGCCAATCGCACCCGGATTATCCGTGAACTCCAGCCTCCGGAAACAGCGGAACAAATTCTCTCCTTTTTGGGCCTTATAGGATTTTTCCGACACTGGATCCCTAACTTTGCTCTCCTCTCTAAACCCTTATATCTAGCCGCTAAAGAAACCCCTCAAAGACCCCTCACCTCTCCTTCCGCCGTTCGACAGGCCTTTGTCACCCTCCGTAATGCTCTGATATCTTTTCCTCCCCTTTCTCTGCCCAACCCAAACCGACCTTTTCACCTTTTTGTGGATGAATGGGCCGGAATAGCCACTGGACTCCTTGCCCAGCCTGTAGGGCCTTCCTACCACCCCGTGGCTTACCTCTCCAAACAGCTAGACCCAACCATTTGGGGATGGCAACAATGCCTTCGAGCCCTAGCAGCAGCAGCCAAACTGACCAAACAAACACTACAGATACTAAACCACACAGGAATAGGTAACATCTCCGACTGCTTTCTAGGTGCCTCGCTTGGCCGGCCACCCTTGGCTGCTGTCCCACTCAACCAGCCCTTCAATTCTACTTCCTACACATCCCCAAATCCACCTTTTTCCCCGTTAAAAGTCCCCATATTCCCTGATTCAAAAAAACCTCACCATCTGTTACAGCAGCCGCCCAAATCTAGCTGATACTGGGTTTCTTTGCAACACATCCCTCACGGTAAACACACCAATTGAAGCACCACCAGGCATGTTTTTGTGGTGCAATGGTTCCTTCACAAAAGAGATCAATTCTTCCTCCCCCTTCCCATGTATCCCCATTACTCTCGTCCCACAACTCACACTGTATACCCAAGCCGAATTTTCCTCGCTAATCACGCCGCCCTTTACCCGACAGAAAAGAGCTATCTTTCTTCCTCTGGTTGCAGGTATCTCTCTCGCCTCCTCCCTGGTCGCTGCAGGCCTCGGGAGGAGGGGGGAGCTCTAACACATAGTGTTTCAACATCCCCCGACTTAGAACATAAACTCCAGCTAGCCATTGAAGGCTCCGCCGCCTCCATCTCCTCTCTCCAGCGCCAAATCACCTCCATAGCCTGAGTCGCTCTCCAGAATCGATGAGCCGTGGATCTCCTGACGGCCAACAAAGGAGGTACTTGCCTCTTCCTATGGGAGAAATGCTGCTGTAAACGCCCTCCATCGCTTAAGAGAAGAACTCCAACGCAAACACCAACAGTCCGCCTCCCCAATTCCCGATTGGTGGCGATCCACCCTCTATACCTGGCTAACACCAATCTGAGGCCCCTTAATCCTCATCTGTATCTTGCTCATGTTTACCCCGTTTTCTTACGTTCCTTTGACGGCGCATGGAAGAAGTCTCTCGGGTGGCCACAAACCAAATGTTCCTCGGTCCTTACACCTTGCTTCCTACAGAACCTCCCACTGGTCTCCCCTAAGCCTCGGACCTCTGGTCGCCCGACTCCCCTTTCGACGCCCCCATTCAGCATGAAGTAGCCAGAGATCAGAACGCCGCCCCATTACACCAAAGATGTCGGGATGTAAGGCCAACTGGCCCGAGGCAGGGGAACTCAATCAAATTCACAGGTTGCATCAGACCGAAACTCTCCGGACCACCCAGTTCCAGGAACTAACCTGTGGGCTTTCCACCCAGCCCAGCCTTCCTGCCTTTCGAGGGACGGGACTAGCAGTCCCAAGACTGGTGTAACCGGCACCAGATAGTGCCACGACACCCGAAGAGACCACCAGATAAAGAATACCCTGCACCCTCCCAGATTCACCACACTCCTTTCCCTTCTTCCCCTATAAAATTTTGCCCAACCCTCGCCTGGGTGCGACTTCTCTGGCCCCTTTCTCTCGGACCAGTGAACGTCACCCAGGAGCACACCCTAATAAAGCTCACTTGAAGCTTTCCTCTGTTTCGCGATGCCGTTTGTTAAGATCCGACCTTACACTTACACATCAAGGATGGCTCTGAGCTGAATTTCTGCAAAACAAGACTATCCCGTGCGAAGAACCCAGTAGAGCTTTGTATCTCATCAGCTACAGGAAGAGAATGGCTGCAGGCTACTGAAAGCCAGCAGCATTTACAACTTAACTCCCATGGCCTCTGCAGTGCTACGTCTGAGTTTTCTGTTTCTGCCCCTGTACCAAACAGCTCTGGTGTAATTCCTCGTTCCTTCCTCCACCCACCCCCACCAACCCGTCCCCTTACCTGTGGTCCGTAGCCCTCCGCTCCGCGCTCGGATGCCGCTGGGGTGCCAAGGACCCACGGGACGAGTCGTTCCCAGCCGCCGGGCGCTGGCTTCCTAGAACCCCGCCAGCTCACGTGGCGCTAACAGCTAGGAGCCCCAAGGATGCCCCGCGCCAGGTGTGCTCTGGCTGGGACACCCACTTCCGGGACACGCTCCTCCAGGAGAGGCACGCAGACCACTGCCGCGCTCAGGTGACCTGCAGCCAATGCCGAGCAAGACCCACACGGGTGGCGCCACGTCCGCACGGTGCAGCATGATCTCGGCGCTCCAGGCACGGGCGCCGGGGGTTGGGCATCTCCTCTCCTGAGAGGCCGCTAACGATGCCCCGGGGCATGGGCCCCTGTGGCACGGAGACCGCTCCAGGCTGGACTCACCGCCAACGCAGCCAGGAGGAGCGCTTGGTGGGACTCAGCAAACAACCCAATGTTCTAAATGGAAAAAGGACTTGAAAGATCCTTCTCCAGGTAAGACATATAAATGGTCAGCAAGCACATGAAGAGATGTTAATCATCATCAGTCGTGATGAAATGCAAGTTAACACCACAACGCCGACCCCTCCACACACTAGAAGGCCTACAATCAAGAAAGCTAAAAATAACAAATGTTGGCAAAAATTTAGAGAAACTGATACAAAATTTCCCACAGGCAAAATGAGTAAGTTCCGGAAGTGGATGCTGAGAATATTTGTACAACATGAATGTAGTTAATGCCATAGAACTCTATGCTCAAAATGATTTAAACGGTAAATGTTATGTGGGGGGGTTTAACATAATTTAGCCCCTGCTTTATACCAGACCCCAGAGTCAAAGCTTCTCATCCATTTTCTCACTTTTACTTAACCTCCTAGGATCTTCACACTCCTATTTAACAGACGAAGCTGAACCTGAGAGGTTAAACTAAGTGACTTGCCCAAGGCTCACTCGGCCAAGTCTACACTATTCAATGTTACCTGCTAGAGCACCTACTGAGCAATACCTCCAGCACCTGCCAGACACATTGTGGGAAGACCAGGATGAACGGGGGCTGAAAGCAGATTACAAAACATGGGTAGATCCTGGGGCCCTGCTCTCAAACACTTAAGTTTCTTGGAGTGGAGGGGATGGCCTGTGCCACCCTTGTGGAGCCTTTTATTCCACGCCACCGCACCCCCACAGAGGAGGGAAGCAGCTGGCCTGATACTTAATATTAGCTCAGCTGGGAGGAGTCCTGGGGCTTTGAAGAAGGCATCTCCTGCCCCACTCCCCACATTGCCCCCTAGAGTCCAGTATGTGGGCACAAGCATCCCTATGGCGGGGCAGGAGGCACATCTCATGGCACCCCTCTCCTCCCGCCCTGCAGTAATGACACTGTACCCATACACCCGCCAGAAGGACAATGAACTCTCCTTCTCTGAGGGCACCATTATCTGCATCACCCGCCACTACTCCGATGGCTGCTGTGAGGGCATCGGCTCAGAGGGGTTTGGATTCTTCCCCGGGAACTATGTGCAGCCCAGCTGCTGACAGCCTGGGAACTCTGGGATGCTGACCCAAGCACCGCCTTGAGTGAGCCTCTTGAGTCCCACACCAAAGCCTGCTCCAGTCAAGACTGGACCAGTCCGGCACGCCTCCTGGGCTGTGAGCTGTGTCTGTTCCTTCCCCCCATTGCAGTGGGATGGCGTCCTGGTAAAGACAGAGGAGGTACCCAGAGGCCTGCTGGATACAGGAGAAAACTGGAAGCCAAGGAGTTTGGTGACCTTACCCACAGGGAACCCTTACGCCATGCAAGACAGGGTCTCAGCTGCAAGTGCCAACTTTGAATAAAATTCTGATGACCTCCTGATGAGTGCCCTGCAGGGCTAGGGGGCCGAGGGACTGAAAGGCAACCCACTTGTAAGGCTCCCGCTCATTGAGCCTCCTCTGCCTGCCCTAAGCAGCAGTATCTCCCATCTCCTCGGTGCTCACTGAGCCCTCCACACTAGACCCGTGCCCCTCTGTGAAGGTGGGCCGCACCCTGCTCTTTTGCCTGTTGCCTGCTTTGTTATGTATTCAGTCTTGGTTCCCCAGGCTGGGCACTCCTCCAAGAGTGGGGACCAGCTCCCTCACTTAGGTGGGGCTCTCTGAGAGCAGAGATCACCTCGCCCTCATCCCCCCAGACGGCAGCGTGAGACACCTCGCTCACCTCCGCCCCTTCACCTCCTTCACAGCTCTGAAACCACAAGAGGGAGGTGGGCCTTGGGTTTCCACTGGCTCTGCTTTAAAGCATCATGGCTTTCTGTTCCATACGGGAGGAGAGGGACTCAAAAGGCCCAGTCAGTGGGGCGACTTTGGTTAAGTCCCTGGTTTCTTGCTGCATAGACGAGGCTGGGGTGCAAGGAGACATTTTCGGGCTCTGTGAGGTCCCTGGCTGGCCAGAACCGAGCCCCGGAACAGTGTGCTACCTCTTTCCACCAACATGAGGTGACTGTTCTCTCTAGCTTTTTATGCTGTGGGGATGCTAACAGGGTGGGCGGGGCGGGGGAAAGGCAAGGAGTGTAGTGTAGGGTCACAGTAGGTAAAGCACGATCTAGGCCTGGGACCATCAGCAAAGAGCGCCACCTCTCTCTGCGAGGAGTCCGGTGCGGGGCAGGTCGGGGTGGTGCATTTCGGGGCCTGGGTCCCCTGGACAGAAAACTGGAGGAGGGAGGCCACGCAGCCGAAGGCAACAGTTAACTGCACTGCGGCGGGACATGTTCCTTCTTGACCCTGACAGGGAACCCTGTCCTCCCAGCTGGGAGGACAAGGTTTGTGGAAACACTGCTGCCTGCTCAGATATCCGCGCCACGCTGCTGCGGCCAGACTCCGGAATTCGCTTGCAGTGGGAATGGGGGAGGCAGCCAAGCTGGGTTAACTGCACAGATGGGGACAGCTCCCAACTCCCTCCTCCAGTCCCCAAATGGACCAACCAGGGATTCCGGGAAATCCCGGAGGGATATACCAAAACGAAAGGGAAAGGGAGTAATAAAACTAGCTTTCTCTTTCCCGACCCCCACCGCCCCACCCCCTCCCCACCCAGGTAGTCCCTGCAGGCCACGTCCTCAGCACCTGATGCAGGTGTAGGCGCACTTCAGTGGAGATTTCCCAGGGCACCACCCTGGCGAGGAAGGAGCTGGGCTCGGCCTCCTGCGCCTCCTGCATAAGGCGGTGCATGGGGTAGTGGTGGCGCGGGAAGGCCACTTCACCGCCTGCCAGCAGCCCCGTGTGGCAGAAGTCGTTGGCGCCGTCACTCACGTACAAAAGGCACTCAAGGGCACGCCGTCGTGGGCCTGCTCGCGCAGATAGTCGCTGAGCACCTTGTGCTGGCACATGTTGGCGGGGCAGCGAGCGCAGCTGTGCGCGTGGAAGGGCTGCAGCGCCAGCAGCCCCCAAGGGTCGGGCCCCAACGGGTTGCTGAAGATGTGGCGGAACAGGCCGTGGTGGCCGGCGGTGCACAGCACACTCTCCATGCCAAAGGTGTTGGCGTCTGAAATGAGAATAACCTCAAAGCAGGCGCCCTGCTTGGCCACAAACTGCAGCAGCTCGCCCGTGCCGGGCGACAGGGGGATGGCCTCGTAGTTGGCGCGCAGGTCCTGCGGCCGCACACCCTGCTCGCCCAGGTACTGGAAGACGCACTGCATGTATTCGTTGTAGAAGCCCTCGCGCTAGGTGGCACACAGGCTCTCAGGCAGCCGCTGGCCCGCCGCGGTGCGCGCACGACAGAGTCGTCGCTGGTTTCGTCCACGATAGTCTCATCCAAGTTGAAGGTCAGGAGGAAGCGCGGCGTGCCGGGTGCAGCCATCCCGCTGTCCTCTACCAGCTTTGTCCTGAGCGATCAAACCTTTTGTGGTCACCAAAAAGAGTCCCTCAGAGGAAAGCGGGACAGGACCTCTGAGCTTCTCCTGCAGGGTGGGGAGCGGCGGCTGCAGAGGTCTGTCCCCGCTGAGTCTGGAGTGTCAAGTGGGGAGAGGGCCTAGCTGAGGTATTTGGGCACAGGATGGAGCAAGGGGTGCTTACGGGAATTGGAGGGGATGCTGCGTCTTATCCATCCCTGGATTTCTGGGCTCCGGCTCTGAGTCCCTCCAGTCCAGAGGGTCCGTGAATGCTGTGCATCTGGGCCGTTCCCTCCACTTGCCCCGCATCCCCATGTTATGTATTTTTAACCACAATTTTAAAAATGAATGAAGCACTGATAATCCATGTTACAACATGGATAAACATTGAAAACATTCTAAGTCAAAGAAGTCATACTGAAAAGGCCACTCATATCACAACCATCTTGTGTGCTTTAAATCCATAGCAGTTTTGAAAGTGAGGGGAAGGGACTTTCCTGGTGGTCCAGTGGTTAAGACTCTGTGCTCCCAAGGTAGGGGGCACAGGTTCGATCCTTGGTCAGGGAACTAAAATCCTGCGTGCACAGCATGGCCAAAAATTAAAATAAAATAAACGTCATTGGCCTGGTTTTGGGTCATAGCATCGCCCTTGAACCCATCAGAGCACCCACAGGATGGAACATGGGATTGGCTAGATGTGGATCATATGCCCATCTTCAAGGTGGGTAGCATCAGCCCTCTGGAACTGTTTGGACTGGAAACAGATAAGAAGTTCCCAAAGGAAAGCTGAGGTTCTGGACTTTGGCATGAGAACAGATGCTGGCTTGGGGAAAGCGGCAGATTCCACACCACTGACGGCCCACTGCACAGCTGTGGGATCTGAAGGCCAAGGAAGGAAGGGGCTGATTTAGGGTCAGGGGCTGCAGCCACCCATCCAGTGCTCTTGCTGTCCGCCCACAACAGCAAGAACCTCTTCCTCTTGCAAAAGGCACGGCCCTCCTTGATGTCTCTGGTGGCGGGAGCCCAGGAGTCACTCCTGCCCCCTGGCCACATGACTCACCCATCCCCCAAGAACAATACTGCTCATTTATCCAGTCTCCTCCCTCCTTTACAAAGAGCAGAGACTAAATGCTATGGTGGTTAGGAAATTCTTGCTCAATGAAGCAGTGAGAGGCTCAAGGATTATGCCGTATCATGGAATCCATCATTGGCAGCTTTCAGAGACCACATGGGTGCATGTGGATCTCCAAGACCATGCGGCCTCAGTGTCAAACTGTCCATTGGGTGGCCCAGTTGCTCCCGTATCTTTGACTCTTAATGAGTATGAATATCAAATTTTGTTACAGCTGGAAGCCCAAAGGATTGCAAGGCCATGGTCTGCTGTATGGTTGTTGTGTCAGGGACACACTCAAATGTTTAGACGGTTATTACCTCGCTTGGCAGGCTATGGGCCTGTGAGGGGGAGGCCCTTTTCTCAACCACAAGGATGTTAGTAACTGAAACATCCCAAAGGGCTGTCTGTGCTGCCCAGGTAGCTGTTCAATTGCCCAGCAGCAAGGTCAGCTCAGTAATTGGCCACATAGACTTGACAGGGACCGGACTGGCTTGAGCTGGAGGACCACAGATGACTGCCTGGATGGTCAGAGGTCAAGGGCTGTCCTGAGACTTGATGTCTATTGATGCCCACTCAGATGGGACAAAGGATGCCTGCAGTCCCAGGAGGGCCCCACCAGCCCTCAGGAGGCAGCACCTGGGGGCTGGTACGTCACTGCACCAAGTTCTGTATAAATTCATAACATGACCATGGAGTGAGCTCAGTCAGGCCTGTGCTGGACCCAGGCTGCCCAGGCCAAGTGGGGCCAGCACTACTCTCTCCAGTTCAGATGGTTAGGAGGAAACCCTGTGGGCTTCTGAGGCCCTAACAGCCGTTGACTGAGGTTGAGTTGGATTTGAAACAGTCAGTGACCAGAGCAGACATTTCATTCTTCTGCCATCAGGTTCCAGGACGGGGGTAGATAACCAGCGGCCCAGGTGAACCCCACACTCGTGAGTGACCCCAGGCAAGTCCTGTCCACCCTACAGGACTCAGAGGTGTGGGGTTAGGGGGGCCGTGGGTCAGCTGTGCTTAACACCAACCCACTAACCCTAACGCCCAAATCTCTACTGTTCACTCCCTAACCCTAACCTCCTCATCTCTAATCCTAAACCCTAAGGCTCCTAACCCCTAGCCCCTAGATACTCGACCTTGACCTGTAAACTCCCAACCCTTACCCTGACCCTGACTCAGACCGTCTGACCTGACCCTCTAACCCTGACCCTCTAGCCTGCATCCTTTAACTCTAATCCCTCAAAACCTGGGCTCAGCTGAGTGGCTCCATCCAGAGGTGAAGCAGGACCTGTCTTTGGGCCCCCACTGCCTCTGCCCTCTCCTCCCCCCAGGAACCAGAAAGCCCTGGGTTGTTGGACTCTCCTGACCAGAGGGGCAGCTGCTCCTGGTCTAACTGCGCCCACACCCCCCTCCTCTGGGGCCCTTGGCCTCTGGACTGTCTGACCTTCAGTCCACCTTCAAGAGCCCGGAGACAAATCCAGGTGAGACGCCTGCTTCATTGGCACAGGTGGGACCTGGTCCCCATCCTCACAGCCCGGCCAGAAACCTTTGTGTGCACTGTCTCATGAGGCTGCCTGTCCCCAACCAGCTGGAGGGGTCGGGAGTCAGATGTGGAACTGAAGTGTCCTTGAGATTGGAGTGCGGGCAGGAGACGGCAGGAGGGGTGAGAGGTGAGGTGTCATCATTCCCAAATCAGGCAGGGAGTGTGTGCTGTGTTTGCATTTCGGGCAGGGAAGAGTATGTCAGATGGAAGCTCTGAAGTAGCACACCTTGCAGGCCAACCTACTAAGAGACTTCTTCCCTAAGTCAACGGGTGGTGCAAGACAACGCAAGAAACTGTAAATATATCCTTACAATGAATCTGGCAACTGGAAAGGAAACGTTACAGGTCATGGCAACCAAGGCACGAGGAGCCTGTCCCGCCCGCCCAGGCTTGCGCAGTCTGGAGGTGGAGCCAGGGTAGGCTGGACAGGCAGCTACCGGCTGGGGCCTGGGCCAGAGAGCCCCAGAAGGCGTGGCAACCCGCAGACAATTTCCAGAGCCCACTGCAGCCAGGAGACGTTCCCTACAGAAGAGCCTCTGGCCCTGTGTGTCCACCCTGCACACAGCACGACCACTGGTCCGTCGACCCCTGGGCCTAGTTCACGGCTGTCTGGCTGCCCCTCCCCTCACTTCCTGAGTGCCTGAGCCCCCAGGGCCCCCTTGGCCGAGCCTTCTCTGCACACCTGGCTTTCCTGACTATCCCTGTCTCTCTGAGCACACTGTGTCCTTCCCCGGGGTCTGCGGGTCTGGCTAAGGGTCCCCCTTGTCTCCGGGTGGGCACCCCAGCCAACGCTGATGCTTGCCTTTCCTGAAAGATGGCCCCCTCAGTCTCACCAACTCCAAACTGTGTTGCGTTTACTTCTGGCAAAGAGGGAATGAAGAGGAAGCCCCATTCCGGCCTCACACAAGGTGCGTGCTAACCTTGTGGACCCAAGGGACCACCACAAAGAGGCTGGAAGCCTGGCAGAGGCACAGCCCCTACCGTCACCCCTCTTCCTCGGCCCAGCTTCTCTCTTCTACCATCAAACCCCTCAGCCGCCACCAGAGGAAATGTGTGGGCCTGATCCTGTCACTCTGGTTCCAAAACTGTTCTGTCTATAAAACGAAGTCAAAGCTAGCTGTCTGGCCACCCTTGCAGCCCCTCTGCGATGCGTCCTCCCCACGAGCCAGGCACCCAGCCCCTTCCCCTGCCCCTTGCCCCCACCCTCCTCTAGAGCGAGCTCCGTCCACCCCGCTCCTTCGGTTCAGCTCAGCTGCCACCTCCGCTGACCCACCAGCCAGAGGTAACCTCTCCCTCCGCAGACACACCTGGCCTGCAGCTCCTCTGTCCCATGCCCGGCTGGGCTGAGCACAGCTGAGAGCACGCGCCTGCTTCACTGTGGACCCCAGGCCCCAGCACATGACACAGGCTCAGGGGTGTTTACTGGACAGATGGATGACCGTGAGGATGAGCAGGCATATCACTCACGGTAGCGGGTAGTGGTCCTCCTTTTGAGTCTCTACGCTTCACCACAAAGTGCTGAGGCAACAGCAAAAGGGAGGGTGGGGGAAGGCGGCACCAGAAAGCAACAACTCCATGCCTTCCTCATCCCCCCACAGCACGCACGTGTACACACATATGTGCACGTACACGCCCGAGCATACCTGCATTCACACACATGTACACACACACAGGCAAAGATGGACTGCAGTCACACACATGCACACAATCACATGTGCTGCACATGCAAAAACACGTGCATACACACATATGTGCCTGCCTGCACATAAACACACTCACATGCACTCGGGTGTACACAGACCTGTGCACAGACAGCACACACATGCACGTGCTTGTGCACACTCACGTAATACACACACATACATACAAAAGCTCAGGAAATTTCATAAAGTTTGTTTTTGTTTCACCCTCCCCAAGAACGAGGAGACAGCAGATGGTCCCTGGGAAATAAAGATGGTCACGGCCCTGCATCTGTCACAGAGGCTAGTTGAAGGCTCAAGCACGCTCTGCCCTGCCCAGTCGTGGGGTACAGACCCAGCCTGCTCAGCTTCCTCAGCTGAGCCTTCCGCTGCCCCAGCCCCTCGTGGGAGAAGCAAGTCTGAGTGTCAGTTGCAGGTCATGTCTGTGCTACTTCTGGACTGGGGGTCTTGTGTTATCTTGCATGGTATCTTGCTGTGGGCTGAGGCTTACATTTTGCTAACTACTCTTCCATAAGCACTTCACCATATTCCTGAATGCCTATGCCTTCCAGAGGCTCCAGTTCTAGAACCCTGGAGTTGGGAAACAGTCAGCCATCTCTGTGCACAATCACAAAGCTGCAGTCTGACCCAAGTCCACTTCTTGTATGTCTTAATGCTGCTCCACCTGGGGCTGACTGGGGAGGTGCTGGGTCTACAGTCCATGAAGATCAGGGAGACATGATCCCCTCTCGCAGGCCTGCACAGACTTACCTTTGTCTGTTAGTCCAAGTCATGCTCTATACAACATCTCTGTTTTTCTCCTCTAGAAAAAAATATTCCCAAAAGCAGCAGCATCTCTTTAGACCACAGTCAGGATGACCCTCCTGGAATGAGCCTCAATCCTGCCTCAACTGGACTCTCTCCTGCCCTCTGCCTGACAAGGACCAGGCCTTGGGTGTGGTCAGTCTCCCCTCAGTCTGACTGGGCCTTCCTGACCAGAGAGCCCAGGATACCCCCTGAGCCTGGGGACTCAAGCATGTGTTGTGGGCAAATGTGCTGATGCATCAAAAAATGATAGGACTCTCCAAGACCATGAAAAATCACATACAACACGAACCATAAATAACAGCCAGGCTTGTTCTACACTGTGTGAAAACTGTCAATTTTTCACTGCACTGGAACACACACACAGATGCTCTGGGCCTGGAAGAGCCCCAGGGCCCTGGTGCTGCCCAGACTGGAAAGGGCCTCACACAGCACCTTCTGGATCCTCACTGTGATGGGATGGGGGATCCAGAAAGAATGCATAAGAAGTGGATACAGGAGCCCAGCCAAGCTCCCAGGCTTTTGGGGCCTGGAGGGTCAGAAAGCTCCAGAGTATTCCCCTTGCTGAACTTGGATTCAGAGTCCCAGATGCTCTGTGAGCAGCAGGATCCTCCCATGAGGACACTGACCATCTCCTCCAGGCCTCTACCACACAAAGGGTGACCAATCACAGAGCTGCGCCACAGGGATGAGGGCAGGCCAGGGAGCCTGAGGGAGAGGAGGCGGGAAGCGGCAGCACCCCAGTTCCATGGTCTTCTCGTCCCCCTGGAGCCCCTGCCCTGGTGCACAGTTCACTCCCGGGCTCACCGTGAGTGATGCGCTGAGCAGGCCTGAGTCTTACCAACGGCCAGATCTCTCGGGCCCTCTGCGTCCTGTGTTTTGCTGCAGACAGTACACCCTTAGTAACTGCTCAAGTCGCGGATCGAGAGGGTCAATGAACGAATGAGCAAGGGAATGAGTGAGCGATGAAGGAACAGAGAAATGGGCAGATGGTGGATCCGCGCTGCCATGCTGACCCCGAGAACGAAATGTCACAGGCGTGCAAGACTCTCCCACGAAACAGTCTACACTGCCTCCTGACCCCAAGCCACTCCCTTCACGAAACCCTTGCTCCACACCATAAAATGTACCCTAACCCTAGCCCGTACCCTAACCCATACCCTAACCTGTACCCTAACCCCTACCCTAACCCTAACCTGTAGCCATACCCTAACCCCTAACCCTAAACTTAACCCTAACCCAACACTAACCCTAACCCTAACCCTAACTCAGGTCCTGATCATGTTTTTAACTAAGACCCTAATACTGATCCTACAAAGACCCTGATGCTCCTCCGAAGTCATGACCTGACAGTGTCCCCAGCTAAGGGCATGACACTAGGCCTCACTCGGGCCCTGTCACTCTCCCTAAGTCAGGCTCTCACGCTGTCCCTACCTGAAGCCCTGACATTGGTTCTAAAAATGGCCCTGGTACTCTCAGTAACTAACGTCGTGACACGATCCCTAGATGTTAACCTGACCCTGTCACTAGCTAATGTCCTCCCTCTGATGATAACTAAAGCCCTGATGCTGCGCCTAACTCAGGCCCTGAATTTAGTCCCAAGTCCGTGACACTGTCCTTAATTAAGGCCTAGATGCTTCTCCTAGGTCAGGGCTTGATACTGTTCCTAACTAAGGCCCTAACACTATTCCTAACTCAGGTTCTGACACTGTACGTAACAGAAGGCCCTGGCGCTAGTCCTAAGGCCCTGACACTACTCCTAACTCAGGCTCTGACGCTAGTCCTAACTAAGGCCCTGACACTGTCCCTAACTAAGGCCCTGACACTACACCTAACTCAGGCCCTGACACTGGCCCAAACTAAAGCACTGACACTACTCCTAACACAGGCCCTCACACGATTCCTTTGAAGGCTCTGATGCTAGTCGCAAGGCCCTGACACTGACCCTAAGGCCCTGCTGCCGTCAATATCTAAAGTCCTGACACTATCCTGACAATATATTCTAACGAATGTCTTAATAACGTCCTAGAACTCTCCTGATGTAAGCCTTGACGCTGTCCCTAAGTGAGGCCCCGAGGCTGTCCCTAACATAGGCCCTGAGAATGTCTTTAACAAAGACCCTGATGCTCATCCTACAGAGGCAATTGTGCTGCTCCTAAGCCTGGCCTGACACTTTCCCTAGATAAGGCCCTGACGCTGGTCCTAAATAAGGCCCTGATGCTCTGAATAACTAAGGCCTTCAAACTATCCCTCGCTCATTTCCTAACATTTTCCCTAGCCCATAACCTGACTCGATCTGTAGATAATGTCCTGCCTCTTATCCTACCTGAAGCCCTAATGCTTTCCCTAACTAAGTCACTGACTACTCCTAACTCAGGCCCTGACACTGGCCCTAACCAAAGCCTTCAAACTACTCCTAACTCAGGTCCTGACACTGTCCCTTACAAAGACCCTGACACTACACATAACACAGGCCCTGACATGATGCCTAACAAAGGCTCTGATGCTAGTCTTAACTAAGGCCCTGACACTCTCCCTACCTAAGGCCCTGAACCTACTCCTAACTCAGGCCCTGATCATGTCTTTAACTAAGACCCTACTGCTCATCCTACAAAGGCCCTAATGCTGCTCCTAAGTCATGCCCTGAGAGTGTCCCTAGCTAAGGGCCTGATGCTAGGCCTCACTCAGGCCGTCGCTCTCCTTACGTCAGGCTCTGACGCTGTCCCTACCTGAAGCCCTAACACTGTTTCTAAACAAGGCCCCTGGTACTCTCAGTAACTATGGTATTGACACTATCTCCAGGTCATTTCCTGACACTATACCTAGATATTGACCTAACTCTATCTTTAACTAAAGTTGAGCCTCTTATGGCAACTAAAGCCCTGATGCTGTGCCTAAATCAGGCCGTGAATTTAGCCCCAAGGCCATGACACTGTCCCTAACTAAGGCCTAGATGCTGGTCCAACGTCAGGGCCTGATACTGTCCCTAACAAAGGCCCTAACACTATTCCTAACTCAGGCCCTGACACTGTACCTAACAGAAGGCTCTGATGCTACTCCTAACCAAGGCCCTGACACTGTCCCAAACTAAGGCCTAGATGCTGGTCCAAAGTCAGGACCTCATACTGTCCCCATCTAAGGACCTAGCACTATGGCTAACTCAGTCCCTGACAGTACCTAACAGAAGGCCCTGACCCTAGTCCTAACTAAGACCCTGACACTGTCCCTAACAAAGGCTCTGATGCTAGTCCTAACCAAGGCAATGACACTGTCCCTAAGTAAGGCCTGAGATTACTAATAACTCAGGCCATGACACGATACCTAAAAAAGGCTCTGATGCTGTTCCTAACTAAGGCACTGACACTGTCCCTAACTAAGGCCCTGACACTACTCCTAACTCAGGCCCTCAAACGATTCCTAACAAAGGCTCTGATGCTAGTCCTAAGGCCCTGACACTGTTCCTAACAAAGGCACTGATGCCACTCCTAACTCAGGCCCTAACACTGTCCCCAATGAAGGGCCTTGGGTGACTCCTAATTCAGGCCCTAACACGATACCTAACAAAGGCTCTGATGCTAATCGTACCTAAGGCTCTGACACTGTCCTTAACTAAGGCCTGGACACTACCACTAACTCAGGCCCTGATACTGTCTCTACCTAAGGCCCTGACACTACACCTACCTCAGGCCATGACAGTGTCCCTAACTAAGGCCCTGACACTACACCTACCTCAGGCCATGACAGTGTCCCTAACTAAGGCCCTGACACTACTCCTAAATCTGCCCTGACATTATAACTAACAAAGGCTCTGACGCTAGTTCTAACCAAGGCCCTGACACTGTCCGAAACAAAGGCACTGACACTACTCCTAACTCAGGCCCTGACACGGTACCTAACGAAGGCTCTGATGCTAATCCTAACTAAGGCCCTGACACTGACCCTAACTAAGCCCTTGACACTACTCCTAACTAAGGCCCTGATGCTACACATAACTCAGGCCCTGACACTGTCCTTAACGAAGGCCTTGACACTACTAATGACTCAGGCCCTGACACTGTCCCTGAGGCCCTGACACTACTACTAACTCAGGCCCTGACACGATACCTAACGAAGGCACTGATGGTAACCCTAACTAAGGCCTTGACACTATTCCTAACTAAGGCCCTGATGCTACACTTAACTCAGGCCCTGACACTGTCCCTAAATAAGGCCTTGATACTACACCTACAACAGGCCCTGACACTGTTCCTAACAGAGGCACTGATGCTAGTCCTAAATCAGGCCCTGACACTGTCCCTAATAAAGGCCCTGCTGCTGCCAATATCTAAAGTCCTGACACTATCCTAAGCTTATATCCTGACCAATCTCTTACTAAGTTCCTGAAACTGTCCCTAAGAGAGGCCCTGAGGCTGTCCCTAACAGAGGTCCTGATAATGTCTTTAACAAAGACCCTGATGCTGATCTTACAGAAGTACTGGTGCTACTCCTAAGCCTTGCGCGGACACTGCCCCTAGATAAGACCCTGACGCAGGTCCTAAACAAGGCCCTGATGATCTGAATAACTAAGGCATTGAAACTATCCCTCGCTCATTTCCTGACGTTATGCCTAGCCTGTAACCTGACTCAGTCCACAGCTAATGTCCTGCCTCTTATCCTACCTGAAGCCCTAATGCTGTCCCTAACTAAGGCCCTGACTACTGCTAAATCAGGCCCTGAAACTAGCCCTAACTAAAGCCTTCACACTACTCCTATCTCAGGTCCTGACACTGTCCCTAACTAAGGCCCTGACACTACTCATAACTCAGGCCCTGAGACGATACCTAACAAAGGCTCTGATGCTAGTCTTAACTAAGGCCCTGACACTCTCCCTACCTAAGGCCCTGAACGTACTCCTAACTCAGGCCCTGATCATGTCTTTAACTAAGACCCTACTGCTCATCCTACAAAGGCCTTAATGCTGCTCCTAAGTCATGCCCTGAGAGTGTCCCTAGCTAAGGGCCTGATGCTAGGCCTCACTCAGGCCCTGTCGCTCTCCCTAAGACAGGCTCCCAGGCGATCCCTACCTGAACCCCTGAAACTGGTTCTAAACAAGGACCTGATACTCTCAGTAACTGTGGTATTCACACTATCCCCAGGTCATTTCCTGACACTATACCTATACCTTAACGTAACCCTGTCTTTATCTAAAGTCGAGCCTCTTATGCCAACTAAAGGCCTGATGCTGTGCGTAACTCAGGCCCTGACTTAGTCCCAAGGCCTTGACACTGTCCCTAACTAAGGCCTAGATGCTGGTCGAATGTCAGGGCCTGATACTGTCCCTAACAAAGGCCCTAACACTAATCCTAACTCAGGCCCTGACACTGTACCTAACAGAAGGTCCTGACGTTAGTCCTAAGACCCTGACACTGTCCCTAACAAAGGCTCAGATGCTAGTCCTAACCAAGGCCCTCACACTGTCCCTAACTAAGACCCTGACAGTACTCCTAACTTAGGCCCTGACCCGATACCTAACAAGGCTTACTTATTAAGTAATAATTAGCCTACCTGAAGCCCTAACTCTGTCCCTAACTAAGGACCTGAATAGTCCTAACTAAGGCCCTGACACTGTCCTCACCAAGGCCTTCACCGTACTCCTAACTCAGCCCCTGACACTGTACCTAACTAAGGCCCTGACAGTACTCTTAACTTAGGCCCTGACACGATACCTAACAAAGGTTCTGATGCTATTCCTAACTAAGGTGCTGAAACAGGACCTAACTAAGGCCCTTGACTTAGGAGTAGTGTCAAGGCTTTAGTTAGGGACACTGTTGGGCCTTAGTTCGGACTAGCATCACAGCCTTTGTTAAGTATCATGTCAAGGCCTGACTTAGGAGTAGTGTCAGGGCCTTAGTTGGGGACAGTGTCAGGTCCTTAGTTAGGACTAGCAACAGAGCCTTTGTTAGTAATCGTGTGAGGGCCTGAGTTAGGAGCAATGTCGAGGCCTTAGATAGGGACAGTGTGTGTCAGGGCCTTGGTTAGGACTAGCATCAGAGTCTTTGTTAGGTATCATATCAGGGCCTGAGTTAAGAGTAGTATCAGAGCCTTAGTTAGGAACAATGTCATGGCCTGAGTTAGGAGTAGTATCAGGGCGTTATTTAGGGACACTGTCAGGGCCTGAGTTAGCAGTAGTGTCAAGGACTTTGTTAGGGATTGTGTCAGGGCCTCAGTTAGGAATAGTGTCAGCGCCCTAGGTAGGGACAGTATGAGGCCCTGACTTAGGATGAGCATCTAGGCCTTAGTTAGGGACAGTGTCACGGCCTTGGGACTAAATTCAGGGCCTCAGTTAGGCACAGCATCAGGGCTTTAGTTGGCATAAGAAGCTCAACTTTAGCTAAAGAAACGGTTAGGTTAAGGTCTAGGTATAGTATCAGGAAATAACCTAGGGATAGTGTCAAACTTTAGTTACTGAGAGGATCAGGGCCTTGTTCAGAACGAGTGTCACGGATTCAGGTAGGGACAGCGTCAGAGCCTGACAGAGACACGGTCAGAGCATGACTGAGGCCTAGCGTCAGGCCCTTAGCTAGGGACACTGTCAGGGCATGACTCAGGAGCAGCATCAGGGCCTCTGTAGAATCAGCATTACGGTCTTAAGACATGATCAGAGACTGAGTTAGGGAGAGCGTCAGGGCCTCAGTTACGGGTAGCTTCAGGGCCTATGTTAGCGACAACCTCACGGCTTTATTTGGGGACAGCGTCAGGGCTGACTTAGGAATAGTGTCAGGCCTTTAGTTATTACTATCAGCAGGGCCTACATTAGGGACAGCTTCCAGGCCTTACTTTAAGACAGTGTCAGGGCCTTAACAGGACTATTCAGGGCCTTAGTTAGGGACAGCATTAGGGCTTTATGTAGGATGAGAGGCAGGATATTAACTATGGACTGAGTCAGGTTACGGGCTAGGGATAAGGTCAGGAAAGGACAGAGGGACAGTTTGAAGGCCTTAGTTACTGAGAGAACCTGGGCCTTCTTTACGACCAGCGTCATGGCCTTCGGTAGGGACAGTGCCAGGGCAAGGCCTCGGAGGAGCATAAAGGCCTCTGTAGGATCAGCATCAGGGTCTTGGTTAAAGACATTCTCAGGGCCTCACTTAGGGACAAGCTCAGGGCCTCACTTAGGGACAGCGTCAAGGCTCACGTAGGGACAGTTTCACGACCTTAGTAAGAGATGTAACAGGATATATGCTCAGGATAGTGTCAAAACTTTAGATATTGATGGCAGCAGGGCCTTTCATAGGGACAGTGTCAGGGCCTGAGTTAGGGACAGTGTCAGGGACTGAGCTAGGGTCAATGTCAGGGCCTTAGTTAGGATTAGCATCAGAGCCTTCATTAGGTATCGTGTCTGGGCCTGAGTTAGTAGTGTCAGGTCCTTAGTTATGGACAGTGTCAGGGCCTGAGGTAGGTGTAGTGTCAGGGCCTTAGTTCAGACAGTGTCAGGACCTTAGTTAGGACTAGCATCAGAGCCTTTGTTAGGTATCGTGGCAGGGCCTATATTAGGAGTACAAGGGCCTTAGTTGGGGACACATTCACGGGTTGAGCTAGGAGTAATGTCAGGGCGTTATTTAGGGAGAGTGTCAGGGCGTGAGTTAGGAGTAGTCTCAGGGCCTTAGTTAGGAGTAGCACCAGAGCCTTTCTTAGGAATAGTGTGAGGGCCTGAGTTAGGACCAGCATCAGAACCTCTGTTCGGTATCGTGTCACGGCCTGAGTTAGCCGTAATCTCAGGCTCTACTTAGGGACAGTGTCCGGGCATTGGTTAGGAGCAACAGAGCCTTTGTTACGGACACTGTCAGGACCTTGGTTGGGACTAGTGTCAGAGCCTTCTGTTAGGTACACTGTCAGGGCTTGAGTTAGGAATAGTATTATGGCCTTAGTTAAGGACAGTATCAGGAGCTGACTTAGAGCATCAAGGCCTTAGTTAGGGACAGTGTCACAGCCTTGGGGCTGAATTCAGAGCCTGAGTTAGGGACAGCATCAGTGCTTTAGTTGCCATAAGAGGCCTGACTTTACCTAAAGACAGGGTTAAATTATGATCTAGGTATAGTGTCAGGAAATGACCCAGGTATAGTGTCAACACCTTAGTTACTGAGAGTATCAGGGCCTTGTTTAGAACCAGTGTCAGGGCTTCAGGTAGGGACAGCATCAGAGCCTGACGTAGGGAGAGTGACAGGGCCTGAGTGAGGCCTAGCATCAGTCCCTTAGCTGGGGACACTGTCAGGTCATGACTCAGGAGAAGCATCAGGGCCTCTGTAGGATCAGCATTACGGTCTTAGTTAAAGACATGGGGGCTTCCCTGGTGGTGCAGTGGTTTAGAGTCCGCCTGCCGATGCAGGGGACACGGGTTCGTGCCCTGGTCCGGGAAGATACCACATGCCATGGAGCTGCTGGGCCCGTGAGCCATGGCTGCTGAGCCTGTGCGTCCGGAGCCTGTGCTCCACAACGGAAGAGGCCACAACAGTGAGAGGCTGGTGTATCGCAAAAAAAAAAAAAAAAAAAAAAAAAAAAAAAAAAGACATGGTCAGGGCCTGAGTTAGGCGGAGCGTCAAGGCCTCAGTTAGGGATAGCTTCAGGGCCTGTGTTAGGGACAGCCTCAGGGATTTAGGGCCAGCAACAGGGCTGACTTACAGATAGTGTCAGGACCTTGGTTAGAGATGGGTCAGTATATTAGCTCAGGATAGTGTCAGGCCTTTAGTTATTGCCGGCAGCAGGGCCTGCATTAGGGACAGCTTCCGGGCCTTACTTACAAACAGTGTCAGGGCCTTACTGATGACTAGTCAGGAACTTAGTTAGGGACAGCATTAGGGCTTCAGGTAGGGTAAGAGGCAGGACATTAACTACGGACTGAGTCAGGTTACGGGCTAGGGATTAAGACAGGAACGTAGCGAGGGACAGTTTGAAGGCCTTAGTTACTGAGAGCACCTGGGCCTTCTTTAGGACCAGCATCACAGCCTTCGGTAGGGACAGTGTCAGGGCAAGGCCTAGGAGGAGTAAGAGGGCCTCTGTAGGATCAGCATCACGGTCTTGGTTAAAGACATTCTCAGGGCCTCACTTAGGGACAGGCTCAGGGTCTTACTTAGGGACAGCGTCAAGGCTCACTTAGGGAAAGTTTCAGGACCTTAGTAAGAGATGGGACAGGATATATGCTGAGGGAACTGTCAAAACTTTAGATATTGACAGGAGCAGGGCGTTTGTTACGGACACTCTCAGGGCCTGAGTTAGGACTAGCATCAGTGCCTCTGTTAGGAACAGGGTCAGGGCCTGTTGTAGGTGTAGTATCAGGGCCTTATTTAGGGACAGTGTCAGGGCCTGAGTTAAGTGTAGCTTCAGGGCCTAGTTAGGAATAGTGTCAAGGCCTTACTCAGGGTCACTGTCACGGCCTTAGTTAGGGTTAGCATCAGAGCCTTCGTTAGGTATAATGTCAGGGCCTGAGGTATAAGTCATTTCAGGGCCTTGGTTAGGAAGAGTGTCACAGCCTTTGTTATGTATAATGGCAGGGCCAGAGTTAGGAGAAGAGTCAGGTCCTTAGTTAGGGACACTGTCAGGGCCTTATTTAGGGACAGTATCACGGCCTGAGTTGGTAGTACTGTCAAGGCCTTAGTTAAGGACACTGTCAGGGCAAGGCCTAGGAGGAGCATATGGGCCTATGTAGGATCAGCATCAGGGGCTGGGGCTGGGGCTGGCGCTGGGGCGAGGGCTAGGGCCTTAGTTAGGAATAGTGTCATGGCCTTAGTTAGGATCACTGTCAGGGCCTCTGTTAGGGTTAGCGTCAGAGCCTTCATTAGGTATGATGTCAGGTCCTGAGTTAGAAGTAGTGTCAGGGCCTTAGTGAGGGACAGTGTAAGGTATTTGGTAGGATGAGTGTCAGAGCCTTTCTTATGTATAATGGCAGGGCCAGAGTTAGGAGAAGAGTCAGGCCCTTAGTTAGGGACACTGTCAGGGCCTTAGTTAGGGATACTATCACAGTCTGAGTTAGTAGTAGTGTCAAGCCTTAGTTAAGGACAGTGTCAGGGCCTTACTTACAACTAGTATCAGAGCCTTTGTTCGGTATCTTGTCAGGGTCTGATTTAGGAGTAGTGTCAGGGCCTTAGTTAGGGACAGTGTCAGGGCCTGAGTTATGAGTGGAATCAGTGCCTCTCTTAGGAACACTGTCAGAGTCTGTGTTAGGGGTAGTGTCAGGGAATAAGTTGGGACAGTGTCCGGGCCTTGGTTAGGACTACCATCACAGCCTTTTTTAGGGATAGTGTCAGTGCCTTGGTTAGGACGAGCGTCAGAGACTTTGTTATGTATAATGGCAGGGCCAGAGGTAGGAGGAGAGGCAGGCCCTTAGTTAGGGACACTGTCAGGGCCTTAGTTAGGGACAGTATCATGGCCTGAGTTAGTAGTAGTGTCAAGCCCTCAGTTAAAAACAGTCTCAGGGCCTTACTTACAACTAGCATCAAGCCTTTGTTCAGTATCGTGTCATGGCCTGAGTTAGCTTTAGTCTCAGGCCCTACTTAGGGACAGTGTCAGGGCCTTGGTTAGGACTACCATCAGAGCCTTTGTTAGGGCCAGTGGCAGGGTCTTGGTTAGGACTGCCGTCAGGGCCTTCTGTTAGGTACACTGTCAGGGCTTGAGTCAGGCATAGTGTCAGGGACTTTGTTAGGGACAGTATCAGGCCCTGACATTGGACCAGCATCTAGGCCTTAGTTAGGGACAGTGGCATGGCCTTGGGGCTGAATTCAGATCCTGAGTTAAGCACAGCATCAGGGCTTCAGTTGCCATAAGAGGCTCGACTTTAGCTAAAGACAGGGATAAGTTATGATCTAGGTATACTGTCAGGACATGACCCAGGTATAGTGTCAACACCTTAGTTACTGAGAATATCGGGGCCTTGTTTAGAACAAGTGTCAGGGCTTCAGGTAGGGACAGCGTCACAGCCTGACGTAGGGAGAGCGACAGGGCCCGAGTGAGGCCTAGCATCAGGCCCTTAGCTGGGGACACTGTCAGGGCATGACTCAGGAGCAGCATCAGGGCCTCTGTAGGATCAGGATAACGGTCTTAGTTAAAGACATGATCAGGACCTGAGTTAGGCGCACCATCAAGGCCTCAGTTAGGGATAGCTTCAGGGCCTGTGTTAGGGACAGCATCAGGGCTTGATTTAGGGCCAGCATCAGGGCTGACTTAGGGATAGTGTCACGACCTTGGTTAGAGGTGGGTCAGTATATTAGCTCAGGATAGTGTCAGGCCTTTAGTTATTGCCGGCAGCAGGGCCCTGCATTAGAGACAGCTTCCGGGCCTTACTTACAAACAGTGTCAGGGCCTTAGTGATGACTAGTCAGGGCCTTAGTTAGGGACAGCATTAGGGCTTCAGGTAGGGTAAGAGGCAGGACATTAACTACGGACTAGGGATAAAGTCAGGAACGGAGCGAGGGACACTTTGAAGGCCTTAGTTATCGAGAGCACCTGGTCCTTCTTTAGGACCAGTATCATGGCCTTCGGTAGGGACACTGTCAGGGCAAGGCCTAGGAGGAGCATAAGGGGCTCTGTACAATCAGGGGCAGGGGATGGGGCTGGGGATGGGGATGGGGCTAGGAGAGGGCTGGGGCTAGGGTTAGGGATAGGGCCTTAGGAATAGTGTCAAGGCCTTAGTTAGGGTCACTGTCAGGGCCTTAGTTAGGGTTAGCATCAGAGCCTTCATTAGGTATAATGTCAGGGCTTGAGTTAGAAGTAGTGTCAGGGCCTTAGTGAGGGACGGTGTCATGTCCTTGGTAAGGACGAGCGTTAGAGCCTTTGTTATGTATAATGGCAGAGCCAGAGTTACGAGGAGAGTCAGGCCCTTAGTCAGGGACACTGTCAGGGCCTTAGTTAGGGACAGTATCACAGCCTGAGTTAGTAGTAGTGTCAAGGCCTTAGTTAAGGACAGTGCCAGGGACTTACTTACAACTAGCATCAGAGTCTTTGTTTGGTATTGTGTCAGGGCCTGATTTAGCAGTAGTGTGAGGGCCTTATTTACGGACAGTGTCAGGGCCTGAGTTAGGAGTGGAATCAGTGCCTCTCTTAGGAACAGTGTCAGAGTCTGTGTTAGGGGTAGTGTCAGGGCATAAGTTAGGACAGTCTCAGGGCCTTGGTTAGGAATACCATCAGAGCCTTTGTTAGGCAGAGTGTCAGGGCCTTGGTTACGACGAGCGTCAGAGACTTTGTTATGTATAATGGCAGGGCCAGAGTTAGGAGGAGAGTCAGGCCGTTAGTTAGGGACACTGTCAAGGCCTTAGTTAGGGACAGTATCATGGCCTGAGTTAGTAGTAGTGTCAAGTCCTTAGTTAAGGACAGTGTCACGGCAAGGCCTAGGAGGAGCATAAGGGCCTCTGTAGGATCAGGGGCTGGGGCTGGGGCTAGTGTCAAGGACTTAGTTAGGGTCACTGTCAAGGCCTAAGTTAGGGACAGTATCACGGCCTGAGTTAGTAGTAGTGTCAAGGCCTTAGTTAAGGACTGTGTCACTGCAAGGGCTAACAGTAGCATACTGGCCTCTGTAGGATCAGGGGCTGGTGCTGGGGCTGGGGATAAGGCTGGGGCAAGGGCTAGGGCTAGGGATACGGCTAGGGCTAGGGCCTTAGTTAGGAAGAGTGTCAAGGCCTTAGTTAGGGTCACTGTCAGGGCCTTAGTTACGGTTAGCATCAGAGCCTTCCTTAGGTATAATGTCAGGGCCTGAGGTAGAAGTCATGTCAGAGCTTTGGTTAGGACGAGCGTCACAGCCTTTGTTCTGTATAATGGCAGGGCCAGAGTTAGGAGATTCAGACCCTTAATCAAGGACACTGTCAGGGCCTTAGTTAGGGACAGTATCACGGCCTGAGTTAGTAGTAGTGTCAAGGCCTTAGTTAAAAACAGTGTCAGGGCCTTACTTACAACTAGCATCAGAGCCTTCATTCGGTATCGTGTCAGGGCCTGATTTAGGAGTAGTGTCAAGGCCTTAGTTAGGGTCAGTGTCAGGGGATTAGTTAGGAGTACTGTCAAGGCCTTACTTAGGATTAGTGTCAGAGACTTAGTTAGGATTAGCATCAGAGCCTTCATTAGGTATCGTGTCAGGGCCTGAGCTAGGAGTAGTGTCAGGGCCCTAGTTAGGGACAGTGACAGGGCCTGAGTTAGGAGTGGAATCAGTGCCTATCTTAGGAACAGTGTCAAGGGCCTGTGTTAGGTGTAGTGTCAGGACAGTGTCAGGGCCTTAGTTAGGACTAGCATCAGAGCCTTGCTTAGGTATCGTATCACGGCCTGAGTTAGCCGTAGTCTCAGGCCCTACTTAGGGACAGTGTCAGTGCCTTGGTTAGGACTACCATCAGAGCCTTTGTTAGGGCTAGCGGCAGGGTCTTGGTTAGGACTGGCGTCAGGGCCTTCTGTTAGGTACACTGTCAGGGCTTGAGTCAGGCATAGTGTCAGGGACTTTGTTAGGGACAGTATCAGGCCCTGACGTTGGGCCAGCATCTAGGCCTTAGTTAGGGACAGTGGCACGGCCTTCGGGCTAAATTCAGGGCGTGAGTTAAGCACAGCATCAGAGCTTTACTTGCCATAAGAGGCTCGACTTTAGCTAAAGACAGGGATAAGTTATGATCTAGGTATACTGTCAGGACACGACCCAGGTATAGTGTCAACACCTTAGTTACTGAGAATATCGGGGCCTTGTTTAGAACAAGTGTCAGGGCTTCAGGTAGGGACAGCGTCACAGCCTGATGTAGGGAGAGCGACAGGGCCCGAGTGAGGCCTAGCATCAGGCCCTTAGCTGGGGACACTGTCAGGGCATGACTCAGGAGCAGCATCAGGGCCTCTGTAGGATCAGGATAACGGTCTTAGTTAAAGACATGATCAGGACCTGAGTTAGGCGCACCATCAAGGCCTCAGTTAGGGATAGCTTCAGGGCCTGTGTTAGGGACAGCATCAGGGCTTGATTTAGGGCCAGCATCAGGGCTGACTTAGGGATAGTGTCAGGATCTTGGTTCGAGGTGGGTCAGTATATTAGCTCAGGATAGTGTCAGGCCTTTAGTTATTGCTGGCAGCAGGGCCTGCATTAGGGACAGCTTCTGGGCCTTACTTACAAACAGTGTCAGGGTCTTAGTGATGACTACTCAGGGCCTTAGTTAGGGACATCATTAGGGCATCAGGTAGGATAAGAGGCAGGACATTAACTACGGACTAGGGATAAAGTCAGGAACGGAGCGAGGGACACTTTGAAGGCCTTAGTTATCGAGAGCACCTGGTCCTTCTTTAGGACAAGTATCACGGCCTTCGGTAGGGACAGTGTCAGGGCAAGGCCTAGGAGGAGCATAAGGGCCTCTGTAGGATCAGCATCAGGGGATCGGGATGGGGATGGGGATGGGGATGGAGATGGGGCTAGGGGAGGGCTAGGGCTAGGTTTAGGGCTGGGCCTTAGTTTGGAATAGTGTCAAGGCCTTAGTTAGGGTCACTGTCAGGGCCTTAGTTAGGGTTAGCATCAGAGCCTTTGTTAGATATAATGTCACGGCCTGAGTTAGAAGTAGTGTCAGGGCCTTGGTGACGGACAGTGTCAAGGCCTTGGTTAGGATGAGTGTCAGAGCCTTTGTTATTATAATGGCAGGGCCAGAGTTAGGAGGAGAGTCAGGCAATTAGTCAGTGACACTGTCAGGGCCTTAGTTAGGGACAGTATCACGGCCTGAGTTAGTAGTAGTATCAAGGCCTTAGTTAAGGACAGTGTCAGGGCCTTACTTACAACTAGCATCAGAGTCTTTGTTCGGTATTGTGTCAGGGCCTGATTTAGGAGTAGTGTGAGGGCCTTATTTATGAACATTCTCAGGGCCTGAGTTAGGAGTGGAATCAGTGCCTCTCTTAGGGACAATGTCAGAGCCTGTTTTAGGAATAGTGTCAGGGCGTAAGTTAGGACAGTGTCAGGGCTTTGGTTTGGACTACCTTCAGAGCCTTTGTTAGGGAGAGTGTCAGGGCCTTGGTTAGGACGAGTGTCAGAGACTTTCTTATGATAATGGCAGGGCCAGAGTTAGGAGAAGAGTCAGATGGTTAGCTAGGGACACTGTCAGGGCCTTAGTTAGGAACAGTATGACGGACTGAGCTAGTAGTAATGTACAGTCTTTAGTTAAGGACAGTGTCAGGGCATGGCCTAGGAGGACCATAAAGTCCTCTGTAGGATCAGGGGCTGGGGCTGGGGCTGGGTCTGGGTGTGGAGCTGGGGATGGGGCTGGGGTTGGGGATGGGGCTGGTGCTAGGACTAGGGCTAGGACTAGGCCCTTAGTTAAGAATAGTCTCAAGGCCTTAGTTAGGGTCACTTTCAGGGCGTTAATTAGGGTAAGCATCAGACCCTTCGTTAGGTATAATGTCAGGGCCTGAGTTCGAAGTAGTGTCATGGCCTTGGTGACGGACAGTGGGAGGGCCTTGTTAGGAGGAGCGTCAGAGCCTTTTTTATGTAAAATGGCAGAGCCACAGTTAGGAGGAGAGTCAGGCCCTTAGTTAGGGACACTGTCAGGGCCTTAGTTAGGGACAGTATCACAGCCTGAGTTAGTAGTAATGTCAAGGCCTTACTTAAGGACAGTGTCAGGGCGAGGCCTAGGAGGAGCATAAGGGCCTCTGTAGGATCAGGGGCTGGGGCTGGGTATAGGGCTAGGGCTACGGCTACGGCCTTAGTTAGGAATAGTGACAAGGCCTTAGTTAAGGACAGTGTCAGGGCAAGACCTAGGAGGAACATAAAGGCCTCTGTAGGATCAGCATCAGGGCCTGGGGCTGGGGATGGGGCAGGGGCTGTGGTTAGGGCTGGGGCTATGGCTGAGGCTGGGGCTGAGGCTGGGGCTGGGGCTAAGGCTAAGCCCTTAGTTAGGAATAGAGTCAAGGCCTTACTTAGGGTCACTGTCAGGGCGTTAGTTAGGCTTAGCATCAGAGCCTTCGTTAGGTATAATGTCAGGCCTGAGTTAGAAGTAGTGTCAGGGCCTTAGTGAGGGACAGTGTCTGGGCCTTGGTTAGGACGAGCGTCAGAGCCTTTGTTATGTATAATGGCAGGTCCAGAGTTAGGAGGAGAGTCAGGCCCTTAGTTAGGGACACTGTCAGGGCCTTAGTTACGGACAGGATCACGGTCTGAGTTAGTAGTAGTGTCAAGGCCTTAGTTAAGGACATTGTCAGGGCAAGGCCTAGGAGGAGCATAAGGGCCTCTGTAGGATCAAGGGCTGGGGCTGGGGCTCGGGCTCGGGCTAGGGCTGTGGCGGGACTGGGCCTGGGGCTAAGGCTAGGCCCTTAGTTAGGAATAGTGTCAAGGCCTTAGTTAGGGTCACTGTCACGGCCTTAATTAGGGTTAGCATCACAGCCTTCGTTTGGTATAATGTCAGGGCCTGAGTTAGAAGTAGTGTGAGGGCCTTAGTGAGGGACAGTGTCTGGGCCTTGGTTAGGATGAGGGTCAGAGCCTTTTTTATGTAAAATGGCAGAGCCAGAGATAGGAGGAGAGTCAGGCCCTTAGCTAGGGACACTGTTAGCGCCTTAGTTAGGGACAATATTACGGCCTGAGTTAGTGGTTGTGTCAAGGCCTTAGTTAAGCACACTGACAGGGAAAGGCCTAGGAGGAGCAAACGGGCCTCTGTAAGATAAGCATCAGGGGCTGGGGCTGTGGATGGGTCTGGGTCTGGGTTTCGGGCTGGGGCTGAGGCTGGGGCTGGGGCTGGCGCTAAGGCTAGGACTAGGACTAGGGCTAGGACTAGGCCCTTAGTTAGGAATAGTGGAAAGGCCTTACTTAGGGTCACTGTCAGGGCCTTAGTTAGGGTTCTCATCAGAGCTTTCATTAGGTATAATGTCAGGGCCTGAGTTAGAAGTAGTGAAAGGGACTTAGTGAGGGACAGTGTCAGGGCCTTTTTTAGGACTAGTGTCAGAGCTTTCTTTTGTATAATGGCAGGGCCAGAGTTAGGAAAAGAGTGGGGACCTTAGTTAAGGACACTGCCTGAGCCTTAGTTAGGGACAGTATCACAGCCTGAGTTAGTAGTAGTGTCAAGGCCATAGTTAAGGACAGTGTCAGGGCAAGGCCTAGGAGGAGCATAAGGGCCTCTGTTGGATTAGCACCTGGGGTACGGGCAGGGCCTGCCTCTGGGGCTGCGGCTGGGGCTGGGGATAGGGCAGGGGCAGGGGCTAGGGATGGGGCTAGGGCTGGGGCTGGGGCTAGGGCTGGGGCTGGGGCTGGGGCTAGGGATGGGGCTGGGGCTGCGGCTGGTGCTAGGGATGGGGATGGGGCTGGGGCTAGGGCTAGGGCTAGGGCCATATTTAGGAATAGTGTCAAGGCCTTAGTTAGGGTCACTGTCAGGGCCTTAGTTAGGGTTGGCATCATAGCCTTCATTAGGTATAATGTCAGGGCTTGAGTTAGAAGTAGTGTCAGGGCCTTAGTGAGGGACAGTGTCAGGGCCTTGGTTAGGGCGAGCATCACAGCCTTTTTTATGTATAATGGCAGGGAAAGTGTTAGGAGGAGAGTCAGGCCCTTAGTTAAGGACACTTTCAGGGTCTTAGTTAGGGACAGTATCACAGCCTGAGTTAGTAGTAGTGTCAAGGCCTTAGTTAAGGACAGGGTCAGGGCAAGGCCTAGGAGGACCATATAGGCCTCTGTAGGATCAGCATCAGTGGCTGGGGCAAGGGCTGGGGCTGGGGCAGGGGCTGGAGCTTGGGCTAGGGCTAGAGCCATAGTTAGGAATGGTGTCAAGGCCTTAGTTAGTGTCACTGTCAGGGCCTTAGTTAGTGTTGGCATCAGAGCCTTCGTTACGTATAATGTCAGGGCCTGAGTTAGAAGTAGTGTCAGGGCCTTAGTGAGGGACAGTGTCAGGGCCTTGGTTAGGAGGAGCGTCAGAGCCTTTTTTATGTATAATGGCAGGGCCAGAGTTAGGAGGACAGTCAGGCCCTTAGTTAGGGACACTCTCAGGGCCTTAGCTACGGACAGTATCACAGCCTGACTTAGTAGTAATGTCAAGGCCTTACTCAAGGGCAGTGTCAGGGCGAGGCCTAGAGGAGCATAAGGGCCTCTATAGGATCAGGGTCTGGGGCTGGGGATAGGGCTAGGGCTAGGGCTACGGCCTTCGTTAGGAATAGTGACAAGGCCTTATTTAAGAACAGTGTCAGGGAAAGACCTAGGAGGAGCATAAAATCCTCTGTAGGATCAGCATCAGGGCCTGGGGCTAGGGCTGAGGCTGGGCCTGAGGCTGGGGCTGGGGCTGAGGCTAGGCCCTTAGTTAGGAATAGTGTCAAGGCCTTATTTAGGGTCACTGTCAGGGCGTTCGTTTGGGTTAGCATCAGAGCCTTCGTTAGGTATAATGTCAGGCCTGAGTTAGAAGTAGTGTTAGGGCCTTAGTGAGGGACAGTGTCTGGGCCTTGGTTAGGACGAGCGTCACAGCCTTTGTTATGTATAACGGCAGGTCCAGAGTTAGGAGGAGAGTCAGGCCCTTAGTTAGGGACACGGTCAGGGCCTTAGTTACGGACAGTGTCACGGCCTGAGTTACTAGTAGGGTCAAGGCCTTAGTTAAGGACAGTGTGACGGCAAGACCTAGGAGGAGCATAAGGGCCTCGGTAGGATCAGCATCTGTGGCAGGGGCAGGGGCTGGCTCTGGGGCTGCGGCTGGGGCTGGGGCTGGGGATATTGATGGGGCTAAGGCTGGTGCTGCGGCTGGGGCTGGGGCTGGGGCTGGGGCTGGGGCTGGGGCTAGGGCTAGGGCTAGGACTAGGCACTTAGTTAGGAATAGTGTCAAGGCCTTAGTTAGTGTCAGTGTCAGGGCCTTAATTAGGGTTAGCATCACAGCCTTCATTTGGTATAATGTCAGGGCCTGAGTTAGAAGTAGTGTCAGGGCCTTAGTGAGGGACACTGTCAGGGCCTTGGTTAGGACGAGCGTTAGAGCCTTTTTTATGTATAATGTCAGGGCCAGAGTTGGGAGGATAGTCAGGCCCTTCGTTAGGTACACTGTCAGGGCCTCAGTTAGGGACAGTATCACGGCCTGAGTTAGTAGTAGTCTCAAGGCCTTAGTTAAACACACTGTCAGGGCAAGGCGTAGGAGGAGAAAAAGGGCCTCTGTGGATCAGCATCAGTGGCTGGGGCTAGGGCTGGGGCTGGGGCTGGGGCTGGGGCTGGAGCTTGGGCTAGGGCTAGAGCCATAGTTACAAATAGTGTCAAGGCCTTAGTTAGTGTCACTGTCAGGGCCTTAGTTAGTGTTGGCATCAGTGCCTTCGTTACGTATAATGTCAGGGCCTGAGTTAGATGTAGTGTCGGGGCCTTGGTGATGGACAGTGTGAGGGCCTTGTTAGGAGGAGCGTCAGAGCCTTTTTTATGTAAAATGGCAGGGAAAGTGTTACGAGGAGAGTCAGGCCCTTAGTTAGGGACACTTTCAGGGTCTTAGTTAGGGACAGTATCACATCCTGAGTTAGCAGTAGTGTCAAGGCCTGAGTTAAAGACACTGTCAGGGCAAGCCCTAGGAGGAACATAAGGGCCTCTTTAGGATCAGCATCAGGGGCTGGGGTTGGGGCTGGGGCTGGGGCTAGGGCTAGGGCTACGGCTAGGGCTAGGACTAGGCCCTTAGTTTGGAATAGTGTCAAGGCCTTAGTTAGTGTCAGTGTCAGGGCCTTAATTAGGGTTAGCATCACAGCCTTCATTAGGTATAATGTCAGGGCCTGAGTTAGAAGTAGTGTCAGGGACTTAGTGAGGGAAAGTGTGAGGGCCTTCTTAGGACGAGCGTCAGAGCCTTTTTTATGTAAAATGGCAGAGCCAGAGTTAGGAGGAGAGTCAGGCCCTTAGTTAGGGACACTGTCAGGGCCTTAGTTAGGGACAGTATCACGGCCTGAGTTAGTAGTAGTGTCAAGGCCTGAGTTAAGGACAGTGTCAGGGCAAGGCCTAGGAGGAGCATAAGGGTCTCTGTAGGATCAGCATCAGGGGCTGGGGCTGGGGCTTGGGCTGGGGCTGCGGCTGGGGCTCGGGTTGGGTCAGGGGCTGGGACTCGGGTTGGGGCTTGGGCTAGGGCTGGGGCTAGGGCCTTAGTTAGGAATAGTGTCAAGGCCTTAGTTAGAGTCACTGTCACAGCCTTACTTAGGGTTAGCATCAGACCCTTCGTTAGGTATAATGTCAGGGCCTGAGTTAGAAGTAGTGTCAGGGCCTTAGTGAGGGACAGTGTCAGGGCCTTGGTTAGGAGGAGCGTCAGAGCCTTTTTTATGTATAATGGCAGGGCCAGAGTTAGGAGGACAGTCAGGCCCTTAGTTAGGGACACTCTCAGGGCCTTAGCTACGGACAGTATCACAGCCTGACTTAGTAGTAATGTCAAGGCCTTACTCAAGGGCAGTGTCAGGGCGAGGCCTAGAGGAGCATAAGGGCCTCTACAGGATCAGGGTCTGGGGCTGGGGATAGGGCTAGGGCTAGGGCTACGGCCTTCGTTAGGAATAGTGACAAGGCCTTATTTAAGAACAGTGTCAGGGCAAGAGCTACGAGGAGCATAAAGGCCTCTGTAGGATGAGCATCAGGGCCTGGGGCTGGGGATGGGGCATGGGCTGAGGTTGGGGATGGGGATAGGGCTGAGGCTGGGGCTGAGGCTGGAGCCGGGGCTGGGGCTGGGGATATTGATGGGGCTAAGGCTGGGGCTGGGGCTGGGGCTAGGGCTGGGGCTGGGGCTGGGGCTGGGGCTAGGGCGGGGGCTGGGGCTGGGCCTTGGGCTAGGGCTAGGGCTAGGGCTGGGGCTAGGGCCATACTTAGGAATAGTGTCAAGGACTTAGTTAGCGTCACTGTCAGGGCCTTAGTTAGGGTTGGCATCACAGCCTTCGTTAGGTATAATGTCAGGGCTTGATTTAGAAGTAGTGTCAGGGCCTTAGTGAGGGACAGTGTCAGGGCCTTGGTTAGGATGAGCGTCAGAGCCTTTTTTATGTATAATGGCAGGGAAAGTGTTACGAGGAGAGTCAGGCCCTTAGTTAGGGACACTTTCAGGTTCTTAGCTACGGACAGTATGACACCCTGAGTTAGTAGTGTCAAGGCCTTAGTTAAAGACACTGTCAGGGCAAGTCCTAGGAGGAACATAAGGGCCTCTTTAGGATCAGCATCAGGGGCTGGGGCTGTGGCGGGGTCTGGGGCTGGGTCTGGGTCTGGGGCTGGGTCTGGGTCTGGGGCTGAGGCTAGGACTAGGGCTAGGACTAGGCCCTTAGTTAGGAATAGTCTCAAGGCCTTGGTTAGGGTCACTTTCAGGGCGTTAATTAGGGTTAGCGTCAGAGCCTTCGTTAGGTATAATGTCAGGGCCTGAGTTAGAAGTACTGTCATGCCCTTGGTGACGGACAGTGTGAGGGCCTTGTTAGGAGGAGCGTCAGAGCCTTTTTTATGTATAATGGCAGGGCCAGAGTTAGGAGGACAGTCAGGCCCTTAGTTAGGGACACTGTCAGAGCCTTAGTTATGGACAGTATCACAGCCTGAGATAGTAGTAATGTCAAGGCCTTACTTAAGGACAGTGTCAGGGCGAGGCCTAGGAGGAGCATAAGGGCCTCTGTAGGATCAGGGGCCGGGACTGGGGCTAGGGCTAGGGCTAGGGCTACGGCCTTAGTTAGGAATAGTAACAAGGCCTTAGTTAAGGACAGTGTTAGGGCAAGACCTAGGAGGAGCATAAAGGCCTCTGTAGGATCAGGGGCTGGGGCTGGGGCTGGGACTGGGGCAGGGGCTGAGGTTAGGGCTGGGGCTACGGCTGAGGCTGGGGCTGAGGCTGGGGCTGGGGCTAAGGCTAGGCCCTTAGTTAGGAATAGTGTCAAGGCCTTACTTAGGGTCACTGTCAGAGCCCTAGTTAGGGTTAGCATCAGACCCTTCGTTAGGTATAACGTCAGGGCCTGAGTTAGAAGTAGTGTCAGGGCCTTAGTGAGGGACAGTGTCAGGGCCTTAGTTAGAACGAGTGCCAGAGCCTTTTTCATGTATAATGGCAGGGCCAGAGTTAGGAGACAGTCAGGTCCTTAGTTAGGGACACTGTCAGGGCCTTAGTTACGGACAGTATCACAGCCTGACTTAGCAATAATGTCATAGCCTTACTTAAGGACAGTGTCAGGGCGAGGCCTATGAGGAGCATAAGGGCCTCTGTAGGATCAGGGGCTGGGGCTGGGGCTAGGGCTGGGGCTGGGGATAGTGATGGGGCTAGGGCTGGGGTTGAGGCTGGCGCTGGGGCTACAAATGGGGCTAGGGCTGGGGCTGGGGCTGGGGCTGGGGCTGGGGCTGGGGCTAGGCCCTTTGTTAGGAATAGTCTCAAGGCCTTAGTTAGGGTCACTTTCAGGGCGTTAATTAGGGTTAGCATCAGAGCCTTCGTTAGGTATAATGTTAGGGCCTGAGTTTGAAGTAGTGTCATGGCCTTGGTGATGGACAGTGTGAGGGCCTTGTTAGGAGGAGCGTCAGAGCCTTTTTTATGTAAAACGGCAGAGCCACAGTTAGGAGGAGAGTCAGGCCCTTAGCTAGGGACACTGTCAAGGCCTTAGTTAAGGACAGTGTCATGGCAAGACCAAGGAGGAGCATATGGGCCTCTTTAGGATTAGCATCTGTGGCAGGGGCTGGCTCTGGGGCTGCGGCTCGGGCTGGGGCTAGGTCTGGGGCGGGGGATAGTGATGCGGCTAGGCCTGGGGCTGGGGCTGGTGCTGGGGCTAGGGCTCGGGCCTGGGCTGGGGCTACGGATGGGGCTGGGGCTGGGGCTCGGGCTGGGACTAGGGCTGGGGCTGGGGCTGGGGCTGGGGCTACGGATGGGGCTGGGGCTGGGGTTGGGGCTAGGGCTACGACTAGGCCCTTAGTTAGGAATAGTGTCAAGGCCTTAGTTAGTGTCAGTGTCAGGGCCTTAATTAGGGTTAGCAACACAGCCTTCATTTGGTATAATGTCAGGGACTGAGTTAGAAGTAGTGTCAGGGCCTTAGTGAGGGACAGTGTCAGGGCCTTGGTTAGGACGAGCGTCAGAGCCTTTTTTATGTATAATGTCAGGGCCAGAGTTGGGAGTACAGTCAGGCCCTTAGTTAGGGACACTGTCAGGGCCTTAGTTAGGGACAGTATCATGGCCTAAGTTAGTAGTACGGTGAAGGCCTTAGTTAAAGACACTGTCAGGGCAAGGAATAGGAGGAGCAAAAGGGCCTCTGTAGGATCAGCATCAGGGGGTGAGGCTGAGGCTGGGTCTGGGGATGGGGCTGGGGCTGGGGCTAGTGCTGGGGCTGGGGCTGGGGCTAGTGCTGGGGCTGGGGCTGGGGCTGGGGCTGGGGCTCGGGTTGGGGTTAGGGCTAAGGCTGGGCCTGGGGCTAGGCCCTTAGTTAGGAATAGTCTCAAGGCCTTAGTTAGGGTCACTGTCAGGGCCTTAGTTACGGTTAGCATCTGAGCCTTCGTTAGGTATAATGTCACGGCCTGATTTAGAAGTAGTGTCAGGGCCTTAGTGAGGGACAGTGTCAGGGCCTTGTTTAGGACGGGCGACAGAGCCTTTTTCATGTATAATGGCAGGGCCAGAGTTGGGAGGATAGTCAGGCCCTTAGTTAGGTACACTATCAGGGCCTTATTTAGGGACAGTATCACGGCCTGAGTTAGTAGTAGTCTCAAGTCCTTAGTTAAACACACTGTCATGGCAAGGCCTAGGAGGAGAAAAGAGGGCCTCTGTAGGATCAGCATCAGTGGCTGTGGCTAGGGCTCGGGCTGGGCCTGGGGCTGGAGCTTGGGCTAGGGCTAGAGCCATAGTTAGGAATAGTGTCAAGGCCTTAGTTAGTGTCACTGTCAGGGCCTTAGTTAGTGTTGGCATCAGAGCCTTCGTTACGTATAATGTCAGGGCCTGAGTTAGAAGTAGTGTCAGGGCCTTAGTGAGGGACAGTGTCAGGGGCTTGGTTAGGAGGTGCGTCAGAGCCTTTTTAATGTATAATGGCAGGGCCAGAGTTAGGGGGACAGTCAGGCCCTTAGTTAGGGACACTCTCAGGGCCTTAGTTACGGACAGTATCACAGCCTGACTTAGTAGTAATGTCAAGGCCTAACTCAAGGACAGTGTCAGGGCGAGGCCTAGAGGAGCATAAGGGCCTCTGTAGGATCAGGGTCTGGGGCTGGGGATAGGGCTAGGGCTAGGGCTACGGCCTTAGTTAGGAATAGTGACAAGGCCTTAGTTAAGGACAGTGTCAGGTCAAGACCTAGGAGGAGAATAAAGGCCTCTGTAGGATCAGCATCAGGGCCTGGGGCTAGGGCTGGGAATAGGGCTGAGGCTGGGGCTGAGGCTGGGGCCGGGGCTAAGGCTAGGCCCTTAGTTAGGAATAGTGTCAAGGCCTTATTTAGGGTCACTGTCAGGGAGTTCGTTAGGGTTAGCATCAGAGCCTTCGTTAGGTATAATGTCAGGCCTGAGTTAGAAGTAGTGTTAGGGCCTTAGTGAGGGACAGTGTCTGGGCCTTGGTTAGGACGAGCCTCAAAGCCTTTGTTATGTATAACGGCAGGTCCAGAGTTAGGAGGAGAGTCAGGCCCTTAGTTAGGGACACGGTCAGGGCCTTAGTTACAGACAGTATCACGGCCTGAGTTAGTAGTAGTCTCAAGGCCTTAGTTAAGGACAGTGTCACGGCAAGACCTAGGAGGAGCATAAGGGCCTCGGTAGGATCAGCATCTGGGGTAGGGGCAGGGGCTGGCTCTGGGGCTGCGGCTGGGGCTAGGACTGGGGCTGGGGATATTGATGGGGCTAAGGCTGGGGCTGGGGCTGGGGCTGGGGCTGGGGCTGGGGCTAGGGCTTGGGCTAGGGCTAGGGCCATACTTAGGAATAGTGTCAAGGACTTAGTTAGCGTCACTGTCAGGGCCTTAGTTAGGGTTGGCATCACAGCCTTCGTTAGGTATAATGTCAGGGCTTGATTTAGAAGTAGTGTCAGGGCCTTAGTGAGGGACAGTGTCAGGGCCTTGGTTAGGATGAGCGTCAGAGCCTTTTTTATGTATAATGGCAGGGAAAGTGTTACGAGGAGAGTCAGGCCCTTCGTTAGGGACACTTTCAGGGTCTTAGTTAGGGACAGTATCACACCCTGAGTTAGTATTAGTGTCAAGGCCTTAGTTAAAGACACTGTCAGGGCAAGTTCTAGGAGGAACATAAGGGCCTCTTTAGGATCAGCATCAGGGGCTAGGTCTGTGACTAGGTCTGGGGCTGGGGATGGGGCTGGGGCTGGGGCTGGGGCTGGGGCTAAGACTAGGGCTAGGACTAGGCCCTTAGTTAGGAATAGTCTCAAGGCCTTGGTTAGGGTCACTTTCAGGGCGTTAATTAGGGTTAGCGTCAGAGCCTTCGTTAGGTATAATGTCAGGGCCTGAGTTAGAAGTAGTGTCGGGGCCTTGGTGATGGACAGTGTGAGGGCCTTGTTAGGAGGAGCGTCAGAGCCTTTTTTATGTAAAATGGCAGAGCCACAGTTAGGAGGAGAGTCAGGCCCTTAGTTAGGGACACTGTCAGGGCCTTAGTTAGGGACAGTATCACCGCCTGAGTTAGTAGTAGTGTCAGGGCCTTAGTTAAGGACAGTGTCACGGCAAGACCTAGGAGGAGCATAAGGGCCTCTGTAGGATTAGCATCAGTGGCAGGGGCTGGCTCTGGGGCTGGGGCTCGGGCTTGGGCTGCGGCTCGGGCTGGGGCTACGGCTGGGGCTGGGGATAGTGATGCGGCTAGGCCTGGGGCTGGGCCTGGGGCTGGGGCTGGAGCTGAGGCTAGGGCTGGGGCTGGGGCTACGGCTAGGGCTAGGACTAGGCCCTTAGTTTGGAATAGTGTCAAGGCCTTAGTTAGTGTCAGTGTCAGGGCCTTAATTAGGGTTAGCATCACAGCCTTTGTTAGGTATAATGTCAGGGCTTGAGTTAGAAGTAGTGTCAGGGACTTAGTGAGGGACAGTGTGAGGGCCTTCTTAGGATGAGCGTCAGAGCCTTTTTTATGTAAAATGACAGAGCCAGAGTTAGGAGGAGAGTCAGGCCCTTAGTTAGGGACACTGTCAGGGCCTTAGTTAGGGACAATATTACATCCTCAGTTTGTAGTAGTGTCGAGGCCTTAGTTAAGGACAGTGTCAGGGCAAGGCCTAGGAGGAGCATAAGGGTCTCTGTAGGATCAGCATCAGGGGCTGGGGCAGGGGGTGGGGCAGGGGGTGGGGCTGGGGCCGGGGCTTGGGCTGGGGCTGCGGCTGGGGCTGGGGTTGGGTCAGGGGCTGGGGCTCGGTTTGGGGCTAGGGCTAGGGCTGGGGCTGGGGCTAGGGCCTTAATTAGGAATAGTGTCAAGGCCTTAGTTAAAGTCACTGTCACAGCCTTACTTAGGGTTAGCATCAGACCCTTCGTTAGGTATAACGTCAGGGCATGAGTTAGAAGTAGTGTCAGGGCCTTAGTGAGGGACAGTGTCAGGGCTTTGGCTAGGATGAGCGCCAGAGCCTTGTTTATGTATAATGGCAGGGCCAGAGTTAGGAGGACAGTCAGGCCCTTAGTTAGGGACACTGTCAGGGCCTTAGTTACAGACAGTATCACAGCCTGAGATAGTAGTAATGTCAAGGCCTTACTTAAGGACAGTGTCAGGGCGAGGCCTAGGAGGAGCATAAGGGCCTCTGTAGGATCAGGGGCCGGGGCTGGGGCTAGGGCTACGGCTAGGGCTACGGCCTTAGTTAGGAATAGTAACAAGGCCTTAGTTAAGGACAGTGTCAGGGCAAGACCTAGGAGGAGCATAAAGGCCTCTGTAGGATCAGGGGCTCGGGCTGGGGCAGGGGCTGATGTTAGGGCTGGGGCTACGGCTGAGGCTGGGGCTAAGGCTGGGGCTGGGGCTAAGGCTAGGCCCTTAGTTAGGAATAGTGTCAAGGCCTTACTTAGTGTCACTGTCAGAGCCTTAGTTAGGGTTAGCATCAGACCCTTCGTTAGGTATAATGTCACGGCCTGAGTTAGAAGTAGTGTCAGGGCCTTAGTGAGGGACAGTGTCAGGGCCTTAGTTAGGACGAGTGCCAGAGCCTTTTTCGTGTATAATGGCAGGGCCAGAGTTAGGAGACAGTCAGGCCCTTAGTTAGGGACACTGTCAGGGCCTTAGTTACGGACAGTATCACAGCCTGACTTAGTAGTAATATCATGGCATTACTTAAGGACAGTGTCAGGGCGAGGCCTAGGAGGAGCATAAGGGCCTCTGTAGGATCAGGGGCTGGGGCTGGGGCTAGGGCTGGGGCTGGGGATAGTGATGGGGCTGGGGCTGGGGCTGGGGCTAGGGCTAGGGCCATACTTAGGAATAGTGACAAGGCCTTAGTTAGCATCACTGTCAGGGATGCAGTTAGGGTTAGCCTCAGGGCCTTCGTTAGCTATAATGTCAGGGCCTGAGTTAGAAGTAGTGTCAGGGCCTTAGTGAGGGACAGTGTCAGGGCCTTGGTTAGGACGAGTGCCAGAGCCTATTTTATGTATAATGTGAGAGCCAGAGTTGGGAGGATAATCAGGCCCTTAGTTAGGTACACTGTCAGGGCCTTAGTTAGGGACAGTATCACGGCCTGAGTTAGTAGTCGTGTCAAGACCTTGATTAAAGACACAGTCAGGGCAAGGCGTAGGAGGAACATAAGGGCCTCTTTAGGATCAGCATCAGGGGCTGCGTCTGTGGCTGGGTCTGAGTCTGGGGCTGGGCCTGGCGCTGGGGCTAGGCCCTTTGTTAGGAATAGTCTCAAGGCCTTAGTTAGGGTCACTTTCAGGGCGTTAATTAGGGTTAGCATCAGAGCCTTCGTTAGGTATAATGTCAGGGCCCGAGTTAGAAGTAGTGTCATGGCCTTAGTGACGGACGGTGTGAGGGCCTTGTTAGGAGGAGCGTCAGAGCCTTTTTTATGTAAAATGGCAGAGCCACAGTTAGGACGAGAGTCAGGCCATTAGTTAGGTACACTGTCAGGGCCTTAGTTAAGGACAGTGTCACGGCAAGACCAAGGAGGAGCATATGGGCCTCTGTAGAATTAGTATCTGTGGCAGGGGCTGGCTCTGGGGCTGCGGCTCAGGCTGGGGCTAGGGCTGGGGCTGGGGATAGTGATGCGGCTAGGCCTGGGGCTGGGGCTGGGGCTGGGGCTGGGGCTAGGGCTCGGGCTTGGGCTGGGGCTACGGATGGGGCTGGGGATGGGGCTCGGGATGGGGCTGGGGCTGGGGCTGGGGCTAGGGATGGGGCTGGGGCTGCGGCTGGGGCTAGGGACGGGGATGGGGCTGGGGCTAGGGCTAGGGTTAGGGCTAGGGCCATATTTAGGAATAGTGTCAAGGCCTTAGTTAGGGTCACTGTCAGGGCCTTAGTTAGGGTTGGCATCATAGCCTTCGTTAGGTATAATGTCAGGGCTTGAGTTAGAAGTAGTGTCAGGGCCTTAAGTGAGGGACAGTGTCAGGGCCTTGGTTAGGATGAGCGTCAGAGCCTTTTTTATGAATAATGGCAGGGAAAGTGTTAGGAGGAGAGTCAGGCCCTTAGTTAAGGACACTTTCAGGGTCTTAGTTAGGGACAGTATCACAGCCTGAGTTAGTAGTCGTGTCAAGACCTTAGTTAAAGACACTGTCAGGGCAAGGCCTAGGAGGAACATAAGGGCCTCTTTAGGATCAGCATCAGGGACTGGGGCTGGGGCTGGGGCTGGGGCTGGGGATATTGATGGGGCTAAGGCTGGTGCTGCGGCTGGGGCTGGGGCTGGGGCTGGGGCTGGGGCTGGGCCTGGGGCTGGGGCTAGGGCTAGGGCTAGGGCTAGGACTAGGCCCTTAGTTAGGAATAGTGTCAAGGCCTTAGTTAGTGTCAGTGTCAGGGCCTTAATTAGGGTTAGCATCACAGCCTTCGTTTGGTATAATGTCAGGGCCTGAGTTAGAAGTAGTGTCAGGGCCTTAGTGAGGGACAGTGTCAGGGCCTTGGTTAGGACGAGCGTCAGAGCCTTTTTTATGTATAATGTCAGGGCCAGAGTTGGGAGGATAGTCAGGCCCTTCGTTAGGTACACTGTCAGGGCCTCAGTTAGGGACAGTATCACGGCCTGAGTCAGTAGTAGTGTCAGGGCCTTAGTTAAGGACAGTGTCACGGCAAGACCTAGGAGGAGCATCAGGGTCTCTGTAGGATTAGCATCAGTGGCAGGGGCTGGCTCTGGGGCTGGGGCTCGGGCTGGGGCTAGGGCTGGGGCTGGGAACAGTGATGCGGCTATGCCTAGGGCTGGGGCTGGGGCTGGGGCTAGGGCTCGGGCTTGGGCTCGGGATTGGGCTGGGGCTACGGATGGGGCTGGGGCTGGGGCTGGGGCTGGGGCTGGGGCTGGGGCTGGGGCTAGGGCTGGGGCTTGGGCTTGGGCTGGGGCTACGGATGGGGCTGGGGCTGGGGCTGGGGCTGGGGCTATGGCTAGAGCCAGGACTAGGCCCTTAGTTAGGAATAGTGTCAAGGCCTTAGTTAGTGTCAGTGTCAGGGCCTTAATTAGGGTCAGCATCACAGCCTTCATTTGGTATAATGTCAGGGACTGAGTTAGAAGTAGTGTCAGGGCCTTAGTGAGGGACAGTGTCAGGGCCTTAGTTACGGACAGTATCACAGCCTGACTTAGTAGTAATGTCACGGCGTTACTTAAGGACAGTGTCAGAGCGAGGCCTAGGAGGAGCATAAGGGCCTCTGTAGGATCAGGGGCTGGGGCTAGGGCTGGGGCTGGGGCTAGTGATGGGGCTAGGGCTGGGGCTGGGGCTGGGGCTGGGGCTAGGGATGGGTCTGGGGCTGGGGCTGGGGCTGGGGCTAGGGCTAGGGCTAGGGCCATACTTAGGAATAGTGACAAGGCCTTAGGTAGCATCACTGTCAGGGCCGTAGTTAGGGTTAGCCTCAGAGCCTTCGTTAGGTATAATGTCAGGGCCTGAGTTAGAAGTAGTGTCAGGGCCTTAGTGAGGGACAGTGCCAGAGCCTTTTTTATGTATAATGTCAAAGCCAGAGTTGGGAGGATAATCAGGCAAGGCCTAGGAGGAGCATAAGGGCCTCTGTAGGATCAGGGGCCGGGGCTGGGGCTAGGACTAGGGCTAAGACTAGGCCCTTAGTTTGGAATAGTGTCAAGGCCTTAGTTAGTGTCAGTGTCAGGGCCTTAATTAGGGTTAGCATCACAGCCTACATTAGGTACACTGTCAGGGCCTTAGTTAGGGACAGTATCACGGCCTGAGTTAGTAGTCGTGTCAAGACCTTAGTTAAAGACACTGTCAGGGCAAGGCCTAGGAGGAACATAAGGGCCTCTTTAGGATCAGCATCAGGGGCTGCATCTGTGGCTGGGTCTGAGTCTGGGGCTGGGGCTGGGGCTGGGGCTGGGGCTAGGTCCTTTGTTAGGAATAGTCTCAAGGCCTTAGTTAGGGTCACTTTCAGGGCGTTAATTAGGGTTAGCATCAGAGCCTTCGTGAGGTATAATGTCAGGGCCTGAGTTAGAAGTAGTGTCTTGTCCTTGGTGACGGACAGTGTGAGGGCCTTGTTAGGAGGAGCGTCAGAGACTTTTTTATGTAAAATGGCAGAGCCACAGTTAGGAGGAGAGTCAGGCCCTTAGTTAGGGACACTGTCAGGGCCTTAGTTAGGGACAGTATCACGGCCTGAGTTAGTAGTAGTGTCAGGGCCTTAGTTAAGGACAGTGTCACGGCAAGACCAAGGAGGAGCATATGGGCCTCTGTAGGATTAGCATCTGTGGCAGGGGCTGGCTCTGGGGCTGCGGCTCGGGCTGGGGCTAGGCCGGGGGCTAGGGATAGTAATGCGGCTAGGCCTGGGGCTGGGGCTGGGGCTGGGGCTGGGGCTAGGGCTCGGGCTTGGGCTGGGGCTGCAGATGGGGCTGGGGCTGGGGCTAGGGCTGGGCCTGGGGCTTGGGCTGGGGCTACAGATGGGGCTGGGCCTGGGGTTGGGGCTAGGGCTAGGGCTACGGCCATACTTAGGAATAGTGTCAAGGACTTAGTTAGCGTCACTGTCAGAGCCTTAGTTAGGGTTGGCATCAGAGCCTTCGTTAGATATAATGTCAGGGCTTGATATAGAAGTAGTGTCAGGGCCTTAGTGAGGGACAGTATCAGGGCCTTGGTTAGGATGAGCGTCACAGCCGTTTTTATGTATAATGGTAGGGAAAGTGTTACGTCAGGCACTTAGTTAGGAACACTTTCAGGGCCTTAGTTAGGGACAGTATCACACCCTGAGTTAGTAGTAGTGTCAAGGCCTTAGTTAAAGACACTATCAGGGCAAGTCCTAGGAGAAACATAAGGGCCTCTTTAGGATCAGCATCAGGGGCTGGGGCTAAAGCTGGGGCTGGGGCTAGGACTAGGGCTAAGACTAGGCCCTTAGTTTGGAATAGTGTCAAGGCCTTAGTTAGTGTCAGTGTCAGGGCCTTAATTAGGGTTAGCATCACAGCCTACATTAGGTATAATGTCAGGGCCTGAGTTAGAAGTAGTGTCAGGGACTTATTGAGGGACAGTGTGAGGGCCTTCTTAGGACGAGCGTCAGAGCCTTTTTTATGTAAAATGGCAGAGCCAGAGTTAGGAGGACAGTCAGGCCTTTAGTTAGGGACACTGTCAGGGCCTTAGTTAGGGACAATATTACAGCCTCAGTTTGTAGTAGTGTCAAGGCCTTAGTTAAGGACAGTGTCAGGGCAAGGCCTAGGAGGAGCATAAGGGTCTCTGTAGGATCAGCATCAGGGGCTGGGGCTGGGGCTTGGGCTGGGGCTGCGGCTGGGGCTCGGGTTGGGTCAGGGGCTGGGGCTCGGGTTGGGCTAGGGCTAGGGCTGGGGCTGGGGCTAGGGCCTTAGTTAGGAATAGTGTCAAGGCCTTAGTGAGAGTCACTGTCACAGCCTTACTTAGGGTTAGCATCAGACCCTTCGTTAGGTATAATGTCAGGGCCTGAGTTAGAAGTAGTGTCAGGGCCTTGGTGAGGGACAGTGTCAGGGCCTTGGTTAGGATGACTGCCAGAGCCTTTTTTATGTATAATGGCAGGGCCAGAGTCAGGAGGACAGTCAGGCCCTTAGTTAGGGACACTGTCAGGGCCTTAGTTATGGACAGTATCACAGCCTGAGTTAGTATGAGTTAGTAGTAATGTCAAGGCCTTACTTAACGACAGTGTCAGGGCAAGGCCTAGGAGGAGCATAAGGGCCTCTGTAGGATCAGGGGCCGGGGCTGGGGCTAGGGCTAGGGCTAGGGCTACGGCCTTAGTTAGGAATAGTAACAAGGCCTTAGTTAAGGACAGTGTCAGGGCAAGACCTAGGAGGAGCATAAAGGCCTCTGTAGGATCAGGGGCTGGGGCTGGGGCAGGGGCTGAGGTTAGCGCTGGGGCTACGGCTGAGGCTGGGGCTGAGGCTGGGGCTGGGGCTAAGGCTAGGCCCTTAGTTAGGAATAGTGTCAAGGCCTTACTTAGCGTCACTGTCAGAGCCTTAGTTAGGGTTAGCATCAGACCCTTCGTTAGGTATAATGTCAGGGCCTGAGTTAGAAGTAGTGTCAGGGCCTTAGTGAGGGACAGTGTCAGGGCCTTGGTTACGATGACTGCCAGAGCCTTTTCTATGTATAATGTCAGAACCAGAGTTGGGAGGATAATCAGGCCCTTGGTTAGGTACACTGTCAGGGCCTTAGTTAGGGACAGTATCACGGCCTAAGTTAGTAGTACTGTGAAGGCCTTAGTTAAAGACACTGTCAGGGCAAGGCCTAGGAGGAACATAAGGGCATCTTTAGGATCAGCATCAGGGGCTGCGTCTGTGGCTGGGTCTGAGTCTGGGGCTGGGGCTGGGGCTGGGGCTAGGCCCTTTGTTAGGAATAGTCTCAAGGCCTTAGTTAGGGTCACTTTCAGGGCGTTAATTAGGGTTAGCATCAGAGCCTTCATTTGGTATAATGTCAGGGACTGAATTAGAAGTAGTGTCAGGGCCTTAGTGAGGGACAGTGTCAGGGCCTTGGTTAGGACGAGCGTCAGAGCCTTTTTTATGTAAAATGGCAGAGCCACAGTTAGGAGGAGAGTCAAGCCCTTAGTTAGGGACACTGTCAGGGCCTTAGTTAGGGACAGTATCACGGCCTAAGTAAGTAGTAGTGTCAGGGCCTTAGTTAAGGACAGTGTCACGGCAAGACCAAGGAGGAGCATGTGGGCCTCTGTAGGATTAGAATCTGTGGCAGGGGCTGGCTCTGGGGCTGCGGCTCGGGCTGGGGCTAGGGCTGGGGCTGGGGATAGTGATGCGGCTAGGCCTAGGGCTGGGGCTGGGGCTGGGGCTAGGGCTCGGGCTTGGGCTCGGGCTTGGGCTAGGGCTACGGATGGGGCTGGGGCTGGGGCTGGGGCTGGGGCTGGGGCTGGGGCTGGGGCTTGGGCTGGGGCTGGGGCTACGGATGGGGCTGGGGCTGGGGCTATGGCTAGAGCCAGGACTAGGCCCTTAGTTAGGAATAGTGTCAAGGCCTTAGTTAGTGTCAGTGTCAGGGCCTTAATTAGGGTCAGCATCACAGCCTTCATTTGGTATAATGTCAGGGACTGAGTTAGAAGTAGTGTCAGGGCCTTAGTGAGGGACAGTGTCAGGGCCTTGGTTAGGACGAGTGTCAGAGCCTTTTTTATGTATAATGTCAGGGCCAGAGTTGGGAGGATAGTCAGGCCCTTAGTTAGGTACACTGTCAGGGCCTTAGTTAGGGACAGTATCACGGCCTAAGTTAGTAGTACTGTGAAGGCCTTAGTTAAAGACACTGTCCGGGCAAGGCCTAGGAGGAGCATAAGGGCCTCTGTAGGATTAGCATCAGGGGCTGAGGCTGAGGCTGGGTCTGGGGATGGGGCTGGGGCTGGGGCTGGGGCTAGTGCTGGGGCTAGTGCTGGGTCTGGGGCTGGGGCTGGGGCTCGGGTTGGGGTTAGGGCTAAGGCTGGGGCTAGGGCTAGGCCCTTAGTTAGGAATAGTCTCAAGGCCTTAGTTAGGGTCACTGTCAGGGCCTTAGTTACGGTTAGCATCAGAGCCTTCGTTAGGTATAATGTCACGGCCTGAGTTAGAAGTAGTGTCAGGGCCTTATTTAGGGACAGTATCACGGCCTGAGTTAGTAGTAGTCTCAAGGCCTTAGTTAAACACACTGTCAGGGCAAGGCCTAGGAGGAGAAAAAAGGGCCTCTGTAGGATCAGCATCAGTGGCTGGGGCTGGGTCTGGGGCTTGGCCTGGGGCTGGAGCTTGGGCTAGGGCTAGAGCCATAGTTAGGAATAGTGTCAAGGCCTTAGTTAGTGTCACTGTCAGGGCCTTAGTTAGTATTGGCATCAGAGACTTCGTTACGTATAATGTCAGGGCCTGAGTTAGAAGTAGTGTCACGGCCTTAGTGAGGGACACTATCAGGGCCTTGGTTAGGAGGAGCGTCAGAGCCTTTTTTATGTATAATGGCAGGGCCAGAGTTAGGGGGACAGTCAGGCCCTTAGTTAGGGACACTCTCAGGGCCTTAGTTACGGACAGTATCACAGCCTAACTTAGTAGTAATGTCAAGTCCTTACTCAAGGGCAGTGTCAGGGCGAAGCCTAGAGGAGCATAAGGGCCTCTGTAGGATCAGGGTCTGGGGCTGGGGATAGGGCTAGGGCTAGGGCAACGGGCTTAGTTAGGAATAGTGACAAGGCCTTAGTTAAGGACAGTGTCAGGGCAAGACCTAGGAGGAGCATAAAGGCGTCTGTAGGATCAGCATCAGGGCCTGGGGGTGGGCATGGGGCAGGGGCTGAGGCTAGGGATGGGGATAGGGCTGAGGCTGGGGCTGAGGATGGGGCCGGGGCTAAGGCTAGGCCCGTAGTTAGGCATAGTGTCAAGGCCTTAGTGAGAGTCACTGTCACAGCCTTACCTAGGGTTAGCATCAGATCCTTCGTTAGGTATAATGTCATGGCCTGAGTTAGAAGTAGTGTCAGGGCCTTAGTGACGGACAGTGTCAGGGCTTTGGTTAGGACGAGTGCCAGAGCCTTTTTTATGTATAATGGCAGGGCCAGAGTCAGGAGGACAGTCAGGCCCTTAGTTAGGGACACTGTCAGGGCCTTAGTTACGGACAGTATCACAGCCTGAGATAGTAGTAATGTCAAGGCCTTACTTAAGGACAGTGTCAGGGCGAGGCCTAGGAGGAGCATAAGGGCTTCTGTAGGATCAGGGGCCGGGCCTGGGGCTAGGGCTACGGCTAGGGCTAGGGCTATGGCCTTAGTTAGGAATAGTATCAAGGCCTTAGTTAAGGACAGTGTCAGGGCAAGACCTAGGAGGAGCATAAAGGCCTCTGTAGGATCAGGGGATGGAGCTGGGGCTGGGGCTACGGCTGACGCTGGGGCTGGGGATGGGGCTGGGGCTGGAGCTGGGGCTGAGGCTAAGGCTAGGGCTGGGTCTGAGGCTACTGCTGTGTCTGGGTCTGGGTATGGGGCTGGGGCTGGGGCTGGGACTGGGGCTAGGGCTGGGGCTGGGGCTGGGGCTTGGGCTGGGGCTTGGGCTGGTGCTGGGGCTAGGGCCTTAGTTGGAAATAGTGTCAAGTCCTTAGTTACCACATTGTCAGGGGAAGGGATAGGAGGATCGTAAGGGCCTCTATAGGATCAGCATCAGGGGCTAGGGCTGGGGCTGGGGTTGGGTATAGGGCTGGGACTGCGGCTGCAGCTGGGACTAGGGCTGGGGCTGGGGCTTGGGCTAGGGCTGGAGCTGGGGCTAGGGGTCGGGCTAGGGCTGGGGCCTTAGTTAGCAATAGTGTCAAGGCCTTAGTTAGTGTCACTGTCAGGGCCTTAGTTAGGTTTAGCATCAGAGCTTTCGTTAGGTATAATGACAAGGCCTGAGTTAGTGGTAGTGTCAAGGCCTGAGTTAAGGACAGTGTCAGGGCAAGGCCTAGGAGGAGCATAAGGTCCTCTGTAGGATCAGCATCAGGGGCTGGTGTTGGGCCTGGGGCTGGGGCTATCACTGGGGCTGTGGCTGGGGCTAGAGCTAGGGCTGGGCCTGGTGCTGGGGCTGCGGCTAGGGCTGGGGCTAGGGCTAGGGCTCGGCCCTTAGTTAGGAATGGTGTCAAGGCCTTAGTTAGGGTCACTGTCAGGGCCATAGTTAGGGTTAGCATCAGAGCCTTCGTTAGGTATAATGTGGCCCTGAGTTAGAAGTAGTGTCAGGGACTTAGTGAGGGACAGTGTCAGGCCCTCGATTAGGACGAGCGTCAGAGCCTTTTTTATGTATAATGGCCAGGCCAGAGTTAGGAGGAGAGTCAGGCCCTTAGACAGGGACACTGTCAAGGCCTTAGTTAGGGACAGTATCACGGCCTGAGTTAGTAGTAGTGTCAAGGCCTGAGTTAAGGACAGTGTCAGGGCAAGGCCTAGGAGTAGCATAAGGGCCTTTGTAGGATAAGCATCAGAGGCTTGGGCTGGGGCTGGGGTTGGGGCTGGGGCTGGGGCTAGGGCTGCGCTGGGGCTGGCGCTGGGGCCTTAGTTAGAAATAGTGTCAAGGCCTTAGTTAAAGACAGTGTCAGGGAAAGGCCTAGGAGGAGCATAAGGGCCTCTGTACGATCAGGGGTGTGGGCTGGGGCTGAGGCTGCGGCTGCGGAAAGGGCTAGGGCTAGGGCTACACCCTTAGTTACGAATAGTGTGAAGGCCTTAGTTAGGGTCACTGTCAGAGCCTTAGTTAGGGTTAGCATCAGAGCCTACGTTAGGTATAATGTCAGGGCATGAGTTACAAGTAGTGACAGGGCCTTAGTGAGGGACAGTGTCGGGGCCTCGGTTAGGACGAGCGTCAGAGCTTTTTTTATGTATAATGGCAAGGCCAGAGTTAGGAGGAGATTCAGACCCTTAGATAGGGACACAGTCAGGGCCTTAGTTAGGGACGGTATCATGGCCTGAGTTAGTAGTAGTGTCAAGGCCTGAGTTAAGGACAGTGTCAGGGCAAGGCCTAGGAGGAGCATAAGGGCCTGTGTAGGATCAGCATCAGGGGCTTGGGTTGGGCCTGGGGCTGCGGCTGGGGCTGGGGCTGGGGCTGGGGCTAGGGCTAGGGCTAAGGCTGTGCCTGTGGCTGGGGCTAGGGCTGGGGCTGGGGCTGGAGCTGGGGCTGAGGCTAAGGCTAGGGCTGGGTCTGGGGCTAGTGCTGGGGCTGGGGCTGGGGCTGGGGCTGGGGCTGGGGCTGGGGCTGGGCCTGGGGCTGGGACTGGGGCTAGGGCTAGGGCTGGGGCTAGGGCTGGGGCTGGGGCTGGGGCTAGGTTTAGGGCTAGGCCCTTAGTTAGGAATAGGGTCAAGGCCTTACTTAAGGACAGTGTCAGGGAAAGGACTAGGAGGAGCATAAAGTCCTCTATAGGATCAGCATCAGGGGCTGGGACTGCGGCTGGGGCTGGACCTGGGGCCTTAGTTTGAAATAGTGTCAAGGCCTTAGTTACCACATTGTCAGGGGAAGGCCTAGGAGGATCATAAGGGCCTCTATAGGAGCAGCATCAGGGGCTAGGGCTGGGGCTGGGGCTGGGGCTGACGCTGGGGCTAGGGCTAGGGCTCGGCCCTTAGTTAGGAATACTGTCAAGACCTTAGTTAGGGTCACTGTCAGGGCCATAGTTAGGGTTAGCATCAGAGCCTTCGTTAGGTATACTGTGGCTCTGAGTCAGAAGTAGTGTCAGGGCCTTAGTGAGGGACAGTGTAAGGCCCTCGATTAGGACGAGGGTCAGAGCCTTTTTTATGTATAATGGCAGGACCAGAGTTAGGAGGAAAGTCAGGCCCTTAGTTAGGGACACTGTCAGCGCCGTAGTTAGGGACAGTATCACAGCCTGAGTTAGTAGTAGTGTCAAGGCCTGAGTTAAGGACAGTGTCAGGGCAAGGCCTAGGAGGAGCATAAGGTCCTCTGTAGGATCAGCATCAGGGGGTGGGGTTGGGCCTGGGGCTGGGGCTAGGACTGGGGCTGTGCCTGGGGCTAGGGCTAGGGCTGGGCCTGGTGCTGGGGCTGGGGCTGGGGCTGGGGCTAGGGCTTGGGCTAGGGCTGGAGCTGGGGCTAGGGATCGGGCTAGGGCTGGGCCCTTAGTTAGGAATATTGTCAAGGCCTTAGTTAGTATCACTGTCAGGGCCTTAGTTAGGTTTAGCATCAGAGCTTTCGTTAGGTATAATGACAGGGCCTGAGTTAGTAGTAGTGTCAAGGCCTGAGTTAAGGACAGTGTCAGGGCAAGGCCTAGGAGGAGCATAAGGGCCTCTGTAGGATCAGCATCAGGGGCTGGGGTTGGGCCTGGGGCTGGGGCTAGGACTGGGGCTGTGCCTGGGGCTAGGGCTAGGGCTGGGCCTGGTGCTGGGGCTGGGGCTGGGGCTGGGGCTAGGGCTAGGGCTCGGCCCTTAGTTAGGAATAGTGTCAAGGCCTTAGTTAGGGTCACTGTCAGGGCCATAGTTAGGGTTAGCATCAGAGCCTTCGTTAGGTATAATGTGACCCTGAGTTAAAAATAGTGTCAGGGCCTTAGTGAGGGACAGTGTCAGGCCCTCGATTAGGACGAGCGTCAGAGCCTTTTTTATGTATAATGGCCAGGCCAGAGTTAGGAGGAGAGTCAGGCCCTTAGATAGGGACACTGTCAAGGCCTTAGTTAGGGACAGTATCACGGCCTGAGTTAGTAGTAGTGTCAAGGCCTGAGTTAAGGACAGTGTCAGGGCAAGGCCTAGGAGTAGCATAAGGACCTTTGTAGGATAAGCATCAGAGGCTGGGGCTGGGGCTGGTGTTGGGGCTGGGGCTGGGGCTAGGGCTGCGCTGGGGCTGGCGCTGGGGCCTTAGTTAGAAATAGTGTCAAGGCCTTAGTTAAGGACAGTGTCAGGGAAAGGCCTAGGAGGAGCATAAGGGCCTCTGTACGAACAGGGGTGTGGGCTGGGGCTGAGGCTTCGGCTGCGGAAAGGGCTAGGGCTAGGGCTACACCCTTAGTTACGAATAGTGTGAAGGCCTTAGTTAGGGTCACTGTCAGGGCCTTAGTTAGGGACAGTATCACGGCCTGAGTTAGTAGTAGTGTCAAGACCTGAGTTAAGGACAGTGTCAGGGCAAGGCCTAGGAGGACCATAAGGGCCTCTGTAGGATCAGCATCAGGGGCTGGGTTTGGGCCTGGGGCTGGTGCTAGGACTGGGGCTGTGCCTGGGGCTAGGGCTAGGGCTGGGCCTGGGGCTTGGGCTGGAGCTGGGGCTGGGGCTAGGCCCTTAGTTAGGAATAGTGTCAAGGCCTTACTTAGGGTCACTGTCAGGGCCATAGTTAGGGTTAGCATCAGAGCCTTCGTTAGGTATAATGTGGCCCTGAGTTAGAAGTAGTGTCAGGGCCTTAGTGAGGGACAGTGTCAGGCCCTCGATTAGGACGAGCGTCAGAGCCATTTTTATGTATAATGGCAGGGACACAGTTAGGAGGAGAGTCAGGCCCTTAGTTAGGGACACTGTCTGGGCCGTATTTAGGGACAGTATCACGGCCTGAGTTAGTAGTAGTGTCAAGGCCTGAGTTAAGGACAGTGTCACGGAAAGGCCTAAGAGTAGCATAAGGGCCTTTAGAGGATAAGCATAAGAGGCTGGGGCTGGGGCTGGCTTTGGGGCTGGGGCTGGGACTAGGGCTGGGGCTAGGGCTAGGGCTAGGGTTGTGGCTGGGGCTGGGGCTGGAGCTGGGGCTGAGGCTAAGGCTAGGGCTGGGTCTGGGGCTAGGGCTAGGGCTGGGGCTGGGACTGGGACTGGGGATAGGGCTGGGGCTAGGGCTGGGGCTGGGGCTGGGGCTAGGTTTAGGGCTAGGCCCTTAGTTAGGAATAGGGTCAAGGCCGTACTTAAGGACAGTGTCAGGGCAAGGCCTAGGAGGAGCATAAAGGGCTCTATAGGATCAGCATCAGGGGCTGGGGCTGCGGCTGCGGCTGGACCTGGGGCCTTAGTTAGAAATAGTGTCAAGGCCTTAGTTACCACATTGTCAGGGGAAGGCCTAGGAGGATCATAAGGGCCTCTATAGGATCAGCATCAGGGGCTAGGGCTAGGGCTGGGGCTGGTGCTTGGGTTGGGTTAGGGGCTAGGGCTGGGGCTGCGGCTGAGGCTAGGGCTGGGGCTGGGGCTTGGGCTAGGGCTGGAGCTGGGCTAGGGCTGGAGCTGGGGCTGGGGCTTGGGCTAGGGCTGGAGCTGGGCTAGGGCTGGAGCTGGGGCTAGGGGTCGGGCTAGGGCTGGGGCCTTAGTTAGCAATAGTGTCAAGGCCTTAGTTAGTGTCACTGTCAGGGCCTTAGTTAGGTTTAGCATCAGAGCTTTCGTTAGGTATAATGACAAGGCCTGAGTTAGTGGTAGTGTCAAGGCCTGAGTTAAGGACAGTGTCAGGGCAAGGCCTAGGAGGAGCATAAGGTCCTCTGTAGGATCAGCATCAGGGGCTGGTGTTGGGCCTGGGGCTGGGGCTATCACTGGGGCTGTGGCTGGGGCTAGAGCTAGGGCTGGGCCTGGTGCTGGGGCTGGGGCTAGGGCTGGGCCTGGGGCTAGGGCTGGGGCTGGGGCTGGGGCTGGGGCTAGGTCTAGGGCTCGGCCCTTAGTTAGGAATAGTGTCAAGGCCTTAGTTAGGGTCACTGTCAGGGCCATAGTTAGGGTTAGCATCAGAGCCTTCGTTAGGTATAATGTGGCCCTCAGTTAGAAGTAGGGTCAGGGCCTTAGTGAGGGACAGTGTCAGGCCCTCGATTAGGACGAGCGTCAGAGCCTTTTTTATGTATAATGGCCAGGCCAGAGTTAGGAGGAGAGTCAGGCCCTTAGTTAGGGACACTGTCAGGGCCGTAGTGAGGGACAGTATCACAGCCTGAGTTAGTAGTAGTGTCAAGGCCTGAGTTAAGGACAGTGTCAGGGCAAGGCCTAGGAGTAGCATAAGGGCCTTTGTAGGATAAGCATCAGAGGCTGGGGCTCGGGCTGGGGTTGGGGCTGGGGCTAGGTTTAGGGCTAGGCCCTTAGTTAGGAATAGGGTCAAGGCCTTACTTAATGACACTGTCAGGGCAAGGCCTAGGAGGAGGATAAAGGCCTCTATAGGATCAGCATCAGGGGCTGGGGCTGCGGCTGGGGCTGGACCTGGGGCCTTAGTTAGAAATAGTGTCAAGGCCTTAGTTACCACATTGTCAGGGGAAGGCCTAGGAGGATCATAAGGGCCTCTATAGGATCAGCATCACGGGCTAGGGCCGGGGCTGGGGCTGGGGCTGACGCTGGGGCTGGGGCTAGGGCTAGGGCTCGGCCCTTAGTTAGGAATAGTGTCAAGACCTTAGTTGGGGTCACTGTCAGGGCCATAGTTAGGGTTAGCATCAGAGCCTTCGTTAGGTATAATGTGGCCCTGAGTTAGAAGTAGGGTCAGGGCCTTAGTGAGGGACAGTGTCAGGCCCTCGATTAGGACGAGCGTCAGAGCCTTTTTTATGCATAATGGCCAGGCCAGAGTTAGGAGGAGAGTCAGGCCCTTAGATAGGGACACTGTCAAGGCCTTAGTTAGGGGCAGTATCACGGCCTGAGTTAGTAGTAGTGTCAAGGCCTGAGTTAAGGACAGTGTCAGGGCAAGGCCTAGGAGTAGCATAAGGGCCTTTGTAGGATAAGCATCAGAGGCTGGGGCTGGGGCTGGGGTTGGGGCTGGGGCTGGGGCTAGGGCTGCGCTGGGGCTGGCGCTGGGGCCTTAGTTAGAAATAGTGTCAAGGCTTTAGTTAAGGACAGTGTCAGGGAAAGGCCTAGGAGGAGCATAAGGGCCTCTGTACGATCAGGGGTGTGGGCTGGGGCTGAGGCTGCGGCTGCGGAAAGGGCTAGGGATAGGGCTACACCCATAGTTACAAATAGTGTGAAGGCCTTAGTTAGGGTCACTGTCAGGGCCTTAGTTAGGGACAGTATCACGGCCTGAGTTAGTAGTAGTGTCAAGACCTGAGTTAAGGACAGTGTCAGGGCAAGGCCTAGGAGGACCATAAGGGCCTCTGTAGGATCAGCATCAGGGGCTGGGTTTGGGCCTGGGGCTGGGGCTAGGACTGGGGCTGTGCCTGGGGCTAGGGCTAGGGCTGGGCCTGGTGCTTGGGCTGGAGCTGGGGCTGGGGCTAGGCCCTTAGTTAGGAATAGTGTCAAGGCCTTAGTTAGGGTCACTGTCAGGGCCATAGTTAGGGTTAGCATCAGAGCCTTCGTTAGGTATAATGTGGCCCTGAGTTAGAAGTAGTGTCAGGGCCTTAGTGAGGGACAGTGTCAGGCCCTCGATTAGGACGAGCGTCAGAGCCATTTTTATGTATAATGGCAGGGACACAGTTAGGAGGAGAGTCAGGCCCTTAGTTAGGGACACTGTCTGGGCCGTATTTAGGGACAGTATCACGGCCTGAGTTAGTAGTAGTGTCAAGGCCTGAGTTAAGGACAGTGTCACGGAAAGGCCTAAGAGTAGCATAAGGGCCTTTAGAGGATAAGCATAAGAGGCTGGGGCTGGGGCTGGCTTTGGGGCTGGGGCTGGGACTAGGGCTAGGGCTAGGCCCTTAGTTAGGAATAGTGTCAAGGCCTTAGTTAGTGTCACTGTCAGGGCCTTAGTTACGGTTAGCATCAGAGCTTTCGTTAGGTATAATGACAGGGCCTGAGTTAGAAGTAGTGTTAGGGCCTTAGTGAAGGACAGTCTCAGGGCCTCGGTTAGGACGAGCGTCAGAGCTTTTTTTATGTATAATGGCAGGGCCAGAGTTAGGAGGACATTCAGTCCCTTAGACAGGGACACTGTCAGGGCCTTAGTTAGGGTCAGTATCACGGCCTGAGTTAGTAGTAGTGTCAAGGCCTGAGTTAAGGACAGTGTCAGGGCAAGGCCTAGGCACAGCATAAGGGCCTCCGTAGGATCAGCATCAGGGGCTGGGGTTGGGCCTGGGGCTGGGGCTAGGGCTGGGGCTAGGGCTAGGGCTAGGGTTGTGGCTGGGGCTGGGGCTGGAGCTGGGGCTGAGGCTAAGGCTAGGGCTGGGTCTGGGGCTGGGACTGGGGCTAGGGCTGGGGCTGGGGCTAGGGTTGGGGCTAGTGCTGGGGCTGGGGCTGGGGCTGGGGCTAGGTTTAGGGCTAGGCCCTTAGTTAGGAATAGGGTCAAGGCCTTCCTTAAGGACAGTGTCAGGGCAAGGCCTAGGAGGAGCATAAAGGCCTCTATAGGAAGAGCATCAGGGGCAGGGGCTGCGGCTGGGGCTGGACCTGGGGCCTTAGTTAGAAATAGTGTCAAGGCCTTAGTTACCACATTGTCAGGGGAAGGCCTAGGAGGATCATAAGGGCCTCTATAGGATCAGCATCAGGGGCTAGGGCTAGGGCTGGGGCTGGGGCTTGGGTTGGGTTTGGGGCTAGGGCTGGGCCTGCGGCTGAGGCTAGGGCTGGGGCTGGGGCTTGGGCTAGGGCTGGAGCTGGGGCTAGGGTTGGAGCTGGGGCTAGGGGTCGGGCTAGGGCTGGGACCTTAGTTAGCAATAGTGTCAAGGCCTTAGTTAGTGTCACTGTCAGGGCCTTAGTTAGGTTTAGCATCAGAGCTTTCGTTAGATATAATGATAGGGCCTGAGTTAGTAGTAGTGTCAAGGCCTGAGTTAAGGACAGTGTCAGGGCAAGGCCTAGGCGGAGCATAAGGGCCTCTGTAGGATCAGCATCAGGGGCTTCGGTTGGGCCTGGGGCTGGGGTTGGGCCTGGGGCTGTGGGTGGGGCTAGGGCTGGGACTGGGGCTAGGGCTTGGGCTGGGGCTGGGGCTGGGGCTAGGGCTAGGGCTCGGCCCTTAGTTAGGAATAGTGTCAAGGCCTTAGTTAGGGTCACTGTCAGGGCCATAGTTAGGGTTAGCATCAGAGCCTTCGTTAGGTATAATGTGGCCCTGAGTTAGAAGTAGGGTCAGGGCCTTAGTGAGGGACACTGTCAGGCCCTCGATTAGGACGAGCGTCAGAGCCTTTTTTATGTATAATGGCAGGGACACAGTTAGGAGGAGAGTCAGGCCCTTAGTTAGGGACACTGTCAGGGCCGTAGTGAGGGACAGTATCACAGCCTGAGTTAGTAGTAGTGTCAAGGCCTGAGTTAAGGACAGTGTCAGGGCAAGGCCTAGGAGTAGCATAAGGGCCTTTGTAGGATAAGCATCAGAGGCTGGGGCTCGGGCTGGGATTGGGGCTGGGGCTAGCTTTAGGGCTAGGCCCTTAGTTAGGAATAGGGTCAAGGCCTTACTTAATGACACTGTCAGGGCAAGGCCTAGGAGGAGGATAAAGGCCTCTATAGGATCAGCATCAGGGGATGGGGTTGCGGCTGCGGCTGGACCTGGGGCCTTAGTTAGAAATAGTGTCAAGGCCTTAGTTACCACATTGTCAGGGGAAGCCCTAGGAGGATCATAAGGGCCTCTGTAGGATCAGCATCAGGGGCTAGGGCTGAAGCTGGGGCTGGGCCTGGGTTGGGGCTAGGGCTGGGACTGCGGCTGCGGCTGGGGCTAGGGCTGGGGCTGGGACTAGGGGTCGGGCTAGGGCTGGGCCTTAGTTAGGAATAGTGTCAAGGCCTTAGTTAGTGTCACTGTCAGGGCCTTAGTTAGGTTTAGCAACAGAGCTTTCGTTAGGTATAATGACAGGGCCTGAGTTAGTAGTAGTGTCAGGGCCTTAGTGAGGGACACTCTCTGGGCCTCGGTTAGGACGAGCTTCAGAGCTTTTTTTATGTATAATGGCAGGGCCAGAGTTAGGAGGACATGCAGTCCCTTAGACAGGGACACTGTCAGGGCCTTAGTTAGGGACAGTATCACGGCCTGAGTTAGTAGTAGTGTCAAGGCCTGAGTTGAGGACAGTGTCAGGGCAAGGCCTAGGAGGAGCATAAGGGCCTCTGTAGGATCAGCATCAGGTGCTGGGGTTGGGCCTTGGGCTGGGGCTAGGACTGGGGCTGTGGCTGGCGCTAGGGCTAGGGCTGGGCCTGGGGCTAGGGCTGGGGCTGGGGCTGGGGCTGGGGCTGGGGCTAGGGCTAGGGCTCGGCCCTTAGTTAGGAATAGTGTCAAGGCCTTAGTTAGGGTCACTGTCAGGGCCATAGTTAGGGTTAGCATCAGAGCCTTCGTTAGGTATAATGTGGCCCTGAGTTAGAAGTAGTGTCAGGGCCTTAGTGAGGGACACTGTCAGGCCCTCGATTAGGACGAGCGTCAGAGCCTTTTTTATGTATAATGGCAGGGCCACAGTTAGGAGGAGAGTCAGGCCCTTAGTTAGGGACACTGTCAGGGCCGTAGTGAGGGACAGTATCACGGCCTGAGTTAGTAGTAGTGTCAAGGCCTGAGTTAAGGACAGTGTCAGGGCAAGGCCTAGGAGTAGCATAAGGGCCTTTGTAGGATAAGCATCAGAGGCTGGGGCTCGGGCTTGGATTGGGGCTGGGGCTGACGCTGGGGCTGGGCCTGGGACTGGAGCTAGGGCTGGGGCTCGGGCTAGGCCCTTAGTTAGGAATAGTGTCAAGGCCTTAGTTAGTGTCACTGTCAGGGCCTTAGTTAGGGTTAGCATCAGAGCTTTCATTAGGTATAATGACAGGGCCTGAGTTAGAAGTAGTGTCAGGGCCTTAGTGAGGGACACTCTCTGGGCCTCAGGACGAGCGTCAGAGCTTTTTATATGTATAATGGCAGGGCCAGAGTTAGAGGACATTCAGTCCCTTATTCAGGGACACTGTCAGGGCCTTAGTTAGGGACAGTATCACGGCCTGAGTTAGTAGTAGTGTCAAGGCCTGAGTTAAGGACAGTGTCAGGGCAAGGCCTAGGAGGAGCATAAGGGCCTCTGTAGGATCAGCATCAGGTGCTGGGGTTGGGCCTTGGGCTGGGGCTAGGACTGGGGCTGTTGCTGGGGCTAGGGCTAGGGCTGGGCCTGGGGCTGGGGCTGGGGCTGGGGCTGGGGCTGGGGCTAGGGCTAGGGCTAGGGCTCGGCCCTTATTTAGGAATAGTGTCAAGGCCTTAGTTAGGGTCACTGTCAGGGCCATAGTTAGGGTTAGCATCAGAGCCTTCGTTAGGTATAATGTGGCCCTGAGTTAGAAGTAGTGTCAGGGCCTTAGTGAGGGACAGTGTCAGGCCCTCGATTAGGACGAGCGTCAGAGCCATTTTTATGTATAATGGCAGGGACACAGTTAGGAGGAGAGTCAGGCCCTTAGTTAGGGACACTGTCTGGGCCGTATTTAGGGACAGTATCACGGCCTGAGTTAGTAGTAGTGTCAAGGCCTGAGTTAAGGACAGTGTCACGGAAAGGCCTAAGAGTAGCATAAGGGCCTTTAGAGGATAAGCATAAGAGGCTGGGGCTGGGGCTGGCTTTGGGGCTGGGGCTGGGACTAGGGCTAGGGCTAGGCCCTTAGTTAGGAATAGTGTCAAGGCCTTAGTTAGTGTCACTGTCAGGGCCTTAGTTACGGTTAGCATCAGAGCTTTCGTTAGGTATAATGACAGGGCCTGAGTTAGAAGTAGTGTTAGGGCCTTAGTGAAGGACAGTCTCAGGGCCTCGGTTAGGACGAGCGTCAGAGCTTTTTTTATGTATAATGGCAGGGCCAGAGTTAGGAGGACATTCAGTCCCTTAGACAGGGACACTGTCAGGGCCTTAGTTAGGGTCAGTATCACGGCCTGAGTTAGTAGTAGTGTCAAGGCCTGAGTTAAGGACAGTGTCAGGGCAAGGCCTAGGCGCAGCATAAGGGCCTCTGTAGGATCAGCATCAGGGGCTGGGGTTGGGCCTGGGGCTGGGGCTAGGGCTGGGGCTAGGGCTAGGGCTAGGGTTGTGGCTGGGGCTGGGGCTGGAGCTGGGGCTGAGGCTAAGGCTAGGGCTGGGTCTGGGGCTGGGACTGGGGCTAGGGCTAGGGCTGGGGCTAGGGCTGGGGCTAGTGCTGGGGCTGGGGCTGGGGCTGGGGCTAGGTTTAGGGCTAGGCCCTTAGTTAGGAATAGGGTCAAGGCCTTCCTTAAGGACAGTGTCAGGGCAAGGCCTAGGAGGAGCATAAAGGCCTCTATAGGAAGAGCATCAGGGGCTGGGGCTGCGGCTGGGGCTGGACCTGGGGCCTTAGTTAGAAATAGTGTCAAGGCCTTAGTTACCACATTGTCAGGGGAAGGCCTAGGAGGATCATAAGGGCCTCTATAGGATCAGCATCAGGGGCTAGGGCTAGGGCTGGGGCTGGGGCTTGGGTTGGGTTTGGGGCTAGGGCTGGGCCTGCGGCTGAGGCTAGGGCTGGGGCTGGGGCTTTGGCTAGGGCTGGAGCTGGGGCTAGGGCTGGAGCTGGGGCTAGGGGTCGGGCTAGGGCTGGGGCCTTAGTTAGCAATAGTGTCAAGGCCTTAGTTAGTGTCACTGTCAGGGCCTTAGTTAGGTTTAGCATCAGAGCTTTCGTTAGATATAATGATAGGGCCTGAGTTAGTAGTAGTGTCAAGGCCTGAGTTAAGGACAGTGTCAGGGCAAGGCCTAGGCGGAGCATAAGGGCCTCTGTAGGATCAGCATCAGGGGCTTCGGTTGGGCCTGGGGCTGGGGTTGGGCCTGGGGCTGTGGGTGGGGCTAGGGCTGGGACTGGGGCTAGGGCTTGGGCTGGGGCTGGGGCTGGGGCTAGGGCTAGGGCTCGGCCCTTAGTTAGGAATAGTGTCAAGGCCTTAGTTAGGGTCACTGTCAGGGCCATAGTTAGGGTTAGCATCAGAGCCTTCGTTAGGTATAATGTGGCCCTGAGTTAGAAGTAGGGTCAGGGCCTTAGTGAGGGACAGTGTCAGGCCCTCGATTAGGACGAGCGTCAGAGCCTTTTTTATGTATAATGGCAAGGACACAGTTAGGAGGAGAGTCAGGCCCTTAGTTAGGGACACTGTCAGGGCCGTAGTGAGGGACAGTATCACAGCCTGAGTTAGTAGTAGTGTCAAGGCCTGAGTTAAGGACAGTGTCAGGGCAAGGCCCAGGAGTAGCATAAGGGCCTTTGTAGGATAAGCATCAGAGGCTGGGGCTCGGGCTGGGATTGGGGCTGGGGCTAGCTTTAGGGCTAGGCCCTTAGTTAGGAATAGGGTCAAGGCCTTACTTAATGACACTGTCAGGGCAAGGCCTAGGAGGAGGATAAAGGCCTCTATAGGATCAGCATCAGGGGATGGGGCTGCGGCTGCGGCTGGACCTGGGGCCTTAGTTAGAAATAGTGTCAAGGCCTTAGTTACCACATTGTCAGGGGAAGCCCTAGGAGGATCATAAGGGCCTCTATAGGATCAGCATCAGGGGCTAGGGCTGAAGCTGGGGCTGGGCCTGGGGTGGGGCTAGGGCTGGGACTGCGGCTGCGGCTGGGGCTAGGGATGGGGCTGGGGCTAGGGGTCGGGCTAGGGCTGGGCCTTAGTTAGGAATAGTGTCAAGGCCTTAGTTAGTGTCACTGTCAGGGCCTTAGTTAGGTTTAGCAACAGAGCTTTCGTTAGGTATAATGACAGGGCCTGAGTTAGTAGTAGTGTCAGGGCCTTAGTGAGGGACACTCTCTGGGCCTCGGTTAGGACGAGCTTCAGAGCTTTTTTTATGTATAATGGCAGGGCCAGAGTTAGGAGGACATGCAGTCCCTTAGACAGGGACACTGTCAGGGCCTTAGTTAGGGACAGTATCACGGCCTGAGTTAGTAGTAGTGTCAAGGCCTGAGTTGAGGACAGTGTCAGGGCAAGGCCTAGGAGGAGCATAAGGGCCTCTGTAGGATCAGCATCAGGTGCTGGGGTTGGGCCTTGGGCTGGGGCTAGGACTGGGGCTGTGGCTGGCGCTAGGGCTAGGGCTGGGCCTGGGGCTAGGGCTGGGGCTGGGGCTGTGGCTGGGGCTGGGGCTAGGGCTAGGGCTCGGCCCTTAGTTAGGAATAGTGTCAAGGCCTTAGTTAGGGTCACTGTCAGGGCCATAGTTAGGGTTAGCATCAGAGCCTTCGTTAGGTATAATGTGGCCCTGAGTTAGAAGTAGTGTCAGGGCCTTAGTGAGGGACAGTGTCAGGCCCTCGATTAGGACGAGCGTCAGAGCCTTTTTTATGTATAATGGCAGGGCCACAGTTAGGAGGAGAGTCAGGCCCTTAGTTAGGGACACTGTCAGGGCCGTAGTGAGGGACAGTATCACGGCCTGAGTTAGTAGTAGTGTCAAGGCCTGAGTTAAGGACAGTGTCAGGGCAAGGCCTAGGAGTAGCATAAGGGCCTTTGTAGGATAAGCATCAGAGGCTGGGGCTCGGGCTGGGATTCGGGCTGGGGCTGCGGCTGGGGCTGGGCCTGGGACTGGAGCTAGGGCTGGGGCTCGGGCTAGGCCCTTAGTTAGGAATAGTGTCAAGGCCTTAGTTAGTGTCACTGTCAGGGCCTTAGTTAGGGTTAGCATCAGAGCTTTCGTTAGGTATAATAACAGGGCCTGAGTTAGAAGTAGTGTCAGGGCCTTAGTGAGGGACACTCTCTGGGCCTCGGTTAGGACGAGCTTCAGAGCTTTTTTTATGTATAATGGCAGGGCCAGAGTTAGGAGGACATGCAGTCCCTTAGACAGGGACACTGTCAGGGCCTTAGTTAGGGACAGTATCACGGCCTGAGTTAGTAGTAGTGTCAAGGCCTGAGTTGAGGACAGTGTCAGGGCAAGGCCTAGGAGGAGCATAAGGGCCTCTGTAGGATCAGCATCAGGTGCTGGTGTTGGGCCTTGGGCTGGGGCTAGGACTGGGGCTGTGGCTGGGGCTAGGGCTAGGGCTGGGCCTGGGGCTAGGGCTGGGGCTGGGGCTGGAGCTGGGGCTGGGGCTAGGGCTAGGGCTAGGGCTCGGCCCTTAGTTAGGAATAGTGTCAAGGCCTTAGTTAGGGTCACTGTCAGGGCCATAGTTAGGGTTAGCATCAGAGCCTTCGTTAAGTATAATGTGGCCCTGAGTTAGAAGTAGTGTCAGGGCCTTAGTGAGGGACAGTGTCAGGCCCTCGATTAGGACGAGCGTCAGAGCCTTTTTTATGTATAATGGCAGGGCCACAGTTAGGAGGAGAGTCAGGCCCTTAGTTAGGGACACTGTCAGGGCCGTAGTGAGGGACAGTATCACGGCCTGAGTTAGTAGTAGTGTCAAGGCCTGAGTTAAGGACAGTGTCAGGGCAAGGCCTAGGAGTAGCATAAGGGCCTTTGTAGGATAAGCATCAGAGGCTGGGGCTCGGGCTGGGATTCGGGCTGGGGCTGCGGCTGGGGCTGGGCCTGGGACTGGAGCTAGGGCTGGGGCTCGGGCTAGGCCCTTAGTTAGGAATAGTGTCAAGGCCTTAGTTAGTGTCACTGTCAGGGCCTTAGTTAGGGTTAGCATCAGAGCCTACGTTAGGTATAATGTCAGGGCATGAGTTACAAGTAGTGACAGGGCCTTAGTGAGGGACAGTGTCGGGGCCTCGGTTAGGACGAGCGTCAGAGCTTTTTTTATGTATAATGGCAAGGCCAGAGTTAGGAGGAGATTCAGACCCTTAGATAGGGACACAGTCAGGGCCTTAGTTAGGGACGGTATCATGGCCTGAGTTAGTAGTAGTATCAGGCCTGAGTTAAGCACAGTGTCAGGGCAAGGCCTAGGAGGAGCATAAGGGCCTCTGTAGGATCAGCATCAGGGGATGGGGTTGGGCCTGGGGCTGGGGCTAGGGCTGGGGCTGGGGCTGGGGCTAGGGCTAAGGCTGTGCCTGTGGCTGGGGCTAGGGCTGGGGCTGGGCCTGGGGCTAGGTTTAGGGCTAGGCCCTTAGTTAGGAATAGGGTCAAGGCCTTACTTAAGGACAGTGTCAGGGTAAGGACTAGGAGGAGCATAAAGGCCTCTATAGGATCAGCATCAGGGGCTGGGGCTGTGGCTGGGGCTGGACCTGGGGCCTTAGTTTGAAATAGTGTCAAGGCCTTACTTACCACATTGTCAGGGGAAGGCCTAGGAGGATCATAAGGGCCTCTATAGGAGCAGCATCAGGGGCTAGGGCTGGGGCTGGGGCTGGGGCTGACGCTGGGGCTGGGGCTAGGGCTAGGGCTCGGCCCTTAGTTAGGAATAGTGTTAAGACCTTAGTTAGGGTCACTGTCAGGGCCATAGTTAGGGTTAGCATCAGAGCCTTCGTTAGGTATAATGTGGCTCTGAATCAGAAGTAGTGTCAGGGCCTTAGTGAGGGACAGTGTAAGGCCCTCGATTAGGACGAGGGTCAGAGCCTTTTTTATGTATAATGGCAGGACCAGAGATAGGAGGAGAGTCAGGCCCTTAGTTAGGGACACTGTCAGCGCCGTAGTTAGGGACAGTATCACAGCCTGAGTTAGTAGTAGTGTCAAGGCCTGAGTTAAGGACAGTGTCAGGGCAAGGCCTAGGAGGAGCATAAGGGCCTCTGTAGGATCAGCATCAGGGGCTGGGGTTGGGCCTGGGGCTGGGGCTAGGACTGGGGCTGTGCCTGGGGCTAGGGCTAGGGCTGGGCCTGGTGCTGGGGCTGGGGCTGGGGCTGGGGCTAGGGCTAGGGCTCGGCCCTTAGTTAGGAATAGTGTCAAGGCCTTAGTTAGGGTCACTGTCAGGGCCATAGTTAGGGTTAGCATCAGAGCCTTCGTTAGGTATAATGTGACCCTGAGTTAAAAATAGTGTCAGGGCCTTAGTTAGGGACAGTGTCAGGCCCTCGATTAGGACGAGCGTCAGAGCCTTTTTTATGTATAATGGCCAGGCCAGAGTTAGGAGGAGAGTCAGGCCCTTAGATAGGGACACTGTCAAGGCCTTAGTTAGGGACAGTATCACGGCCTGAGTTAGTAGTAGTGTCAAGGCCTGAGTTAAGGACAGTGTCAGGGCAAGGCCTAGGAGTAGCATAAGGGCCTTTGTAGGATAAGCATCAGAGGTTGGGGCTGGGGCTGGGGTTGGGGCTGGGGCTGGGGCTGGGGCTAGGGCTGCGCTGGGGATGGCGCTGGGGCCTTAGTTAGAAATAGTGTCAAGGCCTTAGTTAAGGACAGTGTCAGGGAAAGGCCTAGGAGGAGCATAAGGGCCTCTGTACGATCAGGGGTGTGGGCTGGGGCTGAGGCTGCGGCTGCGGAAAGGGCTAGGGATAGGGCTACACCCATAGTTACAAATAGTGTGAAGGCCTTAGTTAGGGTCACTGTCAGGGCCTTAGTTAGGGACAGTATCACGGCCTGAGTTAGTAGTAGTGTCAAGACCTGAGTTAAGGACAGTGTCAGGGCAAGGCCTAGGAGGACCATAAGGGCCTCTGTAGGATCAGCATCAGGGGCTGGGTTTGGGCCTGGGGCTGGGGCTAGGACTGGGGCTGTGCCTGGGGCTAGGGCTAGAGCTGGGCCTGGGGCTTGGGCTGGAGCTGGGGCTGGGGCTAGGCCCTTAGTTAGGAATAGTGTCAAGGCCTTACTTAGGGTCACTGTCAGGGCCATAGTTAGGGTTAGCATCAGAGCCTTCGTTAGGTATAATGTGGCCCTGAGTTAGAAGTAGTGTCAGGGCCTTAGTGAGGGACAGTGTCAGGCCCTCGATTAGGATGAGCGTCAGAGCCATTTTTATGTATAATGGCAGGGACACAGTTAGGAGGAGAGTCAGGCCCTTAGTTAGGGACACTGTCTGGGCCGTATTTAGGGACAGTATCACGGCCTGAGTTAGTAGTAGTGTCAAGGCCTGAGTTAAGGACAGTGTCACGGAAAGGCCTAAGAGTAGCATAAGGGCCTTTAGAGGATAAGCATAAGAGGCTGGGGCTGGGGCTGGCTTTGGGGCTGGGGCTGGGACTAGGGCTAGGGCTAGGCCCTTAGTTAGGAATAGTGTCAAGGCCTTAGTTAGTGTCACTGTCAGGGCCTTAGTTACGGTTAGCATCAGAGCTTTCGTTAGGTATAATGACAGGGCCTGAGTTAGAAGTAGTGTTAGGGCCTTAGTGAAGGACAGTCTCAGGGCCTCGGTTAGGACGAGCGTCAGAGCTTTTTTTATGTATAATGGCAGGGCCAGAGTTAGGAGGAAATTCAGTCCCTTAGACAGGGACACTGTCAGGGCCTTAGTTAGGGTCAGTATCACGGCCTGAGTTACTAGTAGTGTCAAGGCCTGAGTTAAGGACAGTGTCAGGGCAAGGCCTAGGTGCAGCATAAGGGCCTCTGTAGGAACAGCATCAGGGGCTGGGGTTGGGCCTGGGGCTGGGGCTAGGGCTGGGGCTAGGGCTAGGGCTAGGGTTGTGGCTGGGGCTGGGGCTGGAGCTAGGGCTGAGGCTAAGGCTAAGGCTGGGTCTGGGGCTGGGACTGGGGCTAGGGCTGGGGCTAGGGCTGGGGCTGGGGCTGGGACTGGGGCTAGTGCTGGGGCTGGGGCTGGGGCTGGGGCTGGGGCTAGGTTTAGGGCTAGGCCCTTAGTTAGGAATAGGGTCAAGCCCTTCCTTAAGGACAGTGTCAGGGCAAGGCCTAGGAGGAGCATAAAGGGCTCTATAGGATCAGCATCAGGGGCTGGGGCTGCGGCTGGGGCTGGACCTGGGGCCTTAGTTAGAAATAGTGTCAAGGCCTTAGTTACCACATTGTCAGGGGAAGGCCTAGGAGGATCATAAGGGCCTCTATAGGATCAGCATCAGGGGCTAGGGCTAGGGCTGGGGCTGGGGCTGGGGCTTGTGTTGGGTTTGGGGCTAGGGCTGGGCCTGCGGCTGAGGCTAGGGCTGGGGCTGGGGCTTGGGCTGGGGCTGGAGCTGGGGCTAGGGCTGGAGCTGGGGCTAGGGGTCGGGCTAGGGCTGGGGCCTTAGTTAGCAATAGTGTCAAGGCCTTAGTTAGTGTCACTGTCAGGGCCTTAGTTAGGTTTAGCATCAGAGCTTTCGTTAGGTATAATGACAGGGCCTGAGTTAGTAGTAGTGTCAAGGCCTGAGTTAAGGACAGTGTCAGGGCAAGGCCTAGGCGGAGCATAAGGGCCTCTGTAGGATCAGCATAAGGGGCTGCGGTTGGGCCTGGGGCTGGGGTTGGGCCTGGGGCTGTGGGTGGGGCTAGGGCTGGGCCTGGGGCTAGGGCTGGGGATGGGGTTTGGGTTGGGGCTAGGGCTAGGGCTCGGCCCTTAGTTAGGAATAGTGTCAAGGCCTTAGTTAGGGTCACTGTCAGGGCCATAGTTAGGGTTAGCATCAGAGCCTTCGTTAGGTATAATGTGGCCCTGAGTTAGAAGTAGGGTCAGGGCCTTAGTGAGGGACAGTGTCAGGACCTCGATTAGGACGAGCGTCAGAGCCTTTTTTATGTATAATGGCAGGGACACAGTTAGGAGGAGAGTCAGGCCCTTAGTTAGGGACACTGTCAGGGCCGTAGTGAGGGACAGTATCACAGCCTGAGTTAGTAGTAGTGTCAAGGCCTGAGTTAAGGACAGTGTCAGGGCAAGGCCTAGGAGTAGCATAAGGGCCTTTGTAGGATAAGCATCAGAGGCTCGGGCTTGGGCTGGGGTTGGGGCTGGGGCTAGGTTTAGGGCTAGGCCCTTAGTTAGGAATAGGGTCAAGGCCTTACTTAATGACACTGTCAGGGCAAGGCCTAGGAGGAGGATAAAGGCCTCTATAGGATCAGCATCAGGGGCTGGGGCTACGGCTGCGGCTGGACCTGGGGCCTTAGTTAGAAATAGTGTCAAGGCCTTAGTTATCACATTGTCAGGGGAAGCCCTAGGAGGATCATAAGGGCCTCTATAGGATCAGCATCAGGGGCTAGGGCTGAAGCTGGGGCTGGGCCTGGGGCTGGGGCTAGGGCTGGGACTGCGGCTGCGGCTGGGGCTAGGGCTGGGGCTGGGACTAGGGGTCGGGCTAGGGCTGGGCCTTAGTTAGGAATAGTGTCAAGGCCTTAGTTAGTGTCACTGTCAGGGCCTTAGTTAGGTTTAGCAACAGAGCTTTCGTTAGGTATAATGACAGGGCCTGAGTTAGTAGTAGTGTCAGGGCCTTAGTGAGGGACACTCTCTGGGCCTCGGTTAGGACGAGCTTCAGAGCTTTTTTTATGTATAATGGCAGGGCCAGAGTTAGGAGGACATCCAGTCCCTTACACAGGGACACTGTCAGGGCCTTAGTTAGGGACAGTATCACGGCCTCAGTTAGTAGTAGTGTCAAGGCCTGAGTTGAGGACAGTGTCAGGGCAAGGCCTAGGAGGAGCATGAGGGCCTCTGTAGGATCAGCATCAGGTGCTGGTGTTGGGCCTTGGGCTGGGGCTAGGACTGGGGCTGTGGCTGGGGCTAGGGCTAGGGCTGGGCCTGGGGCTAGGGCTGGGGCTGGGGCTGGGGCTGGGGCTAGGGCTAGGGCTAGGGCTCGGCCCTTAGTTAGGAATAGTGTCAAGGCCTTAGTTAGGGTCACTGTCAGGGCCATAGTTAGGGTTAGCATCAGAGCCTTCGTTAGGTATAATGTGGCCCTGAGTTAGAAGTAGTGTCAGGACCTTAGTGAGGGACAGTGTCAGGCCCTCGATTAGGACGAGCGTCAGAGCCTTTTTTATGTATAATGGCAGGGCCACAGTTAGGAGGAGAGTCAGGCCCTTAGTTAGGGACACTGTCAGGGCCGTAGTGAGGGACAGTATCACGGCCTGAGTTAGTAGTAGTGTCAAGGCCCGAGTTAAGGACAGTGTCAGGGCAAGGCCTAGGAGGAGCATAAGGGCCTCTGTAGGATCAGCTTAAGGGGCTGGGGTTGGGTTGGGGCTGGGTCTAGGGCTGGGGCTGTGGCTGGGGCTAGGGCTAGGGCTGGGGCTGGGGCTGGGGCTAGGGCTAGGGCTGGGGCTGGAGGTGGGGCTGAGGCTAAGGCTAGGGCTGGGTCTGGGGCTAGGGCTAGGGCTGGGGCTGGAGTTGGGACTGGGGCTAGGGCTGGGGCTAGTTTTAGGCCTAGGCCCTTAGTTAGGAATAGGGTCAAGGCCGTACTTCAGGACAGTGTCAGGGCAAGGCCTAGGAGGAGCATAAAGGGCTCTATAGGATCAGCATCAGGGGCTGGGGCTGCGGCTGGGGCTGGACCTGGGGCCTTAGTTAGAAATAGTGTCAAGGCCTTAGTTACCACATTGTCAGGGGAAGGCCTAGGAGGATCGTAAGGGCCTCTATAGGATCAGCATCAGGGGCTAGGGCTGGGGCTGGGGCTGGGGCTGGGGTTGGGGCTAGGGCTGGGACTGCGGCTGCGGCTGGGGCTAGGGCTGGGGCTGGGGCTTGGGCTAGGGCTGGAGCTGGGGCTAGGGGTCGGGCTAGGGCTGGGGCCTTAGTTAGCAATAGTGTCAAGGCCTTAGTTAGTGTCACTGTCAGGGCCTTAGTTAGGTTTAGCATCAGAGCTTTCGTTAGGTATAATGACAGGGCCTGAGTTAGTAGTAGTGTCAAGGCCTGAGTTAAGGACAGTGTCAGGGCAAGGCCTAGGAGGAGCATAAGGGCCTCTGTAGGGTCAGCATCACGGGCTGGGGTTGGGCCTGGGGCTGGGGCTAGGACTGGGGCTGTGGCTGGGGCTAGGGCTAGGGCAGGGGCTAGGGCTGGCGCTGGGGCTGGGGCTGGGGCTGGGGCTGGGGCTAGGGCTAGGGCTCGGCCCTTAGTTAGGAATAGTGTGAAGGCCTTAGTTAGGGTCACTGTCAGGGCCATAGTTAGGGTTAGCATCAGAGCCTTCGTTAGGTATAATGTGACCCTCAGTTAGAAGTAGTGTCAGGGCCTTAGTGAGGGACAGTGTCAGGCCCTCGATTAGAACGAGCGTCAGAGCCTTTTTTATGTATAATGGCCAGGCCAGAGTTAGGAGGAGAGTCAGGCCCTTAGATAGGGACACTGTCAAGGCCTTAGTTAGGGACAGTATCACGGCCTGAGTTAGTAGTAGTGTCAAGGCCTGAGTTGAGGACAGTGTCAGAGCAAGGCCTAGGAGGAGCATAAGGGCCTCTGTAGGATCAGCATCAGGTGCTGGGGTTGGGCCTTGGGCTGGGGCTAGGACTGGGGCTGTGGCTGGGGCTAGGGCTAGGGCTGGGCCTGGGGCTAGGGCTGGGGCTGGGGCTGGGGCTGGGGCTGGGGCTAGGGCTAGGGCTCGGCCCTTATTTAGGAATAGTGTCAAGGCCTTAGTTAGGGTCACTGTCAGGGCCATAGTTAGGGTTAGCATCAGAGCCTTCGTTAGGTATAATGTGACCCTGAGTTAGAAGTAGTGTCAGGGCCTTAGTGAGGGACAGTGTCAGGCCCTCGATTAGGACGAGCGTCAGAGCCTTTTTTATGTATAATGGCCAGGCCAGAGATAGGAGGAGAGTCAGGCCCTTAGATAGGGACACTGTCAAGGCCTTGGTTAGGGACAGTATCACGGCCTGAGTTAGTAGTAGTGTCAAGGCCTGAGTTAAGGACAGTGTCAGAGCAAGGCCTAGGAGTAGCATAAGGGCCTTTGTAAGATAAGCATCAGAGGATGGGGCTGGGGCTGGGGCCTTAGTTAGAAATAGTGTCAAGGCCTTAGTTAAGGACAGTGTCAGGGAAAGGCCTAGGAGGAGCATAAGGGCCTCTGTACGGTCAGGGGTGTGGGCTGGGGTTGAGGCTGCGGCTGCGGAAAGGGCTAGGGCTAGGGCTACACCCTTAGTTACGAATAGTGTGAAGGCCTTAGTTAGGGTCACTGTCAGGGCCTTAGTTAGGGACAGTATCACGGCCTGAGTTAGTAGTAGTGTCAAGACCTGAGTTAAGGACAGTGTCAGGGCAAGGCCTAGGAGGACCATAAGGGCCTCTGTAGGATCAGCATCAGGGGCTGGGTTTGGGCCTGGGGCTGGGGCTAGGACTGGGGCTGTGCCTGGGGCTAGGGCTAGAGCTGGGCCTGGGGCTTGGGCTGGAGCTGGGGCTGGGGCTAGGCCCTTAGTTAGGAATAGTGTCAAGGCCTTACTTAGGGTCACTGTCAGGGCCATAGTTAGGGTTAGCATCAGAGCCTTCGTTAGGTATAATGTGGCCCTGAGTTAGAAGTAGTGTCAGGGCCTTAGTGAGGGACAGTGTCAGGCCCTCGATTAGGATGAGCGTCAGAGCCATTTTTATGTATAATGGCAGGGACACAGTTAGGAGAAGAGTCAGGCCCTTAGTTAGGGACACTGTCTGGGCCGTATTTAGGGACAGTATCACGGCCTGAGTTAGTAGTAGTGTCAAGGCCTGAGTTAAGGACAGTGTCACGGAAAGGCCTAAGAGTAGCATAAGGGCCTTTAGAGGATAAGCATAAGAGGCTGGGGCTGGGGCTGGCTTTGGGGCTGGGGCTGGGACTAGGGCTAGGGCTAGGCCCTTAGTTAGGAATAGTGTCAAGGCCTTAGTTAGTGTCACTGTCAGGGCCTTAGTTACGGTTAGCATCAGAGCTTTCGTTAGGTATAATGACAGGGCCTGAGTTAGAAGTAGTGTTAGGGCCTTAGTGAAGGACAGTCTCAGGGCCTCGGTTAGGACGAGCGTCAGAGCTTTTTTTATGTATAATGGCAGGGCCAGAGTTAGGAGGAAATTCAGTCCCTTAGACAGGGACACTGTAAGGGCCTTAGTTAGGGTCAGTATCACGGCCTGAGTTACTAGTAGTGTCAAGGCCTGAGTTAAGGACAGTGTCAGGGCAAGGCCTAGGTGCAGCATAAGGGCCTCTGTAGGAACAGCATCAGGGGCTGGGGTTGGGCCTGGGGCTGGGGCTAGGGCTGGGGCTAGGGCTAGGGCTAGGGTTGTGGCTGGGGCTGGGGCTGGAGCTAGGGCTGAGGCTAAGGCTAAGGCTGGGTCTGGGGCTGGGACTGGGGCTAGGGCTGGGGCTAGGGCTGGGGCTGGGGCTGGGACTGGGGCTAGTGCTGGGGCTGGGGCTGGGGCTGGGGCTGGGGCTAGGTTTAGGGCTAGGCCCTTAGTTAGGAATAGGGTCAAGCCCTTCCTTAAGGACAGTGTCAGGGCAAGGCCTAGGAGGAGCATAAAGGGCTCTATAGGATCAGCATCAGGGGCTGGGGCTGCGGCTGGGGCTGGACCTGGGGCCTTAGTTAGAAATAGTGTCAAGGCCTTAGTTACCACATTGTCAGGGGAAGGCCTAGGAGGATCATAAGGGCCTCTATAGGATCAGCATCAGGGGCTAGGGCTAGGGCTGGGGCTGGGGCTTGGGTTGGGTTTGGGGCTAGGGCTGGGCCTGCGGCTGAGGCTAGGGCTGGGGCTGGGGCTTGGGCTGGGGCTGGAGCTGGGGCTAGGGCTGGAGCTGGGGCTAGGGGTCGGGCTAGGGCTGGGGCCTTAGTTAGCAATAGTGTCAAGGCCTTAGTTAGTGTCACTGTCAGGGCCTTAGTTAGGTTTAGCATCAGAGCTTTCGTTAGGTATAATGACAGGGCCTGAGTTAGTAGTAGTGTCAAGGCCTGAGTTAAGGACAGTGTCAGGGCAAGGCCTAGGCGGAGCATAAGGGCCTCTGTAGGATCAGCATAAGGGGCTGCGGTTGGGCCTGGGGCTGGGGTTGGGCCTGGGGCTGTGGCTGGGGCTAGGGCTGGGCCTGGGGCTAGGGCTGGGGATGGGGTTTGGGTTGGGGCTAGGGCTAGGGCTCGGCCCTTAGTTAGGAATAGTGTCAAGGCCTTAGTTAGGGTCACTGTCAGGGCCATAGTTAGGGTTAGCATCAGAGCCTTCGTTAGGTATAATGTGGCCCTCAGTTAGAAGTAGGGTCAGGGCCTTAGTGAGGGACAGTGTCAGGCCCTCGATTAGGACGAGCGTCAGAGCCTTTTTTATGTATAATGGCAGGGAAACAGTTAGGAGGAGAGTCAGGCCCTTAGTTAGGGACACTGTCAGGGCCGTAGTGAGGGACAGTATCACAGCCTGAGTTAGTAGTAGTGTCAAGGCCTGAGTTAAGGACAGTGTCAGGGCAAGGCCTAGGAGTAGCATAAGGGCCTTTGTAGGATAAGCATCAGAGGCTCGGGCTTGGGCTGGGGTTGGGGCTGGGGCTAGGTTTAGGGCTAGGCCCTTAGTTAGGAATAGGGTCAAGGCCTTACTTAATGACACTGTCAGGGCAAGGCCTAGGAGGAGGATAAAGGCCTCTATAGGATCAGCATCAGGGGCTGGGGTTGCGGCTGCGGCTGGACCTGGGGCCTTAGTTAGAAATAGTGTCAAGGCCTTAGTTATCACATTGTCAGGGGAAGCCCTAGGAGGATCATAAGGGCCTCTATAGGATCAGCATCAGGGGCTAGGGCTGAAGCTGGGGCTGGGCCTGGGGCTGGGGCTAGGGCTGGGACTGCGGCTGCGGCTGGGGCTAGGGCTGGGGCTGGGACTAGGGGTCGGGCTAGGGCTGGGCCTTAGTTAGGAATAGTGTCAAGGCCTTAGTTAGTGTCACTGTCAGGGCCTTAGTTAGGTTTAGCAACAGAGCTTTCGTTAGGTATAATGACAGGGCCTGAGTTAGTAGTAGTGTCAGGGCCTTAGTGAGGGACACTCTCTGGGCCTCGGTTAGGACGAGCTTCAGAGCTTTTTTTATGTATAATGGCAGGGCCAGAGTTAGGAGGACATCCAGTCCCTTACACAGGGACACTGTCAGGGCCTTAGTTAGGGACAGTATCACGGCCTCAGTTAGTAGTAGTGTCAAGGCCTGAGTTGAGGACAGTGTCAGGGCAAGGCCTAGGAGGAGCATAAGGGCCTCTGTAGGATCAGCATCAGGTGCTGGTGTTGGGCCTTGGGCTGGGGCTAGGACTGGGGCTGTGGCTGGGGCTAGGGCTAGGGCTGGGCCTGGGGCTAGGGCTGGGGCTGGGGCTGGGGCTGGGGCTAGGGCTAGGGCTCGGCCCTTAGTTAGGAATAGTGTCAAGGCCTTAGTTAGGGTCACTGTCAGGGCCATAGTTAGGGTTAGCATCAGAGCCTTCGTTAGGTATAATGTGGCCCTGAGTTAGAAGTAGTGTCAGGGCCTTAGTGAGGGACAGTGTCAGGCCCTCGATTAGGACGAGCGTCAGAGCCTTTTTTATGTATAATGGCAGGGCCACAGTTAGGAGGAGAGTCAGGCCCTTAGTTAGGGACACTGTCAGGGCCGTAGTGAGGGACAGTATCACGGCCTGAGTTAGTAGTAGTGTCAAGGCCCGAGTTAAGGACAGTGTCAGGGCAAGGCCTAGGAGGAGCATAAGGGCCTCTGTAGGATCAGCTTAAGGGGCTGGGGTTGGGTTGGGGCTGGGTCTAGGGCTGGGGCTGTGGCTGGGGCTAGGGCTAGGGCTGGGGCTGGGGCTGGGGCTGGGGCTGGGGCTAGGGCTAGGGCTGGGGCTGGAGGTGGGGCTGAGGCTAAGGCTAGGGCTGGGTCTGGGGCTAGGGCTAGGGCTGGGGCTGGAGTTGGGACTGGGGCTAGGGCTGGGGCTAGTTTTAGGGCTAGGCCCTTAGTTAGGAATAGGGTCAAGGCCTTAGTTAGTGTCACTGTCAGGGCCTTAGTTAGGTTTAGCAACAGAGCTTTCGTTAGGTATAATGACAGGGCCTGAGTTAGTAGTAGTGTCAGGGCCTTAGTGAGGGACACTCTCTGGGCCTCGGTTAGGACGAGCTTCAGAGCTTTTTTTATGTATAATGGCAGGGCCAGAGTTAGGAGGACATCCAGTCCCTTACACAGGGACACTGTCAGGGCCTTAGTTAGGGACAGTATCACGGCCTCAGTTAGTAGTAGTGTCAAGGCCTGAGTTGAGGACAGTGTCAGGGCAAGGCCTAGGAGGAGCATGAGGGCCTCTGTAGGATCAGCATCAGGTGCTGGTGTTGGGCCTTGGGCTGGGGCTAGGACTGGGGCTGTGGCTGGGGCTAGGGCTAGGGCTGGGCCTGGGGCTAGGGCTGGGGCTGGGGCTGGGGCTGGGGCTAGGGCTAGGGCTAGGGCTCGGCCCTTAGTTAGGAATAGTGTCAAGGCCTTAGTTAGGGTCACTGTCAGGGCCATAGTTAGGGTTAGCATCAGAGCCTTCGTTAGGTATAATGTGGCCCTGAGTTAGAAGTAGTGTCAGGACCTTAGTGAGGGACAGTGTCAGGCCCTCGATTAGGACGAGCGTCAGAGCCTTTTTTATGTATAATGGCAGGGCCACAGTTAGGAGGAGAGTCAGGCCCTTAGTTAGGGACACTGTCAGGGCCGTAGTGAGGGACAGTATCACGGCCTGAGTTAGTAGTAGTGTCAAGGCCCGAGTTAAGGACAGTGTCAGGGCAAGGCCTAGGAGGAGCATAAGGGCCTCTGTAGGATCAGCTTAAGGGGCTGGGGTTGGGTTGGGGCTGGGTCTAGGGCTGGGGCTGTGGCTGGGGCTAGGGCTAGGGCTGGGGCTGGGGCTGGGGCTAGGGCTAGGGCTGGGGCTGGAGGTGGGGCTGAGGCTAAGGCTAGGGCTGGGTCTGGGGCTAGGGCTAGGGCTGGGGCTGGAGTTGGGACTGGGGCTAGGGCTGGGGCTAGTTTTAGGGCTAGGCCCTTAGTTAGGAATAGGGTCAAGGCCGTACTTCAGGACAGTGTCAGGGCAAGGCCTAGGAGGAGCATAAAGGGCTCTATAGGATCAGCATCAGGGGCTGGGGCTGCGGCTGGGGCTGGACCTGGGGCCTTAGTTAGAAATAGTGTCAAGGCCTTAGTTACCACATTGTCAGGGGAAGGCCTAGGAGGATCGTAAGGGCCTCTATAGGATCAGCATCAGGGGCTAGGGCTGGGGCTGGGGCTGGGGCTGGGGTTGGGGCTAGGGCTGGGACTGCGGCTGCGGCTGGGGCTAGGGCTGGGGCTGGGGCTTGGGCTAGGGCTGGAGCTGGGGCTAGGGGTCGGGCTAGGGCTGGGGCCTTAGTTAGCAATAGTGTCAAGGCCTTAGTTAGTGTCACTGTCAGGGCCTTAGTTAGGTTTAGCATCAGAGCTTTCGTTAGGTATAATGACAGGGCCTGAGTTAGTAGTAGTGTCAAGGCCTGAGTTAAGGACAGTGTCAGGGCAAGGCCTAGGAGGAGCATAAGGGCCTCTGTAGGGTCAGCATCACGGGCTGGGGTTGGGCCTGGGGCTGGGGCTAGGACTGGGGCTGTGGCTGGGGCTAGGGCTAGGGCAGGGGCTAGGGCTGGCGCTGGGGCTGGGGCTGGGGCTGGGGCTGGGGCTAGGGCTAGGGCTCGGCCCTTAGTTAGGAATAGTGTGAAGGCCTTAGTTAGGGTCACTGTCAGGGCCATAGTTAGGGTTAGCATCAGAGCCTTCGTTAGGTATAATGTGACCCTCAGTTAGAAGTAGTGTCAGGGCCTTAGTGAGGGACAGTGTCAGGCCCTCGATTAGAACGAGCGTCAGAGCATTTTTTATGTATAATGGCCAGGCCAGAGTTAGGAGGAGAGTCAGGCCCTTAGATAGGGACACTGTCAAGGCCTTAGTTAGGGACAGTATCACGGCCTGAGTTAGTAGTAGTGTCAAGGCCTGAGTTGAGGACAGTGTCAGAGCAAGGCCTAGGAGGAGCATAAGGGCCTCTGTAGGATCAGCATCAGGTGCTGGGGTTGGGCCTTGGGCTGGGGCTAGGACTGGGGCTGTGGCTGGGGCTAGGGCTAGGGCTGGGCCTGGGGCTAGGGCTGGGGCTGGGGCTGGGGCTGGGGCTGGGGCTAGGGCTAGGGCTCGGCCCTTATTTAGGAATAGTGTCAAGGCCTTAGTTAGGGTCACTGTCAGGGCCATAGTTAGGGTTAGCATCAGAGCCTTCGTTAGGTATAATGTGACCCTGAGTTAGAAGTAGTGTCAGGGCCTTAGTGAGGGACAGTGTCAGGCCCTCGATTAGGACGAGCGTCAGAGCCTTTTTTATGTATAATGGCCAGGCCAGAGATAGGAGGAGAGTCAGGCCCTTAGATAGGGACACTGTCAAGGCCTTGGTTAGGGACAGTATCACGGCCTGAGTTAGTAGTAGTGTCAAGGCCTGAGTTAAGGACAGTGTCAGAGCAAGGCCTAGGAGTAGCATAAGGGCCTTTGTAAGATAAGCATCAGAGGATGGGGCTGGGGCTGGGGCCTTAGTTAGAAATAGTGTCAAGGCCTTAGTTAAGGACAGTGTCAGGGAAAGGCCTAGGAGGAGCATAAGGGCCTCTGTACGGTCAGGGGTGTGGGCTGGGGTTGAGGCTGCGGCTGCGGAAAGGGCTAGGGCTAGGGCTACACCCTTAGTTACGAATAGTGTGAAGGCCTTAGTTAGGGTCACTGTCAGGGCCTTAGTTAGGGACAGTATCACGGCCTGAGTTAGTAGTAGTGTCAAGACCTGAGTTAAGGACAGTGTCAGGGCAAGGCCTAGGAGGACCATAAGGGCCTCTGTAGGATCAGCATCAGGGGCTGGGTTTGGGCCTGGGGCTGGGGCTAGGACTGGGGCTGTGCCTGGGGCTAGGGCTAGAGCTGGGCCTGGGGCTTGGGCTGGAGCTGGGGCTGGGGCTAGGCCCTTAGTTAGGAATAGTGTCAAGGCCTTACTTAGGGTCACTGTCAGGGCCATAGTTAGGGTTAGCATCAGAGCCTTCGTTAGGTATAATGTGGCCCTGAGTTAGAAGTAGTGTCAGGGCCTTAGTGAGGGACAGTGTCAGGCCCTCGATTAGGATGAGCGTCAGAGCCATTTTTATGTATAATGGCAGGGACACAGTTAGGAGAAGAGTCAGGCCCTTAGTTAGGGACACTGTCTGGGCCGTATTTAGGGACAGTATCACGGCCTGAGTTAGTAGTAGTGTCAAGGCCTGAGTTAAGGACAGTGTCACGGAAAGGCCTAAGAGTAGCATAAGGGCCTTTAGAGGATAAGCATAAGAGGCTGGGGCTGGGGCTGGCTTTGGGGCTGGGGCTGGGACTAGGGCTAGGGCTAGGCCCTTAGTTAGGAATAGTGTCAAGGCCTTAGTTAGTGTCACTGTCAGGGCCTTAGTTACGGTTAGCATCAGAGCTTTCGTTAGGTATAATGACAGGGCCTGAGTTAGAAGTAGTGTTAGGGCCTTAGTGAAGGACAGTCTCAGGGCCTCGGTTAGGACGAGCGTCAGAGCTTTTTTTATGTATAATGGCAGGGCCAGAGTTAGGAGGAAATTCAGTCCCTTAGACAGGGACACTGTAAGGGCCTTAGTTAGGGTCAGTATCACGGCCTGAGTTACTAGTAGTGTCAAGGCCTGAGTTAAGGACAGTGTCAGGGCAAGGCCTAGGTGCAGCATAAGGGCCTCTGTAGGAACAGCATCAGGGGCTGGGGTTGGGCCTGGGGCTGGGGCTAGGGCTGGGGCTAGGGCTAGGGCTAGGGTTGTGGCTGGGGCTGGGGCTGGAGCTAGGGCTGAGGCTAAGGCTAAGGCTGGGTCTGGGGCTGGGACTGGGGCTAGGGCTGGGGCTAGGGCTGGGGCTGGGGCTGGGACTGGGGCTAGTGCTGGGGCTGGGGCTGGGGCTGGGGCTGGGGCTAGGTTTAGGGCTAGGCCCTTAGTTAGGAATAGGGTCAAGCCCTTCCTTAAGGACAGTGTCAGGGCAAGGCCTAGGAGGAGCATAAAGGGCTCTATAGGATCAGCATCAGGGGCTGGGGCTGCGGCTGGGGCTGGACCTGGGGCCTTAGTTAGAAATAGTGTCAAGGCCTTAGTTACCACATTGTCAGGGGAAGGCCTAGGAGGATCATAAGGGCCTCTATAGGATCAGCATCAGGGGCTAGGGCTAGGGCTGGGGCTGGGGCTTGGGTTGGGTTTGGGGCTAGGGCTGGGCCTGCGGCTGAGGCTAGGGCTGGGGCTGGGGCTTGGGCTGGGGCTGGAGCTGGGGCTAGGGCTGGAGCTGGGGCTAGGGGTCGGGCTAGGGCTGGGGCCTTAGTTAGCAATAGTGTCAAGGCCTTAGTTAGTGTCACTGTCAGGGCCTTAGTTAGGTTTAGCATCAGAGCTTTCGTTAGGTATAATGACAGGGCCTGAGTTAGTAGTAGTGTCAAGGCCTGAGTTAAGGACAGTGTCAGGGCAAGGCCTAGGCGGAGCATAAGGGCCTCTGTAGGATCAGCATAAGGGGCTGCGGTTGGGCCTGGGGCTGGGGTTGGGCCTGGGGCTGTGGCTGGGGCTAGGGCTGGGCCTGGGGCTAGGGCTGGGGATGGGGTTTGGGTTGGGGCTAGGGCTAGGGCTCGGCCCTTAGTTAGGAATAGTGTCAAGGCCTTAGTTAGGGTCACTGTCAGGGCCATAGTTAGGGTTAGCATCAGAGCCTTCGTTAGGTATAATGTGGCCCTCAGTTAGAAGTAGGGTCAGGGCCTTAGTGAGGGACAGTGTCAGGCCCTCGATTAGGACGAGCGTCAGAGCCTTTTTTATGTATAATGGCAGGGAAACAGTTAGGAGGAGAGTCAGGCCCTTAGTTAGGGACACTGTCAGGGCCGTAGTGAGGGACAGTATCACAGCCTGAGTTAGTAGTAGTGTCAAGGCCTGAGTTAAGGACAGTGTCAGGGCAAGGCCTAGGAGTAGCATAAGGGCCTTTGTAGGATAAGCATCAGAGGCTCGGGCTTGGGCTGGGGTTGGGGCTGGGGCTAGGTTTAGGGCTAGGCCCTTAGTTAGGAATAGGGTCAAGGCCTTACTTAATGACACTGTCAGGGCAAGGCCTAGGAGGAGGATAAAGGCCTCTATAGGATCAGCATCAGGGGCTGGGGTTGCGGCTGCGGCTGGACCTGGGGCCTTAGTTAGAAATAGTGTCAAGGCCTTAGTTATCACATTGTCAGGGGAAGCCCTAGGAGGATCATAAGGGCCTCTATAGGATCAGCATCAGGGGCTAGGGCTGAAGCTGGGGCTGGGCCTGGGGCTGGGGCTAGGGCTGGGACTGCGGCTGCGGCTGGGGCTAGGGCTGGGGCTGGGACTAGGGGTCGGGCTAGGGCTGGGCCTTAGTTAGGAATAGTGTCAAGGCCTTAGTTAGTGTCACTGTCAGGGCCTTAGTTAGGTTTAGCAACAGAGCTTTCGTTAGGTATAATGACAGGGCCTGAGTTAGTAGTAGTGTCAGGGCCTTAGTGAGGGACACTCTCTGGGCCTCGGTTAGGACGAGCTTCAGAGCTTTTTTTATGTATAATGGCAGGGCCAGAGTTAGGAGGACATCCAGTCCCTTACACAGGGACACTGTCAGGGCCTTAGTTAGGGACAGTATCACGGCCTCAGTTAGTAGTAGTGTCAAGGCCTGAGTTGAGGACAGTGTCAGGGCAAGGCCTAGGAGGAGCATAAGGGCCTCTGTAGGATCAGCATCAGGTGCTGGTGTTGGGCCTTGGGCTGGGGCTAGGACTGGGGCTGTGGCTGGGGCTAGGGCTAGGGCTGGGCCTGGGGCTAGGGCTGGGGCTGGGGCTGGGGCTGGGGCTGGGGCTAGGGCTAGGGCTCGGCCCTTAGTTAGGAATAGTGTCAAGGCCTTAGTTAGGGTCACTGTCAGGGCCATAGTTAGGGTTAGCATCAGAGCCTTCGTTAGGTATAATGTGGCCCTGAGTTAGAAGTAGTGTCAGGACCTTAGTGAGGGACAGTGTCAGGCCCTCGATTAGGACGAGCGTCAGAGCCTTTTTTATGTATAATGGCAGGGCCACAGTTAGGAGGAGAGTCAGGCCCTTAGTTAGGGACACTGTCAGGGCCGTAGTGAGGGACAGTATCACGGCCTGAGTTAGTAGTAGTGTCAAGGCCCGAGTTAAGGACAGTGTCAGGGCAAGGCCTAGGAGGAGCATAAGGGCCTCTGTAGGATCAGCTTAAGGGGCTGGGGTTGGGTTGGGGCTGGGTCTAGGGCTGGGGCTGTGGCTGGGGCTAGGGCTAGGGCTGGGGCTGGGGCTGGGGCTGGGGCTGGGGCTAGGGCTAGGGCTGGGGCTGGAGGTGGGGCTGAGGCTAAGGCTAGGGCTGGGTCTGGGGCTAGGGCTAGGGCTGGGGCTGGAGTTGGGACTGGGGCTAGGGCTGGGGCTAGTTTTAGGGCTAGGCCCTTAGTTACGAATAGGGTCAAGGCCGTACTTCAGGACAGTGTCAGGGCAAGGCCTAGGAGGAGCATAAAGGGCCCTATAGGATCAGCATCAGGGGCTGGGGCTGCGGCTGGGGCTGGACCTGGGGCCTTAGTTAGAAATAGTGTCAAGGCCTTAGTTACCACATTGTCAGGGGAAGGCCTAGGAGGATCGTAAGGGCCTCTATAGGATCAGCATCAGGGGCTAGGGCTGGGGCTGGGGCTGGGGCTGGGGTTGGGGCTAGGGCTGGGGCTGGGGTTGGGGCTAGGGCTGGGACTGCGGCTGCGGCTGGGGCTAGGGCTGGGGCTGGGGCTTGGGCTAGGGCTGGAGCTGGGGCTAGGGGTCGGGCTAGGGCTGGGGCCTTAGTTAGCAATAGTGTCAAGGCCTTAGTTAGTGTCACTGTCAGGGCCTTAGTTAGGTTTAGCATCAGAGCTTTCGTTAGGTATAATGACAGGGCCTGAGTTAGTAGTAGTGTCAAGGCCTGAGTTAAGGACAGTGTCAGGGCAAGGCCTAGGAGGAGCATAAGGGCCTCTGTAGGGTCAGCATCACGGGCTGGGGTTGGGCCTGGGGCTGGGGCTAGGACTGGGGCTGTGGCTGGGGCTAGGGCTAGGGCAGGGGCTAGGGCTGGCGCTGGGGCTGGGGCTGGGGCTGGGGCTGGGGCTAGGGCTAGGGCTCGGCCCTTAGTTAGGAATAGTGTGAAGGCCTTAGTTAGGGTCACTGTCAGGGCCATAGTTAGGGTTAGCATCAGAGCCTTCGTTAGGTATAATGTGACCCTCAGTTAGAAGTAGTGTCAGGGCCTTAGTGAGGGACAGTGTCAGGCCCTCGATTAGAACGAGCGTCAGAGCATTTTTTATGTATAATGGCCAGGCCAGAGTTAGGAGGAGAGTCAGGCCCTTAGATAGGGACACTGTCAAGGCCTTAGTTAGGGACAGTATCACGGCCTGAGTTAGTAGTAGTGTCAAGGCCTGAGTTGAGGACAGTGTCAGAGCAAGGCCTAGGAGGAGCATAAGGGCCTCTGTAGGATCAGCATCAGGTGCTGGGGTTGGGCCTTGGGCTGGGGCTAGGACTGGGGCTGTGGCTGGGGCTAGGGCTAGGGCTGGGCCTGGGGCTAGGGCTGGGGCTGGGGCTAGGGCTCGGCCCTTATTTAGGAATAGTGTCAAGGCCTTAGTTAGGGTCACTGTCAGGGCCATAGTTAGGGTTAGCATCAGAGCCTTCGTTCGGTATAATGTGACCCTGAGTTAGAAGTAGTGTCACGGCCTTAGTGAGGGACAGTGTCAGGCCCTCGATTAGGACGAGCGTCAGAGCCTTTTTTATGTATAATGGCCAGGCCAGAGATAGGAGGAGAGTCAGGCCCTTAGATAGGGACACTGTCAAGGCCTTGGTTAGGGACAGTATCATGGCCTGAGTTAGTAGTAGTGTCAAGGCCTGAGTTAAGGACAGTGTCAGAGCAAGGCCTAGGAGTAGCATAAGGGCCTTTGTAAGATAAGCATCAGAGGATGGGGCTGGGGCTGGGGCCTTAGTTAGAAATAGTGTCAAGGCCTTAGATAAGGACAGCGTCAGGGAAAGGCCTAGGAGGAGAATAAGGGCCTCTGTACGGTCAGGGGTGTGGGCTGGGGCTGAGGCTGCGGCCGCGGAAAGGGCTAGGGCTAGGGCTACACCCTTAGTTACGAATAGTGTGAAGGCCTTAGTTAGGGTCACTGTCAGGGCCTTAGTTAGGGACAGTATCACGGCCTGAGTTAGTAGTAGTGTCAACACCTGAGTTAAGGACAGTGTCAGGGCAATGCCTAGGAGGACCATAAGGGCCTCTGTAGGATCAGCATCAGGGGCTGGGTTTGGGCCTGGGGCTGGGGCTAGGACTGGGGCTGTGCCTGGGGCTAGGGCTAGGGCTGGGCCTGGGGCTTGGGCTGGAGCTGGGGCTGGGGCTAGGCCCTTAGTTAGGAATAGTGTCAAGGCCTTACTTAGGGTCACTGTCAGGGCCATAGTTAGGGTTAGCATCAGAGCCTTCGTTAGGTATAATGTGGCCCTGAGTTAGAAGTAGTGTCAGGGCCTTAGTGAGGGACAGTGTCAGGCCCTCGATTAGGACGAGCGTCAGAGCCATTTTTATGTATAATGGCAGGGACACAGTTAGGAGGAGAGTCAGGCCCTTAGTTAGGGACACTGTCTGGGCCGTATTTAGGGACAGTATCACGGCCTGAGTTAGTAGTAGTGTCAAGGCCTGAGTTAAGGACAGTGTCACGGAAAGGCCTAAGAGTAGCATAAGGGCCTTTAGAGGATAAGCATAAGAGGCTGGGGCTGGGGCTGGCTTTGGGGCTGGGGCTGGGACCATGGCTAGGGCCAGGCCCTTAGTTAGGAATAGTGTCAAGGCCTTAGTTAGTGTCACTGTCAGGGCCTTAGTTACGGTTAGCATCAGAGCTTTCGTTAGGTATAATGACAGGGCCTGAGTTAGAAGTAGTGTTAGGGCCTTAGTGAAGGACAGTCTCAGGGCCTCGGTTAGGACGAGCGTCAGAGCTTTTTTTATGTATAATGGCAGGGCCAGAGTTAGGAGGACATTCAGTCCCTTAGACAGGGACACTGTCAGGGCCTTAGTTAGGGTCAGTATCACGGCCTGAGTTAGTAGTAGTGTCAAGGCCTGAGTTAAGGACAGTGTCAGGGCAAGGCCTAGGCGCAGCATAAGGGCCTCTGTAGGATCAGCATCAGGGGCTGGGGTTGGGCCTGGGGCTGGGGCTAGGGCTAGGGCTAGGGTTGTGGCTGGGGCTGGGGCTGGAGCTGGGGCTGAGGCTAAGGCTAGCGCTGGGTCTGGGCCTGGGACTGGGGCTAGGGCTGGGGCTAGGGCTGGGGCTGGGGCTGGGGCTAGGTTTAGGGCTAGGCCCTTAGTTAGGAAGAGGGTCAAGGCCTTCCTTAAGGACAGTGTCAGGGCAAGGCTTAGGAGGAGCATAAAGGCCTCTATAGGATCAGCATCAGGGGCTGGGGCTGCGGCTGGGGCTGGACCTTGGGCCTTAGTTAGAAATAGTGTCAAGGCCTTAGTTACCACATTGTCAGGGGAAGGCCTAGGAGGATCCTAAGGGCCTCTATAGGATCAGCATCAGGGGCTAGGGCTAGGGCTGGGGCTGGGGCTTGGGTTGGGTTTGGGGCTAGGCCTGGGGCTGCGGCTGAGGCTAGGGCTGGGGCTGGGGCTTGGGCTAGGGCTGGAGCTGGGGCTAGGGCTGGAGCTGGGGCTAGGGGTGGGGCTAGGGGTCGGGCTAGGGCTGGGGCCTTAGTTAGTGTCACTGTCAGGGCCTTAGTTAGGTTTAGCATCAGAGCTTTCGTTAGGTATAATGACAGGGCCTGAGTTAGTAGTAGTGTCAAGGCCTGAGTTAAGGACAGTGTCAGGGCAAGGCCTAGGCGGAGCATAAGGGCCTCTGTAGGATCAACATCAGGGGCTGGGGTTGGGCCTGGGGCTGGGGTTGGGCCTGGGGCTGTGGGTGGGGCTAGGGCTCGGCCTGGGGCTAGGGCTGGGGATGGGGTTTGGGCTGGGGCTAGGGCTAGGGCTCGGCCCTTAGTTAGGAATAGTGTCAAGGCCTTAGTTAGGGTCACTGTCAGGGCCATAGTTAGGGTTAGCATCAGAGCCTTCGTTAGGTATAATGTGGCCCTGAGTTAGAAGTAGGGTCAGGGCCTTAGTGAGGGACAGTGTCAGGCCCTCGATTAGGACGAGCGTCAGAGCCTTTTTTATGTATAATGCCAGGGACACAGTTAGGAGGAGAGTCAGGCCCTTAGTTAGGGACACTGTCAGGGCCGTAGTGAGGGACAGTATCACGGCCTGAGTTAGTAGTAGTGTCAAGGCCTGAGTTAAGGACAGTGTCAGGGCAAGGCCTAGGAGTAGCATAAGGGCCTTTGTAGGATAAGCATCAGAGGCTGGGGCTCGGGCTGGGATTGGGGCTGGGGCTAGGTTTAGGGCTAGGCCCTTAGTTAGGAATAGGGTCAAGGCCTTACTAAATGACACTGTCAGGGCAAGGCCTAGGAGGAGGATAAAGGCCTCTATAGGATCAGCATCAGGGGCTGGGGCTGCGGCTGCGGCTGGACCTGGGGCCTTAGTTAGAAATAGTGTCAAGGCCTTAGTTACCACATTGTCAGGGGAAGCCCTAGGAGGATCATAAGGGCCTCTATAGGATCAGCATCAGGGGCTAGGGCTGAAGCTGGGGCTGGGCCTGGGGCTGGGGCTAGGGCTGGGACTGCGGCTGCGGCTGGGGCTAGGGCTGGGGCTGGGGCTAGGGGTCGGGCTAGGGCTGGGGCCTTAGTTAGGAATATTGTCAAGGCCTTAGTTAGTGTCACTGTCAGGGCCTTAGTTAGGTTTAGCATCAGAGCTTTCGTTAGGTATAATGACAGGGCCTGAGTTAGTAGTAGTGTCAAGGCCTGAGTTAAGGACAGTGTCAGGGCAAGGCCTAGGAGGAGCATAAGGTCCTCTGTAGGGTCAGCATCAGGGGCTGGGGTTGGGCCTGGGGCTGGGGCTAGGACTGGGGCTGTGCCTGGGGCTAGGGCTAGGGCTGGGCCTGGTGCTGGGGCTGGGGCTAGGGCTAGGGCTCGGCCCTTAGTTAGGAATAGTGTCAAGGCCTTACTTAGGGTCACTGTCAGGGTCATAGTTAGGGTTAGCATCAGAGCCTTCGTTAGGTATAATGTGACCCTCAGTTAGAAGTAGTGTCAGGGCCTTAGTGAGGGACAGTGTCAGGCCCTCGATTAGGACGAGCGTCAGAGCCTTTTTTATGTATAATGGCCAGGCCAGAGTTAGGAGGAGAGTCAGGCCCTTAGATAGGGACACTGTCAAGGCTTTAGTTAGGGACAGTATCACGGCCTGAGTTAGTAGTAGTGTCAAGACCTGAGTTAAGGACAGTGTCAGGGCAAGGCCTAGGAGGACCATAAGGGCCTCTGTAGGATCAGCATCAGGGGCTGGGTTTGGGCCTGGGGCTGGGGCTAGGACTGGGGCTGTGCCTGGGGCTAGGGCTAGGGCTGGGCCTGGGGCTTGGGCTGGAGCTGGGGCTGGGGCTAGGCCCTTAGTTAGGAATAGTGTCAAGGCCTTACTTAGGGTCACTGTCAGGGCCATAGTTAGGGTTAGCATCAGAGCCTTCGTTAGGTATAATGTGGCCCTGAGTTAGAAGTAGTGTCAGGGCCTTAGTGAGGGACAGTGTCAGGCCCTCGATTAGGACGAGCGTCAGAGCCATTTTTATGTATAATGGCAGGGACACAGTTAGGAGGAGAGTCAGGCCCTTAGTTAGGGACACTGTCTGGGCCGTATTTAGGGACAGTATCACGGCCTGAGTTAGTAGTAGTGTCAAGGCCTGAGTTAAGGACAGTGTCACGGAAAGGCCTAAGAGTAGCATAAGGGCCTTTAGAGGATAAGCATAAGAGGCTGGGGCTGGGGCTGGCTTTGGGGCTGGGGCTGGCTTTGGGGCTGGGGCTGGGACTAGGGCTCGGGCTAGGCCCTTAGTTAGGAATAGTGTCAAGGCCTTAGTTAGTGTCACTGTCAGGGCCTTAGTTACGGTTAGCATCAGAGCTTTCGTTAGGTATAATGACAGGGCCTGAGTTAGAAGTAGTGTTAGGGCCTTAGTGAAGGACAGTCTCAGGACCTCGGTTAGGACGAGCGTCAGAGCTTTTTTTATGTATAATGGCAGGGCCAGAGTTAGGAGGACATTCAGTCCCTTAGACAGGGACACTGTCAGGGCCTTAGTTAGGGTCAGTATCACGGCCTGAGTTAGTAGTAGTGTCAAGGCCTGAGTTAAGGACAGTGTCAGGGCAAGGCCTAGGAGGAGCATAAGGTCCTCTGTAGGATCAGCATCAGGGGCTGGGGTTGGGCCTGGGGCTGGGGATAGGACTGGGGCTGTGGCTGGGGCTAGGGCTAGGGCTGGGCCTGGTGCTGGGGCTGGGGCTGGGGTTGGGGCTAGGGCTAGGGCTCGGCCCTTAGTTAGGAATAGTGTCAAGGCCTTAGTTAGGGTCACTGTCAGGGCCATTGTTAGGGTTAGCATCAGAGCCTTCGTTAGGTATAATGTGACCCTCAGTTAGAAGTAGTGTCAGGGCCTTAGTGAGGGACAGTGTCAGGCCCTCGATTAGGACGAGCGTCAGAGCCTTTTTTATGTATAATGGCCAGGCCAGAGTTAGGAGGAGAGTCAGGCCCTTAGATAGGGACACTGTCAAGGCTTTAGTTAGGGACAGTATCACGGCCTGAGTTAGTAGTAGTATCAAGGCCTAAGTTAAGGACAGTGTCAGGGCAAGGCCTAGGAGTAGCATAAGGGCCTTTGTAGGATAAGCATCAGAGGCCGCGGCTGGGGCTGGGGTTGGGGCTGGGGCTGGGGCTAGGGCTGCGCTGGGGCTGGCGCTGGGGCCTTAGTTAGAAATAGTGTCAAGGCCTTAGTTAAGGACAGTGTCAGGGAAAGGCCTAGGAGGAGCATAAGGGCCTCTGTACGATCAGGGGTGTGGGCTGGGGCTGAGGCTGCGGCTGCGGAAAGGGCTAGGGCTAGGGCTAGGGCTACACCCTTAGTTACGAATAGTGTGAAGGCCTTAGTTAGGGTCACTGTCAGGGCCTTAGTTAGGGACAGTATCACGGCCTGAGTTAGTAGTAGTGTCAAGACCTGAGTTAAGGACAGTGTCAGGGCAAGGCCTAGGAGGACCATAAGGGCCTCTGTAGGATCAGCATCAGGGGCTGGGTTTGGGCCTGGGGCTGGGGCTAGGACTGGGGCTGTGCCTGGGGCTAGGGCTAGGGCTGGGCCTGGGGCTTGGGCTGGAGCTGGGGCTGGGGCTAGGCCCTTAGTTAGGAATAGTGTCAAGGCCTTACTTAGGGTCACTGTCAGGGCCATAGTTAGGGTTAGCATCAGAGCCTTCGTTAGGTATAATGTGGCCCTGAGTTAGAAGTAGTGTCAGGGCCTTAGTGAGGGACAGTGTCAGGCCCTCGATTAGGACGAGCGTCAGAGCCATTTTTATGTATAATGGCAGGGACACAGTTAGGAGGAGAGTCAGGCCCTTAGTTAGGGACACTGTCTGGGCCGTATTTAGGGACAGTATCACGGCCTGAGTTAGTAGTAGTGTCAAGGCCTGAGTTAAGGACAGTGTCACGGAAAGGCCTAAGAGTAGCATAAGGGCCTTTAGAGGATAAGCATAAGAGGCTGGGGCTGGGGCTGGCTTTGGGGCTGGGGCTGGCTTTGGGGCTGGGGCTGGGACTAGGGCTAGGGCTAGGCCCTTAGTTAGGAATAGTGTCAAGGCCTTAGTTAGTGTCACTGTCAGGGCCTTAGTTACGGTTAGCATCAGAGCTTTCGTTAGGTATAATGACAGGGCCTGAGTTAGAAGTAGTGTTAGGGCCTTAGTGAAGGACAGTCTCAGGACCTCGGTTAGGACGAGCGTCAGAGCTTTTTTTATGTATAATGGCAGGGCCAGAGTTAGGAGGACATTCAGTCCCTTAGACAGGGACACTGTCAGGGCCTTAGTTAGGGTCAGTATCACGGCCTGAGTTAGTAGTAGTGTCAAGGCCTGAGTTAAGGACAGTGTCAGGGCAAGGCCTAGGAGGAGCATAAGGTCCTCTGTAGGATCAGCATCAGGGGCTGGGGTTGGGCCTGGGGCTGGGGATAGGACTGGGGCTGTGGCTGGGGCTAGGGCTAGGGCTGGGCCTGGTGCTGGGGCTGGGGCTGGGGTTGGGGCTAGGGCTAGGGCTCGGCCCTTAGTTAGGAATAGTGTCAAGGCCTTAGTTAGGGTCACTGTCAGGGCCATTGTTAGGGTTAGCATCAGAGCCTTCGTTAGGTATAATGTGACCCTCAGTTAGAAGTAGTGTCAGGGCCTTAGTGAGGGACAGTGTCAGGCCCTCGATTAGGACGAGCGTCAGAGCCTTTTTTATGTATAATGGCCAGGCCAGAGTTAGGAGGAGAGTCAGGCCCTTAGATAGGGACACTTTCAAGGCTTTAGTTAGGGACAGTATCACGGCCTGAGTTAGTAGTAGTGTCAAGGCCTGAGTTAAGGACAGTGTCAGGGCAAGGCCTAGGAGTAGCATAAGGGCCTTTGTAGGATAAGCATCAGAGGCCGCGGCTGGGGCTGGGGTTGGGGCTGGGGCTGGGGCTAGGGCTGCGCTGGGGCTGGCGCTGGGGCCTTAGTTAGAAATAGTGTCAAGGCCTTAGTTAAGGACAGTGTCAGGGAAAGGCCTAGGAGGAGCATAAGGGCCTCTGTACGATCAGGGGTGTGGGCTGGGGCTGAGGCTGCGACTGCGGAAAGGGCTAGGGCTAGGGCTAGGGCTACACCCTTAGTTACGAATAGTGTGAAGGCCTTAGTTAGGGTCACTGTCAGGGCCTTAGTTAGGGACAGTATCACGGCCTGAGTTAGTAGTAGTGTCAAGACCTGAGTTAAGGACAGTGTCAGGGCAAGGCCTAGGAGGACCATAAGGGCCTCTGTAGGATCAGCATCAGGGGCTGGGTTTGGGCCTGGGGCTGGGGCTAGGACTGGGGCTGTGCCTGGGGCTAGGGCTAGGGCTGGGCCTGGGGCTTGGGCTGGAGCTGGGGCTGGGGCTAGGCCCTTAGTTAGGAATAGTGTCAAGGCCTTACTTAGGGTCACTGTCAGGGCCATAGTTAGGGTTAGCATCAGAGCCTTCGTTAGGTATAATGTGGCCCTGAGTTAGAAGTAGTGTCAGGGCCTTAGTGAGGGACAGTGTCAGGCCCTCGATTAGGACGAGCGTCAGAGCCATTTTTATGTATAATGGCAGGGACACAGTTAGGAGGAGAGTCAGGCCCTTAGTTAGGGACACTGTCTGGGCCGTATTTAGGGACAGTATCACGGCCTGAGTTAGTAGTAGTGTCAAGGCCTGAGTTAAGGACAGTGTCACGGAAAGGCATAAGAGTAGCATAAGGGCCTTTAGAGGATAAGCATAAGAGGCTGGGGCTGGGGCTGGCTTTGGGGCTGGGGCTGGGACTAGGGCTAGGACTAGGCCCTTAGTTAGGAATAGTGTCAAGGCCTTAGTTAGTGTCACTGTCAGGGCCTTAGTTACGGTTAGCATCAGAGCTTACGTTAGGTATAATGACAGAGCCTGAGTTAGAAGTAGTGTTAGGGCCTTAGTGAAGGACAGTCTCAGGGCCTCGGTTAGGACGAGCGTCAGAGCTTTTTTTATGTATAATGGCAGGGCCAGAGTTAGGAGGACATTCAGTCCCTTAGGCAGGGACACTGTCAGGGCCTTAGTTAGGGTCAGTATCACGGCCTCAGTTAGTAGTAGTGTCAAGGCCTGAGTTAAGGACAGTGTCAGGGCAAGGCCTAGGCGCAGCATAAGGGCCTCTGTAGGATCAGCATCAGGGGCTGGGGTTGGGCCTGGGGCTGGGGCTAGGGCTGGGGCTAGGGCTGGGGCTGGGGCTGGGGCTAGGTTTAGGGCTAGGCCCTTAGTTAGGAATAGGGTCAAGGCCTTACTTAATGACACTGTCAGGGCAAGGCCTAGGAGGAGGATAAAGGCCTCTATAGGATCAGCATCAGGGGCTGGGGCTGCGGCTGCGGCTGGACCTGGGGCCTTAGTTAGAAATAGTGTCAAGGCCTTAGTTACCACATTGTCAGGGGAAGCCCTAGGAGGACCATAAGGGCCTCTATAGGAGCAGCATCAGGGGCTAGGGCTGAAGCTGGGGCTGGGCCTGGGGCTGGGGCTAGGGCTGGGACTGCGGCTGTGGCTGGGTCTAGGGCTGGGGCTGGGGCTAGGGCTGGGACTGCGGCTGCGGCTGGGGCTAGGGCTGGGGCTGGGGCTAGGGCTAGGGTTGTGTCTGGAGCTGGGTCTAAGGCTGGGGCTGGGTTTGGGGCTAGGGCTAGGGCTGGGCCTGGGGCTGTGCCTAGGGCTGGGGCTGGGGCTGGGGCTGGGGCTAGGGATATGGCTTTGTCTCGGGCTGGGGCTGGGGCTGGGGCTGTGGCTGGGGCTGGGACTGGGGCTATGGCTGAGCTAGGGCTGTGTCTGGGGCTAGGGCTAGGGCTGGGGCTGGGACTGCGGCTAGGGCTGGGGCTAGGGCTGGGGCTGGGCCTGGGGCTAGGTTTAGGGCTAGGCCCTTAGTTAGGAATAGGGTCAAGGCCTTACTTAAGGACAGTGTCAGGGCAAGGCCTAGGAGGAGCATAAAGCCCTCTATAGGATCAGCATCAGGGGCTGGGGCTGGGGCTGCGGCTGCGGCTTCGGCTGGACCTGGGGCCTTAGTTAGAAATAGTGTCAAGGCCTTAGTTACCACATTGTCAGAGGAAGGCCTAGGAGGATCATAAGGGCCTCTATAGGATCAGCATCAGGGGCTGGGGCTGGGGCTGGGGTTGGGGCTAGTGCTGGGACTGCGGCTGCGGCTGGGGCTAGGGCTGGGGCCTTAGTTAGAAATAGTGTCAAGGCCTTAGTTACCACATTGTGAGGCGAACGCCTAGAAGGATCATAAGGGCCTCTATAGCATCAGCATCAGGGGCTGGGGCTCGGGCTAGGGGTGGGGGTGGGGTTAGGTCTGGGACTGCGGCTGCCGCTGGGGCTAGGGCTGGGGCTGGGGCTGCGGCTGGGGCTTGGGCTTGGGCTATGGCTGGAGCTGGGGCTAGGGGTCGGGCTAGGGCTGGGGCCTTAGGTAGCAATAGTATCAAGGCCTTAGTTAGTGTCACTGTCAGGGCCTTAGTTAGGGTTAGCATCAGAGCTTTCGTTAGGTATAATGACAGGGCCTAAGTTAGTAGTAGTGTCAAGGCCTGAGTTAAGGACAGTGTGAGGGCAAGGCCTAGGAGGAGCATAAGGGCCTCTGTAGGATCAGCATCAGGGGCTGGAGCTGGGTCTGGGGCAGGGTCTGGGGCTGGGGCTGGGGCTAGGCCTGGGGCTGCGGCTGAGGGTAGGGCTAGGGCTGCGTTTGGGGCTAGGGCTGGTACTCGGGTTAGGGCTAGGGCTGGGGCTGTGGCTAGGGCTGGGTCTGGGGCTGGGTTTAGGGCTAGGGCTACGGCCTTAGTTAGGAATACTGTCAAGGTCTTAGTTAGGGTCACTGTCAGGGCCTTAGTTTCGGTTAGCATCAGAGCCTTTATTACGTAAAATGTCAGGGCCTGAGCTAGAAGTAGTGTCAGGGCCTTAGTGAGGGACAGTGTCAGGGCCTTGGTTAGTATGAGCTTCAGAGCCTTTGTTATGTATAATGGCAGGGACAGAGTTATGAGGAGTCAGGCCCTTAGTTACAGACAGTATCACAGCCTGAATTAGTAGTAGTGTCAACGCCTCAGTTAGTACGAGAGTCAGAGCCTTTCTTATGTATAATTGCAGGGCCAGAGTTGGGACGAGAGTCAGGCCCTTAGATAGGGACACTGTCAGAGCCTTAGTTAGGGACAGTATCACAGCCTGAGTTAGTAGTAGTGTCAAGGCCTTAGTTACGGACAGTGTCAGGACCTTACTTTCAACGAGCATCAGAGCCTTTCTTCGTTATCGTGTCAGGGCCTGATTTAGGAGTAGTGTCAAGGCCTTAGTTAGGGTCAGTGTCAGGGGCTTAGTTAGGAGTACTGTCAAGTCCTTATTTAGGATTAATGTCAGAGACTTAGTTAGGATTAGCATCAGAGCCTTCATTAGGTATCGTGTCAGGGCCTGAGCTTGTAGTAGTGTCAGGGACTGAGTTAGGAATAGAATCATTGCCTCTCTTAGGAACAGTGTCAGGGTCTGTGTTCAGTGTAGTATCAGAGCATAAATTAGGACAGTGTCACGGCCTTAGTTAGGACTAACATCAGAGCCTTGGTTAGGATTAGCATCAGAGCCTTCATTAGGTATCGTGTCAGGGCCTGAGGTTGGAGTAGTGTCAGGGCCTTAGTTAGGGACAGTGTCAGGGCCTGAGTTAGGACTAGCATCAGAGCCTTGGTTAGGTATCGTGTCATGGCTTGAGTTAGCCGTAGTCTCAGGCCCTACTTAGGGACTGTGTCAGGGCCTTGGTTAGCACTACCATCAGAGCCTTTGTTAGGCACAGTGTCAGGGTCTTGGTTAGGACTGGCATCCGGGCCTTCTGTTAGGTATACTGTCATGGCCTGAGTCAGGCTTAGGGACTTTGTTAGGGACAGTATCAGGCCCTGATGCTGTCCCTTATAGTCTCAGCTGTCACTAAATAATGCCCTGATCCTGTCCATAACTAAGGCCCTGAATATGTCCCTAAGTGCATCTCTGACGATGTCCTTAACAGCCTGAACTCTCTTCAGGTTATCTCTGAGGCTCTGACACTGGCCCTTCCTAAGGCCTCACCCCGGGGTTGTCCCAGGCTGCTGGGCAGTTTTCTCTTGTCCGCATCTCTGGCCAGCTGCCTGCCATTGGCCACTCGAAGATTCTGCGATGCAGTGGTCCCACGTGGGATGTGCCTGTGTAGGCTCACCTGTGGGAGGAGAGTCATGGCCACTCCGCCCTCCAGGGGACTGCGGCTCAGGGTAGGAATCTCTCAGCCAGTGTCTGGAGAACGGGTTCTGTGTCCTTGTTTGTTGTAAATCCCTTGGAGTTACCTCTAACATTTTTTAAATGGATCTCCCCCTCAGGATAATTTGATCATAATTTGATTATATCAATAATCAAATTACTGATAAATAATATAAATTACTTACCCCATAAAAATTCAGGAATGACATTATTAGAATGAGCAGGAAAACGCTGGATGCCCCCCACCCCCAATGATCTATTACTTGCAGGATTTAAAATTCTAATGAGAACACACTCACTCTCCTCACCCTCTTGGGCCTCAGCACAAGGCAGGAAGCAGCTGCATCCTTTATTTATCCCTCTGATTTTCCAGAACCTTTCCTTCAAGGAGAAATCTCTGGGCTCTGCGGGAGCTGTGAGTGGTGACCATCAGGTAAATCTGAGACTGAAAAGCAAGAGGAAAAGAGATAGAGGAGGAGATGAGAATCGGTGATGGGGAGAAGCAGGGGCATCCCCGTTCAATCGCAGGCCGAGGGTCTGGGTTAATCTCCAACGAAGCTAAGGACCACCAGGATCTGGCCCCACTGGCCTTGTCACCTGGTGTGGGGACTGGGGACAGCCAAACCACCATGGCCACTCTCAGAGAAATAAAGAAGGTGGGAGGGCACCCCGAGAGCCAGATTGAAAATGGTCATGCTGTGAGATAGTAAGATGCCCTTTTCAGAAAAGTGAAGACTGTTCTCTTGGCTCTCAAAGACTTGCAAATACTCTGTGTCCTTCTGGAGGCATGCTGAAGGCTTCAGCCTTTGAGGGCAGTAATGGGAGTGCATCGGGGCTCAAAACCATCCAGCACTCACTCACTCCTTGAGGGTGCCGAGGATGACCAGTGACCACCCCTCGGGTGCCGTGGGGCCTGAAATTCCCTGATCACCGAGGATGGGAGGGGCTGCACAGACACTCCACTGGACCACCGGGGGCTTGGCCGGTGGGCTACATACAGTCCTTTATCAGATACATGGTTTGCAAACATCCTGTGCCATTTTGGATGGTGGATTATCTTATTCCTTGCTCCTTTTATACACAACTCTTTCTCATTTTGAGGAAGTCTAATTCATCTATTTTGTCTTTTGTTGCTTGTGCTTTTGGTAGATCTAAGATATCATGACCAAATCCAAGGTCATGAAGATTTACTCTCATGTTTTCTTCTACGAGTTTTATAGTTTTGGCTCTTGCACCTAGGCCTTTGGTCCATTTTCTGTTGATTTTGTATGTGGGGTGGGGGGATGTAAGGGTCCAACTTTACTCTTCTGCATGTGGGTATCCAGTTGTTCCACTACCTGTGCTAACTGTTTGGGAGAAAATACCTGCAAATGATGCGACCAACAAGGTCTTAATTCTAAAATATACAAACGGCTCATACAGCTCAAAAAAGAAAAAAAAAATCAAAAAATAAGCAGAAGGTCTAAACAGACATTTCTCCAAAGACATACAGATAGCCAATAGGCACATGAAAAGATGCTCCACATCGCTAATTATTAGAGAACACAAATCAAAACTACAGTGAGTTATCACCTCACAGTGGTCAGAATGGCCATCATTAAAATGTCTAGAAAGAAATGCTGGAAGGGGTGTGGAGAAAAGGGAACCCTACTACACTACTGGTGGGAATGTAAATTGATGCAGCCACTATGGAAAACAGTATGGAGGTTCCTCAAAAACTAAAACTAGAATTACCATATGACCCAGCAATCCCACTCCTGGGCACATATCCAGACAGGACTATAATTCAAAAAGATACATGCACCCCAGCATTCACAGCAGCACTATTCACAATAGCCAAGACATGGAAGCAACCTGAATGTCCCTCAGCAGATGAATGGATATAGAAGATGTGGTACATATATACAACGGAATATTACTCAGCCATAAAACAGAATGAAATAATGCCATTTGCAGCTACATGGATGGACCTAGAGATTATCATACAAAGTGAAGTCAGTCAGACAGAGAACAACAAATACCATATGATATCACTTATATGTGGATTATAAAATGAGACCCAAATGAACCTATCTACAGAACAAAAACAGACTCACAAATAGAGAAAACAGACTTGTGGTTGTCAAGGGGAAGACAGGGGAGAGGGATGGATTGGGAGTTTGGTATTAGTAGATGCAAATTATTAGATATAGGATGGATACATAAGGTCTTCCCATACAGCACAGGGAACTGTATTCAATACCCTGTAATGAACCATAATGGAAAAGAATATGAAAAATATGTATATACGTATGTACCTATATATGAATCACTTTGCCGTGCAGCAGAAATTAACACAACACTGTAGGTTAACTATACTTCAGTATCAATTAGTTTGAAGGCACTTTTATAAATTAGGTCTTAGTTCTCTTGTCCTTTCATCCTGGGACAAATGTATAACAGAAACTAACCTGGATTATTCCCGGATGAACTCATATCACACAGAACTTTAATTGTTGAACAAACCGTGAATACCAGTTACACCATGGCATGGCCTGATCCAATATGAAGTTTGTAAACCTTATAACAAGCCTGCAGAATCCACTAAATTTGGAAATTCAAACTGAAATGAAGCCACCTATCCCATGACTTCTCCACAACTAGTTATACAACATCAATTGGAAACCATATACAATCAAATGAATGTAGACAGAAACAACTATAGCCTTCCTTTTTTTCCCTTTTAGATGAATACGGTATTTAAGGTGATGTCTTGGGCCGTTTCAGGGTGTTACTCAACTTCCTGGGTATCTGCCATGCACACAGGAGGTACACATGTTAGTTAACTTGTTTGTGCAACTAAATGAAGGTGGTTAATACCACAAAACTGTATACATAAAATGAATTAAATGCGAAAGTCGTGTTTTGTATTTTTAATGACAATGAAAAAAAAAGTGTAGCGCTGGTATTTGTTACAAAAATGAACGTTAAAAACATTCTTAGTGAAAAAAGCCATACAGAAAAGGCCCCCTAGATCCCATACTCATCTTGTCTGCTTCAAATCCATCAACGTTGTCCAAATGAGGGAGAAACTCAGTCTTGGTTCCAGAAAAAGAAAACTGGATCAGGATGGAAAAAGACATTTTCATACCGTTCGGACAGTAGGTGAAGGTTGAAGTGGGGCTGAGTATTAAATTATAATGTGGACATCAGGATTTCTTCATTTAGGGGTTATGTGCTGGTGCCTTGGGCAAAACACACTGAGCATTTTGTGTCAAGTGGCAAATGTGAGTACTTTTTGACACTACTGCAACTTTTCTGTACATTTTAAATTACTGGAAAGTAAATTACTTTTCTAGACAACCATGTCAGGATCATGCCAGAAAATCAGGTAAGACAGACATCAAATTTTTCTTACAGAGGCCAAGACTTACCCAGACCACGTTCAACCAAAGTTGTGATACTTATTTCCCTTGTAGGAGTCCGCATGGTATTAAGAGGCACCGTGGGAAGAGTATAGTAGTAGCTACCATGTCGTGGGTCCTGTGGATCACCTGGGGGGCAGTAGAAACGGAGAGATTTTAGTATTGCAATTTTTCACATTACTTCAAAAAATATGTTAAAAAATAAATTCAGTAAAGTTGCAAAATATGCACTCAATATACACAAATCAGTTTCGTTTCTATACACTAATAATGAACCACCAGCAAGAAACATTCAGAAAACAATCCCATTTACAATTCCATCCAAAAGAACGAACTATTTAGCAATAAATTTAACCAAGGACACGAAAGACCTATACTCAGAAAACTATAAAGCACTTCTAAAGAAACTGAAGACACAATAGAAAACAGTATTCCATGCTCATGCGTCACAAAAATTACTATTATTAAAATGTCTGGGAGAGCGGGAAGATGGCGGAAGAGTCAGACACGCAGATCACCTTCCTCTCCACAGATACATCCGAAATACAGCTACACGGGGAACCACCCCTACAGAACACCTACTGAACGCTGGCAGAAGACCTCAGACCTCCCAAAAGGCAAGAAACTCCCCACGGGGCTTCCCTGGTGGCACAGTGGTTGAGAGTCCGCCTGCCGATGCAGGGGACACGGGTTCGTGCCCCGGTCCGGGAAGACCCCACATGCCGCGGAGCGGCTACGCCCGTGAGCCATGGCCGCCGAGCCTGCGCGTCCGGAGCCTGTGCTCCGCAACGGGAAAGGCCACAACAGTGAGAGGCCCGTGTACCGAAAAAAAAAAAAAAAGAAAAAAAAAAGAAAGAAAGAAACTCCCCACGTGCCTGGGTAGGGCAAAAGAAAACAGAATAAACAGAGACAAAAGGATAGGGCCGGGACCTGCACCAGTGGGAGGGAGCCGTGAAGGAGAAACGGTTTCCACACACTAGGAGCCCCTTCGCGGGCGGAGACTGCGGGTGGCGGAGGGGGAAAGCTTCGGAGCCGCGGAGGAGACCGCAGCCACAGGGGTACGGAGGGCAAAGCAGAGAGATTCCCGCACAGAGGACCGGTGCCGACCGCCACTCACCAGCCCGAGAGGCTCGTCTCCTCACCCGCCGGGGCGGGCGGGGCTGAGAGCTGAGGCTCGGGCTTCAGTCAGAGCGCTGGCGGCGTGAACACAGCCTGAAGGGAGTTAGTGCGCCACGGCTGGCCGGGAGGGAGTCCGGGGAAAAGTCTGGAGCTGCCGAAGAGGCAAGAGGCTTTTCCTTCCCTCTTTGCTTCCTGGTGCGTGAGGAGAGGGGATTCGGAGCGCTGCTTCAAGGAGGCTCCAGAGACGGGCGCGAGGCGCGGCTGAAAGCGCGGACCCCAGAGACGGGCGTGGGACGCTGGGGCTGCTGCTGCCGCCACCAAGAAGCCTGTGTGCGAGCGCAGGTCACTCTCCACACCTCCCCTCCCGTGAGCCTGTGCTGCCTGCCGCTGCCACGGTCCCAGGCTCCACAGACAACATCCCCGGGAGAACGCACGGGCGCGCCTCGTGCTGACGCAACGTCACGCCGGCCTCCGCCGACGCACGCTCGCCCCGCCTCCGTGCCCCTCCCTCCCCCGCGGCCTGAGGGAGCCAGAGCCCCCGCATCAGCGGCTCCTTTAACCCCGTCCTGTCTGAGCGAAGAGCAGACGTCCTCCGGCGACCCACACGCAGAGGCGGGGCCAAATCCAAAGCTGAGCCCCGGGAGCTGTGCGAACAAAGAAGAGAAAGGGGAATCTCTCCCAGCAGCCTCAGAAGCAGCGGATTAAAGCTCCGCAATCAACTTGATGTACCCTGCGTCTGTGGAATACCTGAAGAGACAACAAATCATCCCAAATTGAGGAGGTGGACTTTGAGAGCAAGATTTATGATTTTTTTCCCCTTTTCCTCTTTTTGTGAGTGTGTACGTGTATGCTTCTGTGTGAGATTTTGTCTGTATACCTTTGCTTTCACCATTTGTCCTAGGGTTCTATCCGTCCGTTTTTTTTTTTTTTTTTTTTGGTTTTTGTTTTTTTTTACTGAAAAAATTTTTTTCTTAATAATTCTTTATTTTAATAACTTTATTTTATTTGACCTTACTTTATTTTCTTTTATCCTCTTTCTTTCTTTCTTTCTTTCTCCTTTTTCTCCCTTTTATTCTGAGCCGTGTGGATGAAAGGCTCTTGGTGCTACAGCCAGGAGTCAGTGCCGTGCCTCTGAGGTGGGAGAGCCAACTTCAGGACACTGGTCCAAAAGAGACCTCCGAGCTCCACGTAATATCCAACGGCGAAAATCTCCCAGAGATCTCCATCTCAACACCAGCACCCAGCTTATCTCAATGACCAGCAAGCTACAGTGCTGGACTCCCTATGCCAAACAACCAGCAAGACAGGAACACAACCCCACCCATTAGCAGAGAGGCTGCCTAAAATCATAATAAGTCCACAGACACCCCAAAACACACCACCAGACGTGGACCTGCCCACCAGAAAGACAAGATCCAGCCTCATCCACCAGAACACAGGCACCCTCCACCAGGAAGCCTACACAACCCACTGAACCAACTTTAGCCACTGGGGACAGACACCAAAAACAACGGGAACTACGAACCTGCAGCCTGCAAAAAGGAGACCCCCAAACACAGTAAGATAAGCAAAATGAGAAGACAGAAAAACACACAGCAGATGAAGGAGCAAGATGAAAACCCACCAGACCTAACAAATGAAGAGGAAATAGGCAGTCTCCCTGAAAAAGAATTCAGAATAATGATAGTAAAGATGATCCAAAATCTTGGAAATAGAATAGAGAAAATGCAAGAAACATTTAACAAGGACCTAGAAGAACTAAAGATGAAACAAGCAACGATGAACACCACAATAAATGAAATTAAAAATACTCTAGAAGGGATCAATAGCAGAATAACTGAGGCAGAAGAACGGATAAGTGACCTGGAAGATAAAATAGTGGAAATAACTACTGCAGAGCAGAATAGAGAAAAAAGAATGAAAAGAACTGAGGACAGTCTCAGAGACCTCTGGGACAACATTAAACGCACCAACATTTGAATTATAGGGGTTCCAGAAGAAGAAGAGAAAAAGAAAGGGACTGAGAAAATATTTGAAGAGATTATAGTTGAAAACTTCCCTAATATGGGAAAGGAAATAGTTAATCAAGTCCAGGAAGCACAGAGAGTCCCATACAGGATAAATCCAAGGAGAAACATGCCAAGACACATATTAATCAAACTGTCAAAAATTAAATGCAAAGAAAACATATTAAAAGCAGCAAGGGAAAAACAACAAATAACACACAAGGGAATCCCCATAAGGTTAACAGCTGATCTTTCAGCAGAAACTCTGCAAGCCAGAAGGGACTGGCAGGACATATTTAAAGTGATGAAGGAGAACAACCTACAACCAAGATTACTCTACCCAGCAAGGATCTCATTCAGATTGGATGGAGAAATTAAAACCTTCACAGACAAGCAAAAGCTGAGAGAGTTCAGCACCACCAAACCAGCTTTACAACAAATGCTAAAGGATCTTCTCTAGGCAAGAAACACGAGAGAAGGAAAAGACCTATAAGAACGAACCCACGCACATATGGTCACCTTATCTTTGATAAAGTGGCAGGAATGTACAGTGGAGAAAGGACAGCCTCTTCAATAAGTGGTGCTGGGAAAACTGGACAGGTACATGTAAAAGTAGGAGATTAGATCACTCCCTAACACCATACACAAAAATAAGCTCAAAATGGACTAAAGACCTAAATATAAGGCCAGAAACTATCAAACTCTTAGGGGAAAAACATAGGCAGAACACGCTATGACATAAATCACATCAAGATCCTTTCTGACCCACGGCCTAGAGAAATGGCAATAAAAACAAAAACAAACAAATGGGACCTAATGAAACTTCAAAGATTTTGCACAGCAAAGGAAACCATATACAAGATGAAAAGACAACCCTCAGAATGGGAGAAAATATTTGCAAATGAAGTAACTGGCAAAGGATTAATCTCCAAAATTTACAAGTAGCTCATGCAGCTGAATAACAAAAAAAGAAACTACCCAATCCAAAAATGGGCAGAAGACCTAGACATGTCACCAAAGAAGATATACAGACTGCAAACAAACACATGAAAAAATGCTCAACATCATTAATCATTAGAGAAATGCAAATCAAAACTAGAATGAGATATCACCTCACACCAGTCAGAATGGCCATCATCAAAAAATCTAGAAACAATAAATGCTGGAGAGGATGTGGAGAAAAATGATCACTCTTGCACTGCTGGTGGGAATGTGAATTGGTACAGCCACTATGGCGAGCAGTATGGAGGTTCCTTAAATAACTACAAATAGAACTACCATATGACCCAGCAATCCAACTACTGGGCATATACCCTGAGAAAACCATAATTCGAAAAGAGTCATGTACCAAAATTTTCGTTGCAGCTCTATTTACAATAGCCAGGAGATGGAATCAACCTAAGTGTCCATCATCAGATGAATGCATAAAGAAGATGTGGCTCATATATACAATGGAATATTACTCAGCCCCCAAAAGAAACGAAATTGAGCTATTCATAATGAGGTGAATGGACCTAGAGTCTGTCATACAGAGTGAAGTAAGTCAAAAAGGGAAAGACAAATACCATATGCTGACACATATATATGGAATTTAAGGGAAAAAATGTAATGAAGAACCTAGGGGTAAGACAGGAATAAAGACACAGACCTACTAGAGAATGGACTTGATGATATGGGGAGGGGGAAGGGTAAGCTGTGACAAAGTGAGAGAGTGGCTTGGACATATATACACTACCAAACGTAAACTAGATAGCTACTGGGAAGCAGCCGCGTAGCACAGGGAGATCAGCTTGGTGCTTTGTGACCACCTAGAGGGGTGGGATAGGGAGGGTGGGAGGGAGGGAGACGCAAGAGGGAAGAGATATTGGAACATATGTATATGTTTTACCGATTCACTTTGTTATAAAGCAGAAACTAACACACCATTGTAAAGCAATTATACTCCAATAAAGTTGTAAAAAAATGTTTATTCTACCTAAAGCCATCCACAACCAGTGCCTGGAAAACTAGACACCGGACTCCAAAGAACGACAGTGGTCACCATCTACACTGCATATAAAGCTAACTAAAAGCACACAGTATTCCACATTAAACTCTTTCTCTCCTGAGTCCCCTGAAGATGCACCCACCAAGCCAGCAGTCAGTTGCACAGGAAGATTCTCCACACTTGCTCATTTTTTCCTCTTGCGGAGTCTCCTCACCAGTGGCTCCTGAGAAAACCCAGCTCCTGTCAGTGTGGACAATGCCTCATGTTCCAGAAACCTAAGCCCTGACAGGAGACAAAGCTCCCGTCTGCTTGTCACAGAGCAAAGTCTGTGGGCAGGGTGCACCTGTGCCCCCAGGGTCAGACAGGTGGGTTTGGCGCCCCCTGTGGGACGTGAGAAAAGTGCCGGGAGTGCCGCACTCACAAACCCAGAGGCCTCATCCGGAAGGCAGTTCTGCTATATATACTAAGTTTGGAAATCTAAACTGAAATGGAGCCAAGTGTCTCACTGTATCTTCTCCAAAATTGGTTAAGGAGCAATTAATTACAAACCATATGTAATGAAATGAATGTAGACACAAACATTACATCTTAAACCAAAATTCACTCAAAATTGCCCATAGACAAATTTAAATTACCAAACTATAAAAATCCTAGACAAAAAAAAGATAATCTACATGACTTTGGGTCTGGTGACCTTATTCAGCAAACAGGAAGACAAACCACAAACTGCAAGAAACTATTTCCAAAACACATATCTGATAAAGGATTTGTACTCAAATTATGCCAACAACGCCATTAAAATTTAGTAAAGATTGAAACACACACCTAGCCCAGGAAGATAAACAGGCAGTAAATAAGCATACAAGAATATACTCAAGATGCTGGTGGAATGCATGTACAACCAACTTTGGAAGACAGTTTGGCAGTTTTTTCCAAATCTAAAAAGTCTCACCTTAGGATCCAAGAAGTGTACCTCTTGTATTTAGACAACTGCTTTGAAAAACTGTGTTCAAACCAAAACTAGCATCAAGTAATTCACAGCAGCTCTATTCATAATGGCTAAAAACTTAAGATATCAGGATGTCCTTCTGTAGATGAATTCATAAGCAAATTAGGGCACATGCATGTCAAGGGGAGCAGAATACACCACCCCAAAATATGCCCATTTGACAAAAGGATTATTTTGGACTGATTAATTTAAGAAACAGCAGACCCAGGAGAATCTTTCAAAACCAAGTAGATGGCTTCCCTGGTGGCACAGTGGTTGAGAGTCTGCCTGCCGATGCAGGGGACACGGGTTCGTGCCCTAGTGTGGGAAGATCCCACATGCCGCGGAGTGGTTGGGCCCATGAGCCATGGCCGCTGAGCCTGCGCATCCAGAGCCTGTGCTCCGCAACGGGAGAGGCCACAACAGTGAGAGGCCCGCGTACCTCAAAACAATAAATAAATAAATAAAGTAGAAAATGCCCTTTTAGGAGGTAAATTTCCATTTATTAAGGATATCTCCATTTGTAAGGGTATGTCCCTCTTTGGACCAGGAATTGAAAGATGACTAAATATCAAGAAAAGTTTGTTGGGACTTCCCTGCTGGTCCAGTGGTTAAGACTCCACACTCCCAATGCAGGGGACCAGGGTTCAATCCCTGGTCAGGGAACTAGATCCCACATGCTGCAATTAAGGGCCTGCATGCCGCCACTAAAGATTACACAAGCTGCAACTAAGACCCAGTGCAGCCAAATAAATAAATGTTTAAAAACAAAAAAAAAAAGCTTGTCAATGAAATAGGTCTGGATGTAAATCTGTGTAACAACCATACCCTTGTTTACTGGGCTTTGACTAATAACATCCCTTAAATGGCTTCCTCCATTCCCTAACATCTTTCTTTTGTTCTCAGCAGAAGATAGCATTTAAGGTAATGGCTTGGGCCATTTCAGGGAGTGCCTCAGTTTTCCTGGGTATCTTTCAAGTATACAGGAGGTACGCATGGTATATATTAAACTTCTGATTGTTTTCTCCGGTTCGTCTCTTTTTCATTACAAGGGAGATCTCAATAAAGAACATAGAAGTGTAGAGGGAAAATTATTTTTCCTCTCATATACATGCAGTGCAATAGTATTCAGAGATATAAAGGAATGGATCATCAACCCATGCAAATATATATAGATAGATATAGATGCAACTAACACTTACATTGCTAAGTGAAAGAATCCAGTCTGAAGTGCTACACACTGTATGACCTCATTTATATGACATTCTAGAAAAGGTAAAACTGACACTGGTAAACAGTTTAAGGAATATGTAGTTGAAATAGTCCATATGATACTTTAGTGATGAATACCTGTCACTATGCATTTGTCTACACCCACAGATTTTTACAACACAACAAGTAATTTAAAATCTATTCAAACTTAGCTACTTAGGATATGGGAGTGTCAAAGACTGGAATACAGAATGTAACAAAGAATCTAACTGTTTCAGAAATGTATGGAAAAACTCACTGTTAGTAGTGGGACAAATGGGCTGACCTAAGTTAACTTTGGAAATGTACAGAATCTGTAGGCCAAAGACAAAATGTGCCATACATACACAGTGGACTCTAAGTTCTTTCCCATGAGGGGTAGTAGCTAACAGTACTGAAACTACTATATCAGAAATCAAATGGAACAAGGACTGAATTTAATAAATGACAAATGGTGGAAGCCAGGTTTCTTACCACTGGAGTGGGATGTTACAGTCAAACAAAGGGAGAAGGTTACGATATCCATGTCATAACAGATCCGGTTGGAGACATCGGTATAAACTATCTTTAGCCTACACATAGTTCCATATGGATATCTTTATAATTATGTGTATATGCATAGGCTGGGATACATGCATGTATTTCTATGTACTGTCAGCTGAGCATATTTAGCTGCCACATGTAAGTTTTTAATACCATTCTTTAATAAAAGGAACAAGGGCTCTTTGAAGAAAGGGCTGATGCTAGGACTGAGACAGTAAATATATGAAGCAGCATAATCTTAAAATATCAGAAAGTAAAGAAGTACCCAAAATTTTAAAAACCCACAAAAGAAAAATTATGTAAAATGAAAACAGGAGCAAATGGAAAAAGCGCTCAACAGCCAAAGCAAGAATGAACTAAGCAGTCTAATAATGTAGTGCTGGATTATAAACAAAAGTTTACAATAATCATTCACGTGTCCAAACTGGTAAAAATAAATTACATAGTTTTCGATGAATGGTGTTAAATAGAAATCTCCTATGCACAAAGCTTCTAAACAATTCATATGCACACTCAGCTGTCCATCAAGGATGTGAAGCTAACCCCTCGCTCCTCAAGTGTGGCTTCTGCATTATGACTTCCTCCTAAATAAGACACACAGGATGGACATGGGAAAAAAATTAACCTGTGGGAAAACTTGACAAACACTACTTCAGCTAGGTTACCAAAGTTAAGAATATAAGTGAGAAATTTCCTTAAGAGCCTGTCCTCTTGATACATAGTGAAGAGGAAGCACTTCACCTCTGTAAGCTGCTTATTCAAAGCCAAGTCTAACCACGACAAAAACACCAAGCAAATCCCAGTGCCCAGCAGTCTATAAAATACCTGACCAGTCCTCCTCCACACTGTCAAGGTCATGGAAACAAGGAGAGTCTGAGCAACTGTCAGAGCCCAGAAGAGACTAAACAGACATGATGACCCCATGTCCTTTGAGACCCTGGAACAAAGAAAGGTATAACAAAGGAACGTGAATAAGGACTTCAGTTAATAGTAAAGTATCAGTATTTGTTCATTATTTGTCATGATTCTGTAGAAAATTAGACAGGAAAAAGTAAACATCAAATAAGAGAAACCTACTGTAACAAACTGGAAACCTAGAGGAAAAGGGGGATTTCTTTGTAAAAACACATTACCAAAATGGTCCCTAAATTAAGGAAAACACAAAAAGGCCAATTAATCACTGAGGAACCTCTTCCCCTACTGGTTATCCTATCACTGTTCCAGGGTTTCCCTCTCCTGGGACAGGGAAGGAGCAGGGACAGAGACGTCTGGCAGCTCCCCTAGTATATGACCCCACCCAGTGTCTTCACCTCCCCCAGCCACGCCTACCCAGTGAGGACACCTGAGGAAGGATCAGGGATTATTGACTCAGATGTATCAACCAGGACTTTTTCTTTTCCCAGCGACTGCACACACTTACGGAAGTAAAATAAATTAGTATTTATTGTAAGGGTAGAAATACATTAATACTTGCAAGTGACAAGTTGAAGAATGGGTTTGGACCTGGCAGGTCCAGCGGCTCACACTGTCTCAGTGTGATCTTGCTTCTCTCCAAATCTTTGTCCCGCTCAGTGCCTTTGGGGGACCCCATTCACAGGCACAGGCTCTCTCACTGCCCTTGGGCCAACAGCAGTTCTAGGCTGACAAACACTCACCATCCATTTTCCGAGAAAGAGTTTCTCCTTTTCTTGGATTCCAAAAAGTCATGGTTTTAAATGCCTTTGATCTGGCTTGGGTTGCATCCTTGACCCAACACCAGAAGATGGAAAATGGGACTGGCTAGATGTGGGTTGTAAACCCTTCTTCGAGCTGGGTGGACCATGGGGTCATCCTTCTGCAACCGTTTGGACTGGAAGCAGGTGAGATGTAATTCCCAAAGGAAAACTGAGGCACTCGGGCCTGAGAACAGATGTTCGCTGGGAGAAAGCAACAGATTCTAAGTCAATGACAGCTCACTGCACAGCACAGAATCTGACACAAAAGGAAGAAAGGGGTTCACGTAGGGTCAGGGGCTGCAGCTACTAATCCAGTGCTCTTACTGTCCTCCCAAGACTGCAAGAAGTTCTTTCACTTGCTGAAAAGTCAGGATCATTGGTGGTGGTAAACTCAAGTCTCTCTCCTTGGGCATCAGGCCCTCACATCTCAGAGGCTGGCCCAGAACAGCCCATGTGCCCTCAGAAGACCCACAGACCTCAGTCCTGCCCCTGAGAGGTGGGAGCCCTTGAGTTATGCCATCTCCCTGGCCATATTAATTGCCCATCCCTGAAAAACAATACTGCTCCTTTTCCAGTTTCTTCTCTCTCCTTTTCTAAGGGAAGAAACCAAATGCTAGGGTGGTAAGGAAACTCTTGTGCAATGAAGTAACGGGAGGCTCAAGAATTATTCCATGCCATGGAACCCATAATTGGCAGGCCTCCAGAGGCCACATGGATGCATATGGCTCTCCAAGACAATGGCAGTGTCCGTGTAAACCTCCCACTGGGAGGTCCAGGTGCTCCCATATCTTTGATTCTTAATGAATATGCATGTCAAAAGTTTCTAACGACTGAAAGGACAAAGGATTGCAGGGCCATGGTCTGCTGTATGGGTGTTGTGTCAGGGACACACTCCAATGTTTAGAGGATTATTACTTCTCTTGGCAGCCTATGAGGCTGTGAGCGGGAGGCCTTTTTCTCAGCCACATGCATGTTGGTAGTTGAAACTTCTCAAAGGAATGTCTACACTGCCCAGGTAGCTCTTGAATTGCCCGGCATCATGGTCAGCTCCATAACTGTACATGAGGGCCTGACAATGCCCAGGCTGGACTGAGCTAGAGGACCACAGATGCCTGCCTGGATAGTCAGAGGTCAAAGGCTGTCCTGCCTGAGACTTGATCATCTATTCATGCCCACTCAGATGGAACAAAGGATGCCTCCAGGGCCAGGAGGGCCCCACCAGCCCTTAAGAAGGCGGCATCTGGGGGCTGGCAGGTCACTGCACCCAGTCCTGTATAAATCCACATGTGTCCGCTGAGTGCCCTCCTGTCTTGGCTGTGCTGGAACCTGGGGTTGCCCAGACAGCGTAGGGCCAGCATCACCCTTCCCAGGTAGGAGGGCAGAAGGAAACCATGCATGACTTCTGACACCCTCCCCAATCCTTGACAGAGGTTGAGTTGGATAAGAAACAGTCCGAGACAAGAACAGACATTTCATTCTTCTCTCAGAGCCCAGGACTGGGGGAAGGGAGGCCAGAAAAACAGTTACTGACCTCAGCTCCCTGACTCCTGTTTGACCCTGGGCAAGTCCTATCCATTCTGGAGGCTTCAGAGAGAAAGAGAGGGGAGGGCAATGAGGGCCAATTGTGCTTAAACCTAACTCTAACCTTTACCCTAAGAACCCTAAACTCTAACCATAACCCCCTAACAACCCTAGCCCCAGACCCCTAGACCCTTGCCCCTGACCCCTAAACTCTAACCCCCGACCCTTTAGCCACAGCCCTCTACCAGGACGCTCCAACAATGACCCATAACCCTAAACTGTGACCCCTGAACGCTCACACTGACTCAAACCTAGGCCTAAAGCCTGGCCTAGTGGGTACCGAGGGATGACTGTATGAACTCTCAAATAAACCAAGGAATTAAATCTTGCTGACCATGAATTTAGCAATGGTTTCTTAGATTTGACAGTAAAGCATAAGAAATGAAAGAAAAAAATAGATAAATTGGATTTCCTCAAAATTACAAACCTTTGTGCATCAAAAGAGGCTATCCAGAAAGGAAGAAGACAGCCCACAGAATGGAAGACAATATTGGCACATTCTATATCTGATAAGACTCTTTACCTAGAATATACCCAGGACTTTTCCAACTCATCAACAAAAAGACAATAACATTTTTGAAACAGACAAATGGCTGCATGGACTGCTCTCCAGGCAAGACATACAAATGGTCAACAAGGACATGGAAAGATGTCAAACGTCAGTAGTCATGATGAAAATGCAAATGAAAGCCACAGTGTGATGCCCCTTCACACACACTAGAATAAAAATAAACTTTAAAATTAATTTTAAAATATTTAAATAAAAATAACAAATGTTGGCAGCAATGCAGAGAAATTGGAGCCCTTAAAAGTTACTTGTGGAGATGCACAATGGTGCAGTCTGTGTATACAAACCTTTACCATTTACTTAAAAATATAAAATATAATTACCATGTGGTTCAACAACTCCACTCCTAGATATATACCAAAAAAATGGAAAACAGGCATTCAAACAAAAACTTGTACACAAATTATTCATAGCAGCACTGTTCACAATAGCCCAGGGTAGAAAAGATTTAAATGTCCATCAGCAGGTAAACGGATAAGCAAAATAAGGTAGATTCATAAGCTACATTATTCTGTCATATAAAGGAATAAAGTAAAATTATACAGCCGCTGTGGAAAACTGTACGGTGTCTCCTAAAAAACATGGATGTGATCCCTTGATTCCACTCCAGGGTGTACACCCAGAATATTAGAAAGCAAGGGCTGGAACAGACATTTGTACCCTATATTCATAGCAACATTATTCACAATAGCCAAAAGGTGGAAGCAACACAACACATCCTTCAACAGATGAATGGATAAGTACAGTGTAGTATGTACACAATGGAATATGATTCAACCTTTAAAACTAAGGTAATTCTCACACATGCTACAATGTGGATGAACCTTGAAGTCATTATGCTAAGTGAAACCAGCCAGACACAAAAAGGACAAACGTTCTATGATTCCACTAGTATGAGGTATCTAGATAAGTCAAACTCAAAGACAAAGTAGAATAAGGTTGCCAGGGGTTGAGATGAGTTCATGTTTAATGGTTACGGTTTCACATGGGGAAAATAAAGCTCTGGAGATGGATGGTGAGGATATTTTTACAACAATGTGAATGTAGTTAATGCCACAGAACTGTGTACTTACAAATGGTTTAAATGGGGCTTTCCCCATGGCACAGTGGTTAAGAATCTGCCTGCCAATGCAGGGGACACGAGTTCAAGCGCTGGTCCTGGAAGATCCCACATGCCGCAGAGCAACTAAGCCCGTGAGCCACAGCTACTGAGCCCTCATGCCACAACTACTGAAACCTGTGAGCCTAGAGCCCGTGCACCGTAACAAGAGAAGCCACCGCAATGAGAAGCCTGCACACAGCAATGAAGAGTAGCCCCGCTCGCCGCAACTAGAGAAAGCCTGCGTGCAGCAACAAAGACCCGACACAGCCAAAAAATAGAAAATAAAATAAAATAATTTTTTAAAAAGCTTTTAAAAATGATTTAAATGGTAAATGTTATGTGTTTTTAATCACAATGGAAAAAATGAATGAAATAATGATCAATGTTACAATGTGGATAAACACTGAAAACATCCTAAGTGAAAGAAGCCATACAGAAAAAACACCCTGATCATGCTCATCTTGTACACTTTAAACCCAGCAAGGTTTTTTAAGTGAGGAAAAGCCCCAGTGATGGTTCCAAGAAAAGAAAACTGGATTCGAATAGAAAAATACATTTCCACAAAGCTGGGGCAGCTGGTGAAATTTGAAGCAGGTCTGTAGATAGGATTATAATGTGGAAACCATAATTATTCCTCATTTTGGGGTTATGTGCTCGTTCCCTGGGAGAGTGGCCCTCCTACTCTCGCAGGGTAAAACAAACTGGAGTATTCTGTGAATGTGGAAAACTTTATACTGCTATTTAAAGTTTTTTATACACTTGAAATTTACTAGAAAATAAAGTACTTATCAAAACAGCCATGTCATACCATGCCAGAAATACAGACAGAGCTATAGGGACTTGCCTGGTGGCGCGGTGGTTAAGAATCCAACTGCCAATGCAGAGGACATGGGTTCGAGCCCTGGTCCAGAAAGATAACACATGCTGTGGAGCAACTAAGCCCGTGCACCACAACTACTGAGCCTGTGCTCTAGAGCCCGTGAGCTGCAACTACTGAAGCCCGAAGCCTAGAGCCCATGCTCTGCAAGAAGAGAAGCCATTGAAATGAGAAGCCCATGCACTTCAACGAAGAGTAGCCCCAACTTGCTGCAACTATAGAAAGCCCACGTGCAATAACAAAGACCCAACACAGGCCAAAAAAAATTAATTAATTAAAAAAAATAGAGCTACAGAGCATACAGCACTTCCACTCCTGGATGTATATCTCGGGATAACCATAAATCCATAAGACACAGGCACTTCAACTATTAGTGCAGCCCTTTTGCAGGAGCCTCGACTTAGAAGCAATATAAATGTCCTTGGAAGGAAAAAATGGATAAAGAAGATATGGTACTTATGTACAATGGAATATTACTCAGCCATGAGATCAATGAAATAAGGCCAGTTGCAGCAACTCAGGTGAACTTAGGTACAATCATTCTAAGTGACATAAGTCAGACACAAAAAGACACTTAGCATAAGATATCACTTATAGGTGGAATCTAAAAATGGCTACACATGAACTAAATTACAAAAGAGAGTCACACATTTAGAAAACAAACTTAAGGCTGCTAAAGGGGAAAGGTGGGGTGGGGTGAGGCATAAACCAGAGGGTTGAAATTAGCACAGATAGGGTTCCAAAGACCAAATAGGTCAGTGACAAGACCTACTCTATAGCTCAAAAAACTAGACTGGGCACACTCTAGTCACTATAAAAGAATATATACGACTGGTAAGAATCTGAAAAAGAATTTATGGATGTCTCTCTGTAAGTGAATCAAGTGGATGTGCAGCAGCAAGAAAGACAGCATTGAAAATCAGCTATACCCCATTATAAAAATAAATTACAAAAAAAAAAACCAAGGAGAAACTGTTACAAAATTCGTTCAGGGGCTGTGATGACACCTGCATTGACCCCATCTGGATCCACAGCGAAACGGGACAAGAGCAGAGGGCTCCATCTCTGTCTTCACGTTTACAGTCTAATGCGAGCTCAAGTTATTTTACCTCTGGTCATACACTGCTGATTATTTTCAACAAATCACAAAGATATCGGTGTTTTATATTTACTATTCGGTGCTTGAGCTGGAGTAGCAGGCAGCGCCTTGAGTCTATTAATCCTGGCTGAGCTATGCTAACCTGGAGCGCTACTTGGAGATGCCCAAATCTTTAACGTAGTCATAACAGTCCCTGCACATGTAATAATTTTCTTTATAGTTGTACCCATTATACTGCAGGGTTCAGAAACAGCCTTGGGCCACTAATAACTGGGACACCTGAGGTAGCATTTCCCCAAATAAATCATGTAAACTTTTGACTACTTCCCCCATGATTCTTACTCCTAATCATATCACCAATGGTAGAAGCTGGTTCTGGTAAAAGTGGAACTGTATATTCAGCTCTAGCCTGCAATCTGGCCCACGCAGGAGCCTCTGTCGACCTAACCATTTCCTCCTTACCTTTAGCAGGTGTCTCTTCAATTCTTTGTGCTATTTCTTGTATTACTATAGTCTTTAATCCAAAACCAGCAGTCAAATCCCAATACCAAACACCATTATTTGTTTACTCTTCCCTAACTGTAGCCATATTACTATAATTACCACTCTCAGTCCAAGCAGCCAGAATTGCCACACTGTTAAGAGATAGAAATCTCAACACTACATTCTTTGACCCTGCAGGAGGAAACCGAATCCTGTAGCAACACCTAGTTTGATTCTTTGGTCACCCTGAAGTGTGTATTCATGGCCTACCAGGGTTTGTTATAATTTCACATATCATTACATACGATTTAGGACAAAAACTGCCTTTCAGCTATTTGGGAATATTATGAGTCATGTCCACTGGCCTTTTAGGATTTCTCTTGTGGGCCCATCTTATATTTACCATAAGGATAGCTGTCGACTCAGTAGCATACTTTGCATCAGCTACCATAATTACTTCTATCCCTACAGGAGTAAAAGTATCTAGCCGATTAGAAACTCTTTATTTAATTTTTTAATTTTTTAATTTTTGGCTGCGTTGGGTCTTTGTTGCTGCGCACCGGCTTTCTCTCGTTGCGGTGAGCGGGAGCTACTCTTCGTCGCCATGCGCAGGCTTCTCATGGCGGTGGCTTCTCTTGTTGCAGAGCACAGGCTCTAGGCATGTGGCCTTCAGTAGTTGTGGCTCACGGGCTCTAGAGGGCAGGCTCAGTAGTTGTGGCACATGGGATTTTTGCTCCGCGGCATGTGGAATCTTCCTGGATCGGGGATCAAACCCGTTTCACCTATATTGGCAGGCCAATTCTTTACCCCTGTATCACCAGGGAAGTCCCTGATTAGCAACTCTTCACGGAGGTAATATTATATGAGATCCCACTCTATTATGAGTTTTAGGCTTTATTTTCCTTTTTACAGTAGGTGGTTTGACAGGAATCATCTTAGCCAACTCATCCCCAGACATTGTCCTCCAGGATACATACTATGTAGTAGCACACTTCCATGACGTAGTGTCCATGGGAGCAGTCTTCACTATTATAGGAGGCTTCCTACACTGATTCCCACTATTCTCAGGTTACACAGTTAACTCAGCAGTAGCAAAACTCACTTCACAGGTATATTTGTAGTAGTAAATATGACTTCCTGAAGCACTTTCTTGGCCTCTCAGGGAGGTTACTACATTCCTCTGAGGCACACACAACATGAAATATTTTGTCATTAGGCTCATTCGTCTCAGTAGCAGCAGTAATGCTAATAATCTTCATACTGTGAAAACCATTTGTGTCCAAACGAGAAGTCTCAGCAGTGGAAACTGCTGCTCCTAACCTAGAATGGTTGCACGGATGCCCTCCACCATATCCTATATTTGAAGTCCTACCTATGTAAATGTAAAATAAGGTAGGACTCAAGTCCTTTTCAAGCAGTTTGAAGCCAACAGCATAACAATTATACCTTTCTCAATAAATGAGATAAAAGTAAAAAGTGATGTAAAATTTTCAAAGTGAAATTATAGGCTAAAATAGTGTATATCACGAAGGCATATCAATTTCATCTAGGCTCTCAAGATACAACATCACCGATTATGGAAGAACTTTTACATTTTCATCACACACATTAATAGTGATTTTTAAAAGAAGTTCTCTAGTCCTCTATAGTATTTCACTAATATTGACAATTAAACTAACTCATATATGTACAATAGATGCACAGGTAGAGAAAATTTGAACATTTTACCAGCCATTATTGTAATCTTAGCTGCTCTATCATCATTGTGAATCTTTTACATGATACATGAAATCAATAACTCTTCCCAAAGCATAAAAACTATGGGTCAGTAATGATACTGATGCTACAAATACACAGATTATGAAGATTTAAATGTTGACTGCTCTGTAATCCCCACATCAGAGCTAAAACCAGGAGAATAGTGATTAATAGAAGTCAACAACCTAGCACTATAGAGATAGTCATTGAATATTAGTTTCATCTGAAATTGTTGTACACTCCTGAGCTGTTCCTTCTCAGGCCTAAAAAGAGCTGCTATCCCAGGACGCCTAAATTAAAGAAGCCTAATACCGACAGAACCAGGCCTATGTTGTGGACAATGATCAGTAGAGGTCGTTTTCCTGAGGTCAAAGACAGGACAGAGGGATATGGCTGAGATATGGGGTGAATCTGGAGCCCATGGTGATGCACCCTCTAAGCTCCAGGATAGGAATGGGGCCTCTGGGGTCCCAGGCCACCCACCACGCCCTCCCGAGCAGGATCTTGGCAACATTCCCTGTCAGTGATGAGGCAGCCCTAGCACTTGTCACGCCCCAATGCTGTGTCCTATGTGGGTCCCATGCTCTTGGGACCACACCCACACTCTGCAGGTCCACGCTGCAGGGTCCTTCCTGCCTCAGGAGTAGAGGCCCCACAGCAAGCAGTTTCCTCCCCAACCAGCAGGAGGAGGGGAGGAGAGCAGGGGCACCAGGGGAATCTCACTCAGACAACACCCCAGGGGTGCCAGCGGGAACAGTGATGATGCAGATGAGGCACAGACCAAGAGATGGATCCAGAGGACCCAAAGGCAGCTGGTCCTGGCTCATCTGTACCCCAGACACCTTTGTCCCTCATACAGCCCCTTCCTCATACACCCTCTCCTTAAATGCAGATTCTTCAGATGCAAACAGGCAGAGCTTCAGACTGAAAGTCAGCTCTTCCAAAGTGACCCCCTCAGCAAACATGGCAGGATTCCACTCTAGTGGGTGCCCTGGAGTCCACAACTCAGGACTGAAGTGGATATCGGTGCCAGGGGCAGTGGGAGAGAATGGGGAGTGAGACGTTCGTGGTTGTGGAATTTTGGTTTTGCAAGATGAAAAGTTCTAGGAATGGTGGTGATGGCTCCACGAGAAAGTGAATAGATCTGATGCTTCAGAAACGTGCACTTAAAATGGTGAAGATGGTAAAGGGTATCTGACGTGTGTTTTATTTCACTTAAAATAAATTCTTAAAATAATGTCTTGTTCACTGTGATTCCATTTCGACTCCCCTTCATCACAGATGTCGGAGGCCCAGACACAGTCCCCTACCTTAGGGGCCATCATGGTACCCTCACATGGCACATGGGAGACCATTCTTAGGGGGGGCTAGTCTTTGCTCACCTGACCTCTGTCCAGGGGGACCCAGGCAGTGGTGAACCCCATAGATTAGACATATGATATGATATGTTATTAATATGATACCACCAAGCATTGTCACTCACCAGAACACAGAGCAGCAACCCACTCAAACATGCCTGACCTCACATGAATGTGAGAAGACTAAGAGAAGAAAGGGTACCACAGGTTAATCAGGTCAACACCCTTAATGCAGAGGTTGGAAATCTCAAAGGGGAAAAGACACACTGCAGGCAAAGAGCACATATGGGCTCTCCCCGTACATGTGATCCTGACCCATGCAGATGTGGTGAGAGCCACACAGTCCCCACACCCTTTACCTGGGGTCGCACGTCCACATTCACCACGGTGACCCCACCTCCCTAGACCCTGCACCTAAAGTCACACGTTCTCTCTCAACAGGTGACCCCACCTACCCAGACCTCTCCACCTGAGTCACATGTCCACAGTCCCAGGGTGAACCACCCTCCCCAGACTCCCCCACCTGGGGTCACACGTGCACAGTCTCCAGGGTGACCTCACCTCCCCAGACCCTGCACCTGGGGTGACATGTCCCCTTGGTCAGGACACCATGGTTCTGCTGGTGGATCCCCTCATGTGGAAACAAGCTGTGTTCCTGGGGCCTCCTGGGATGGGAAAATGTGGCAGGTGGGTCTCCTCTCCCCACACTTGTACCAGAGAAGTCCTCCTCTTTTTAGTTTGATTCTGTTGATTTTACCTGTTTTAAAAGCTTTCATGCTAAAGTTGAACACACTACTTGGTTCTGGCAGGCTCAGTCCTTTCTTGTCTCACATGCTTGTTGAGATAACTCACAGGACAGCAGGGCTGAAAGCAGAGGGGCAGCTCTGGACGCTTCTGAGTAGGGACGGTAGACTGGAAGGAGAGCTCAGCAGCAGCCTCAGCTGTTACCCATCGGGCTTTTGCCCGATCTGCGTGCCCTGCAATCAATTCACCAGCTAAACCTGCCTCCCTACGCACCATGCACGTGCTGGTGAATTGGAATTATTGCCAGGTAGCCCTCCTGTGGATTCTCCACGAGCCCCAGGGAAGGTGAACCTTACAGGGATTAAGACTAAGGCCCCGACCACAGCACTGACCCTTGGGAGGACCAAGTAACCACACTCAGAAGAGAGGCTGTTACTTAGACAAGCCCACCTCAGTTCCAGACCCCAGACATTTAAGCACTCACCTTCAGATGCAGGCACGGAGCTTCCCAGTCCTGAGGCCAGGCCGGGTTTCTACCCAGGTTCCCATAGTCCTAGCGTACACAGAACATGGTCAGGCCTAAATCTTCTTCTTATAGACAACACATGGTCAGCTCTGAACATAATCAGTAGAAAGGACATGCAGAGGTCTAAATCTACCGTGTAGACAGAACTTGACCGTGTTTAAACTAGCTTAGGGCTGATCTCATAGGAGGTACAGATCACACACATGGGTCTCTCATCTTTGGACACCCACATCAGGAAACTGAACAAAATCTTTGTCATTAAACATTTCAACAGGCAAAACCAAAATGTTACCAATATCTCTGGCCACCTGATGGTCAGGATCCATGGGTGAGCCACAAACTTCTGAGAGTGCAGCCCCGTCTGCTGTCAGGACAGACAAGAAGTGGCCTGATTCCAGCTTCCCAGGCTTCCAGAAGGAGGCGGCCGCACTGGAAGCCCAGGCAGGACAGTCCTGCATGGTCCGGGCCGGGAGATCCGATCTGTCCATTCCACTGGCCGATTCCAGGCGGGGCGCTCAGGGCCGCTGAGAGCCCTGCACTCAGGTCCTGCTTCCCTGCAGCGTGTGCATGTGCATGTGCGTGTGCGTGTGTGTGTGCGTGTGCGTGTGGGTGTATGTAGAGGGGGCGGTGGCTGACGGCTCCCATGGCTCCCGTCCCGGGCACCGCGCTGTCTTCGAGGGGAGTCACGGGGAGAGGTAGGGGCACAGAAGCTGTTGGAGAGGAGAACCCACCGCGGAGCTCCTTGCACACTGGCTCGCCCCACCTGGTGACCCGTCTGCCCATCGTGGGCCGCATGTCATCCCCCAGCCCCCACCCCCGAGGGCAGGGCGCCTGCTCTTTCAAAAGGACAAGGTCTCACATGAAGGAGACCCAGTGGGGACTGTCACGCCCCCACTCCTGATGCTGACTTTGGGAGAATGAACCCCCTTGACTTGGCAATGGGACACTGTGAAGAAAGAGGTGGCGACCCCATCCAAGTCGGGGCCTGGCTGAGAGATGGGAACACAGGAGCCAAGTGCAGGGCCTGGAGGCCAGGCCAACAGGAGGGGCATCCCCAGCCTTGGCCGGGCTCTCCAACTGTGACATTGTAGCTTTAGGGGACCTGGGGCAGGTGACTGAATGTAATGGGGGTCTAAACTGGACCCTGAATGGGGCTTAAAGAAGGTGTGAAGGATGTTACTGAGACCGTGACAGTCATTGGAAGACAGACTCTGTGTCAGGACATCCTGCTCCATCCATTTAAATCCCTGAGATCTGTGACCTTTACGTGGCTATGTAGGATTGTTAGAGCAGCTGCGTGTGGATATATCTGCAAGTGGTTCCAGCAAACACACAGTTGTGCACACAGGCGGGCACAGCACACACACAAACATATGTAGGTGCACAGCACAAATATATTCACACACTAGCATATGAACACACATGCATGCATATGCCCATGCACACACTAACGTGAGCAAGTGCACACTAACTAACGTGTGCAAGTGCACATACCTATGCACATGCACAGCATAGGTATGCAAACAGGCACATGCACACGCATGTACATAGCACACACACAGGGAATAAAGTGAATCCATAAAGTGAGTCCGTAAAGCATTAAGTCCTGAACACAAGTGAAGCTGACATGTATTTTTCCCTTTTCTTAGCTTTGATGTTTTTCACAATAAAAAGTTTAAGGAAAAAGTTAATGGCAAATGACTTTTGATTCATAGAACTTTCTGACGTTATTCCACAAATATTATGACAGGAGAAATGAATGTAGATAGTACATGTGTCCACTAATGGATGAATGGAGAAGAAAAACATGGTCCATCAATACAAGGGAATGTTATTCAGCCTAAAAGGGAAGGCAATTCTGACACAGGCTGCAGCAGGGATGAACCTTGAGGGCATTAATGCTCAGTGATGTAAGCTAGACACAAACAAACAAACAGTGCTTGATCCATTCATACAAGGCCCCTAGAGCAGTCGGAAACATAGAGACAGAAAGTAGGATGGTGAGTGCCAGGGGCTGAGGGAGGGACAATGGCGACTGAGTGTTTAATGGGGACTGTTTCAGTTTTGCAGGATGAAAAAATTCTGGAGGACGATGGCGGTCAGGTTTGCACAACAGTGCGAATTACTTCTGGACCCTGAAATGTGCACTTAAAAATGGTTAAGATAGTAAAGTTTATGTTTTGTGTATTGGACCACAATTTTTAAAACTTTAAAAAAAAAACAACAGGAAGTAGTCCGTGAATAACACAAGATGCACAACTTCACTAACAACCGAGGGATTAAAACCGTAAGAAAACTACTGTGCACACACCTACCAGAATGGCAGACATGAAGACACAGTATCAAATATCAGCAGGATGTGGAGCAATGGAAAGCGTGGTGCGCAGCGGGGGGTGCAGCCACCTCTGAAACAATCGGGTCTCAGAGAGCGAAGTCCGTGCACACAGACCCACAGTGTTCCTCCCAGCTGAACACAACCCCCCCAGCCCTGCACCAGGACACACAGACATGGACTCTGCAGCCACAGGAACCAAACCTGAAAGAACCTGAAGGCCATCACAAGCAGATGCAGAAATGAACCATGCACGCTCCTATGAAGGAATATTCCACATCAATGGAGTACATTTTGTTTAAAGGCAGTAAAACTATAAAAAATTATTTTTTAAAAAAAACTATATTCACAAGATGAAAGAATCTATAATTCTGGCACCTAAGGATTGTCGAATGCTCCTAAAAATAGATTGTTGTGGAAACGTTTATTATAAGGAAATTAACATATTCTCTAGGAAGGACGGGGTGAATGGGCCTGCTACATTTTCTACATTGAAGACATATACAGGTTTTGATTCTACTTCTGTTAAATCAAGTGGGGCTTCATTGGATTTCTGCTACCGCGGAGATAATCAAATTCTGGGTAGGGGTCAGGAGAAAACTAGTCATAGGCGTTCTTGTGTAATAATTACTATTGAAAGTGTAAATGATCCATTTATCAGTAAGACTGATAATAGAATAACTGCTACATTACTTCATATGAGATTGTGTGTGCTACTGTCCCTAGGGCTCCAGTGAGTGAGTATTTTGAATGTGAAGCTCATCCAGATCTGAGAATGGAATAAATGGCTAGGTGTTATATGGCTAATATAAATAATATGCCAACATTTATATTAATTAGTGGGTAAGATATGGGAAGAGGAATTCATGTTTTGGGAGCCAGGGTTAAGGTTAGCATTGGGGAAATAATATATGAATTGATGATGTTGATGGACATAGTGGTTCTTTAATAAGTAATTTGTATGCCTCAGCAATGGTTTGTAATCATCCATGGGGGCTGAGGATTGTTGGCCCTTTCTGGATTTTTATATAGCCTAGGATTTTCCATTTAATTAATATGAGGAATGCTATGGTGAATTAAATTGGGTCATTTGTGAAAGAATGTTGATTATAAACATATTCTTAGGAAGAGGACTTGAACCAGTGCAGATAAAGGTTTCAGTTTTACATAATTACCGGGCTCTGCCACCTTAACAAACATGGTTCTACAGTAGGGTATGTATAAATTAATTGACTGTAGATTATATCATCATTTAGTTTCCAGACATTTTGTAAAGTAAGCCGTAATGCTCTTGTCCTTTCCTACTGGAAGAAATCTGCAATAGACAGAAAGCAACCAGGATGACTCCAGTCTGAACTCAGATCACGTGAGACTTTAATCGTTGAACAATTAAAAGCAGTTATACCATTGAAATGTCGTGATCCAGCATCAAGGTCATAAACCATATTGCCGCTATGAACTCCAGAATACAATTACACTGTTATCCCTAGTAAAACTTGTTCTGTTGATCAGTGTTTTAGAACAGGTGATAAAGCATTTTGACTAGTTGGTCTAAATTTTGATCACTCAGAGGTGGTTGCTTCTCCAAAAAATAAATGGCACACGGGCCCAAGGCACACCAGCTTCAGTAGTTGTGGCACACAGGCTCAGTAGTTGTAGCCCACTGGCTTAGTTGCTCTGTGGCAAGTGGGATCTTCCCAGACCAAGGATCGAACCCGTGTCCCCTGCATTGGCAGGCGAATTCTTAACCACTTCATCACCAGGGAAGTCCCAGAATCGCAGTCTCCCTTTTAGTATACCTTAAGCCCAAAGAATCCATGGAGAATTGTTACAGAAAATAAGACAATAAAATATTGTAAGGACTGTAACAGAAGCATATAGTACACAGTTCATATAGACACAGCCCAAGCAGTTACAAAGTATATTAAAAGGGAGGCTGCAATTTTATTTTATTATTTTTTAACATCTTTATTGGAGTATAATTCCTTTACAATGATGTGTTATTTTCTGCTTTATAACAAAGTGAGTCAGTTATACATAAGCATATGTTCCCATATTTCTTCCCTCTTGCATCTCCCTCCCTCCCACCCTCCCTATCCCACCCCTCTAGGTGGTCACAAAGCACCGAGCTGGTCTCCCTGTGCTATGCGGCTGAGGGAGGCTGCAATGTTAAAAGAATAAGATAAATTATACCCACAAACTCCCAATCTTTCCTGAAACGTTGCAATCTGGAACCCTATTGTAGAAAGCAGAAGATTCCAGGAGACATTCTACAAATGAAGGACTCTAAACCCTGTGGTTGGATAAGGAATTCTGGAAGGAAGGTATCCTCACCCGAGGAGAGCAGGTTCCTATACTTGTCTAACATCACATACCTGGACAGTTCCCACTGATCTTGGTCCAGGCATTGCCTGTCCTCTTGAGAGAAAACTATGGCCATATCCTGGAATGTCAGCAGTCCCTGAAATTAAAAGTACACATACCGTGTGGCCACGGGAAGAATTCATAATGTGACCCAAGAAGAAAAGAGCAAGTTAAGAGAACTGGTTTTAATTTAGAAGAGTGTCTTCAATTACCCACTAATATATATATATATATATATATATATATATATATATATATATATATATATATATATATATATTTATTTATTTTTTTTTTTTTTTTTTTTTTTGCATTACGCGGGCCTCTCACTGTTGTGGCCTCTCCCGTTGCGGAGCACAGGCTCCGGACGCGCAGGCTCAGCAGCCATGGCTCACGGGCCCAGCCGCTCCGCGGCATGTGGGATCCTCCCGGACCGGGGCACGAACCCGCGTCCCCTGCATCGGCAGGCAGACTCTCAACCACTGCGCCACCAGGGAAGCCCTATTTATTTTTTTTTACAAAGTAAGTTTCTCTATCTTATTTCTAACTACAAGAAAAGAGTGTGGCATGTGATCCACAAAACCAGTATAGAGACTATACTTATCTGGAAAAGAAATGATAAAATGATGGTTTCAACACAGGCATATGCATTTTTGAGTGTTTTATTTATATCAAATTGGATAAAATGTGTGTATTTCTCAGACAGAAAAGACGTGTCGAGGTAGAAATGTACCTTTCAACTATTCATGTGTACACAAGTACACTGGGGAGATTGTAAAAGTTCAGATTGTGATTCAGTAGGTCCGGTGGGCCTGAGTTCTATTTTTTTAACAAGCTCACTTTTAACTAGTGATGCCACAGTCTCTGATTCATTAACGACAATTGTGAATAGCAGAGACATAATTAGAAAGGTAAAAATTCATATTTAATTTTGAACTTAAAGTGTTTTATGGATTTTACACCTTTAATAGGATAGTAAGCACAGCAGCAACAATCATTTGTGAATATTTACCATAGACCGTGTATCTTTCTAACTTTGTAGTGTAGGACTCCAGGAAAAATGCCTGGGCTGCGGTCACAGTGGGCGGGGCCCTCAGGCCGGGCCTCCCCTCCAGGACCCCCGACGGGGCCCTGCGCTCCTGGCGGCTCCCTCCCCCGGCGCCTCCGTCCCTCCCAGAAGGCCTCGGGGCAGAGCGGTCCCACCCGCTGCGCCCAGAACGGAGCCCGCGTTTCCGCAGAGCTGGAGCTCCCGGCTCGGGGTCTCTTCCCTCCGCCTTCACGGAACTGCCCCGGAGCCCGCGGCGAGGGCGGCCTCACTGACGCTGCCGGCTCTGGAGGGGCCCCGGAGGCCGAAGCCGCGACAGTCGTGCGGACGGCGGGCCGGGTAAGTGGGCGCCGACCCTCCGCCTGGTACGGTGCCCTGGCGGCAGGGCAAGACCAGCTTCTGAGGGGCAGGGGTTCGCTGCCACCCGCCGCTGCTGTGCAGAAAGGGCGGCCCCCAGCGTCTGGTCCCGGGAACTTCGGTCCCTCCTCTCGGCCCTGCCCTCGGCCTGGCTCGCCGGGCCTGGGGGGCGTGGGGAGGGGTCGGCCTGAGTGTCCTGAGGGGAAACGGGGCAAGGGAGGCGCAGGGCCCGGCTGCAGCGTCAGCGCGCCTCCCCCCGACTGCGGGGAAGGCGGCTAAAAACTCCTCCCGAGGCTCGCAGGCCCCTTATTCAGCGGAGTCCCTCTGCCCTCCTTCCTCCCTGAGCTAAAGTACCGGGGGGAGGGGACAGGGCAGGGCACTGGCGCAGGTAATGGGGACCATCAGCAGGTGATTGTTAACTAAGGAAAACCGGCTCTCCCAACGTGAGGAATGCAGCGCTTTTCTTTGTTTGCGGAGATGCCAGAGTCTGGGCTCCCTGAATTCCTTCCTTTCATATGCACCTCAGCGCTCTGGGGCCTGCATTCTGTATTTGCATATCCTGAGATCCTCAGGGCTCGCGGCTCACACTGGAGGGCTGCAAGGGCTGATGACTGTGACATCCTTTGTTTACTGAGATGGCAAGAAATATTCCATTTCTCACAGGCTTGAGGGGCACAGAGTGAAAAGGGTAGGAGAATCTCACTCGGCATGTACTTTGGTTTACATATAGATAATATTTACACTTAACTGTGCTACTAGAGGTTCTCAAGTGTGATCAACTTGTACTACTGCCCTCTATGTATTAATTTCATGAATATCATAAGATAAATGCCTATAGAATTGACTTAATCCATTTAAATAGGATAATGGTTTTTAAAGGAAACATAATAGAAATATAACAACAAATCCCTTACCACTAAAGGCTGGGTCTGGAGCAACCTAAATAAATGTTCCATTGTTAAAATATTGAAAGATGTATTCAATAGAAATATCAACAAAAATGACAAATAATGAGGGCAGCAGAATGTTGAAATGTTCTATCTTTATCATTAAAGTGGCAGAACATCATGTATTAGTAGGCACTGGGGGCAGAAGATGCCTGATTTTATACCTTTGTCATATTTGTACAGTTGTTTCAACAAGTAACTTAAAGACCAAATGGAAAAAAAGGAGGTTTGTGCCTGAGATCATGTTGATGTGAAACCAGGGATGGCCACCTTGTCTCAGGTGAGTTAAGTTTACCTGGAAGGTAGACCACAGAGCTCCTGAGAAGCAAGGGTTGGAATTTTTCTGCTGGGTGCCCCTTAGGTTCTGTGACTTGACTGATTGTGAGTCATGTTTCGGGAAAGACCTGATCACAGGAAAAGGGTGGGGAAGAGTGATTTGGGGAGCAGCTAACAACATGCATCACGGCTCATGGCTTGAATGAATTTTAAAGAAACAGGAAAACAAATGCTTCTTATGGAATCAGAGAATGTCCAGCCGGACAATCCCAGAAAATGAGGAACACCCATCCCATTTTCCAGATGAGAAAACAGAGGCCCAGCAAGGTGAAATCCCTCACCCAAGTTGCACCCGTCTCTCCTCCCCACTACATGGTTCATGAAAGCACGACTTTTCCTGTCGTGATCACTGCTGAACCCCAAAAAGGACCAGGCATCTAGCCGCTGCTCCAAAAATTTTGGTTGACTGTAGGAACAATGCTATTTCTTTCTTTCTCACTCTTATTCAGGATTGTGCCAAGAACTCCCCAGGCTGCAATGTAATTCAATAAATGTAAATATTAATTGAGTTTTGTTGTGATGAGGACTTAGGCTTTGGAGGTAACAGACTTGGTTCAGATCTTGGTTCTGCCACTCAATAGCTGTTTGGCTTTGGGAAAATTACTAAACCTCTCTGAGCTTATCTCCTCCTTTGTAAAGTGGGGATAAATGTATCTGAGCCAGCAGAGCACCTGCATGAGAGATGTGCACTAAATATTGGTCTTTCTCACTCTCCCACGCCATCTCTGTTCTTCCCAGAGAAGTTGTACAGAAGGATATAGTACTTTTTAAAATTAATTAATTAATTGATTGATTTTTGACTGTGTTGGGTCTTCGTTGCTGTGCGCGGGCTTCCTCCAGTTGCGGCGAGCGGGGGCTACTCTTTGTTGTGGTGCGCGGGCTTCTCATTGCAGTGGCTTCTCTTGCTGCGCTTCTTGTGGAACACCGGCTCTAGGGACACGGGCTTCAGTAGTTGTGGCCTGCAGGTTCACTAGTTGTGGCGCATGGGCATAGCTGCTCCGCAGCATGTGAGATCTTCCCTGACCAGGGCTCGAACCCATGTCCCCTGCGTTGGCAGGCATATTCTTAACCACTGCGCCACCAGGGAAGTCCAATATAGTACTTTATAAAGAGGGGTTTTAATTGATTTCAGATAGTGTACATGTTTCTTGTAGAAAAGATTTTTCCACTATAGAAACATTAACATGCAATACCACTACAAATGCAGTATTCTATGGGTTAGATATTATCAGTAAATTTTATAAGTAATTGGGCAAAGGCCAAAGCACTAGGTACTGGGGAGTAAGAAGTCTCAAGTCTGGGGTGCCCCCCCACCCCAATTTCAAGAGCAGGGTGTGTTTTTCAAATCCATATTTCACCTGGTCTTTGTTTCTCACCCATCCTCTGTGTCTGCCTTTCACAAAAGGCTCAGATCCTCCACTTTCACACCCTCCCGGCTGGCTGTGCCCCAGCTCCCGTCCTGGAACCTCTGCACGCATGGGTGTGCCTGCTCTCCCTGGGCCTCACCAGCTTTGCCAGGGAGCTGCTGTATCGTGCACTGCTAGCTGTACCCCAGAGTGCCTAGACCCTTCTGGTACATGAAGTACACCCTCATCACCATGAGTGCACGCCCATCCCCTTACCTTATATCCTGCCTCTAAGCCAGGCTTGGGGGTGAGTAGTGTGTATTCTGCTATGTGAGGAGCTGGGATCAAAGGGAAGTTCCCAACGTTTGAAGTTGCAGGCTTGAGGGGCACACAGTGATTTAAAGTCGGGTCACCTGACTTAAAGGGGGGGCTGATTGCTTTAAAGCCAGGGCAGCTGGCTTAAACCCTGAGTCCCTCTGCTGCAGGACGAGACCAACCTGGCGCTGCTCGGGTTTGCTCCAAGCCAGCACTGCTGTGCAGGAAGAGCCTCCAGTAGTGCCTTAGTGCGGGGGGACTTGGTCCGTTGTCCTGCCGCTGCCCTCAGTGGGGGGCCACCTGCTCTTCTGGAGGAGAATCAGGGAGGGGGAAGTGCAGAGTCCGGGCTGGAGTTGCGGCACCCCTTGTCTGATGGCAGGGAAGGGGGGGCGGGGCTGTGTGGTGTCCTGGGGCTGGACTCACCAGGTCGACTCAGCCTCTCAGCCTCCTAACCTCACCCCACACACCCCACAGGAGTCTCCAATAATATGTAATTGTGCCTTAGGTTCTCGGTCTTCAAACTCATACCCAGGCTCCCAGGTCCCGTGATTCAGCCAATTCCTCTGTGCTCTTTCTTCTATTAGATACAGTCCCAGAGGGAGGGGCTGGGGGATGGGACTGGAGGGACCCCGGCAGCACTGGCCTAGGCTGACTAAAGAGATCCAGGGCCTGCGCTATCACACATGTGCGAGGACCCTTAAGGCGCAATCGAGGGGGCCAGTCAGAGGCAGTCCTTATTGCCTCAAGTGAGTATGGATCACCGTCGGGTGGGGAGCATGCTGACCCCTGAGAAGTACTGTTAGAAGGATGTGTTCCTCCCTCGGCTTCAAGGACGTGGTGGGCTTCAGGGCTCCATTTCCCCTCCAGACCTCCAGGGCTGACTGCACCCCAGCGGCCTTGCAGACCTGGCTTCCTGTCCCAGAACTTGCCAGGCTCCAGGAAGAATCCAGACTGCAGAGATGGTGCTTGAGCGCTCCAGCTTAAGAAGTGCTGTCCCTGGGGACCCAACAGTGGAGGGAGGAAGGGTGAAGGGAGTAGGGGGGTGGGCTTGGGAGGGGTGGCTGCCCTGGGAGACGTTGAGAGAGAAATATCGCCCCCCACACCCCCTGCCCCCTGCAACTGACTGACCCACTGATGCCACAGGATCTCAGGCCCTTTTAGTCAGAGATGCCTCGGTTTCTTTACTCCAGCGTTCAAAACTATGCAAAACCAACTCTTCATCCTCTTGCTGCCTGGCCAGGACTTGTAAAGCACTGTTCTTTTGGAGCACTCGTTCTCTAAACTGCAGTTTGGAGCTGTCCCAGCTATTTAAAGGTGTTCTCCTTAAACTGAGACTAAATCCTACTCTTTTGGAAAAACGCCCTGCACTTCCGAGGAGATCATGTTTTCTGCCCATTCCTTCCTTCTACTTCCCTCTTAAGAAGCCCTGTGCTCAAAGGGCTTGGTGACTTATTTTTTGCTTGATGTCAAAAAGAAACCTTCCCCATGCACCGCAAAAATCTTTCCTGGAGCATAGGTGTTTCAAAACCATGACTGTGTTTTGCAGTCAGTATACACTGGGTAGACTGCCTAGCAGTCCCTCCAAGAGCCAGAGGTGAGCGTAATCAACTTATCTGATTGGATGCCCTTCAAGTTTTAGGAAGGTCCCATTCTTATGCCCCAGCAGATAAGACAGGGCCCTGGATGGCTGTGGCTGTGATTAGATAACTTCTGATGATTTTATTTCCCTTACTGAGCTGCTGCTTCTAGGTTGAATTCATTTTATTACCTGTCTTTTTTTTTTTTTTTTTTTTGCGGTACGCGGGCCGCTCACTGTTGTGGTTTCTCCCGTCGTGGAGCACAGGCTCCGGACGCACTGGCTCAGCGGCCATGGCTCGTGGGCCTAGCCACTCCGCGGCATGTGGGATCCTCCCGTACTGGGGCATGAACCTGTGTCCCCCGCATTGCAGGCGGGCTCTCAACCACTGCGCCACCAGAGAAGCCCTACCTGTACATTTTTAAAGAAACACTGAAAAAGTCACTGTAATAGGTCAGGAGTCTGAGCTCAGGGTTAGTCAAAGGTACTCACAGGGAGGGAGGTGGATAAACATAGGTGCGTAAAATAGGAGGGTTGGCAAGTACAGCCAGGACGACCGGGCTCACCGTGCGCACTAATAAAGGCCAGAATCTCCTCATTTATCTCTGGTGGGAAGTTCTGATGGTTTCTCAGGATCAAACTCAAATCATATTCAAACTAGGGGGCTTCCCAGAAGGCGCTGAAGCACCGGCAGAGCCCACCTGCGCTCCCACCTTGGCACTCCAGGATCAGAGTTGGGTTTGGAGGTGGGGTTGCTGTAACCCCAAGGAGGTGAGCAGAGAGGAGGAGTTGATTACCGGTCTCCTCTGACTCTCTGGCCCAAATTGCCTGGCTTCACGGGGGGGCAGAGTTTTGCTTTGAGCAACTTATGGGGCACTTCCAGACTGGTGGGGTTGCCTAGTGGCCCGACAGTCTGACAGGCTGGCTGCGGTGTGACCGCCCTTTGCTTCTTCAGAATCTGTTCATCAGGAGGTGCATGGTTGCGGAAGCCCATTCACCGCCCCCCCCGAGGGTGATGGCACCTTCCCTGGCTGTACCCTATGATCACCAGGTACTTGAAATGAATGCAGGGTTTTTGACTTCAAGGAAGAGCTCACATAACCCCTTCTGCCTCATAATGTGTGGGATTTACTATAATGGAAGGACATTATAAAGAACAGGTAGAAAACTCACCTGTTGGTCTCCATGTAGGAGTTTATTTTGCATTAATCTCTCCTACATGAGTAGATAGCAGAGGTTTATTTTTGTTCCCGTGTGTGCAGTTGTGGCAGAGGACATAGGTATGGTGGTTTGAAGCCCTCAAAGAAATATTCTCAGAATTCTCAAGACTTCTCTTGATTGGAACCGAAAGAGACCTGGAAAAGGAGGAAAAGCAAAGGAGGAGGGAGAACGAATGGCTGTTTCTCAGTAAATTCACCTTCCTGGTTGATTTTTCTGTCTTCTCATTTCTTTTAACTTCTATGTATGTCTAATGGAATGATGTAGAAAGGCTGGTTTTTATGCTTTAAAAGATTTTACATCACAAAGAAACTAGAAGTGGCTAACAGAACTTATTCACATCAATGTTACATAGAGACTTTGATATTAAATTTGTATACTAAAATGGGTTAATCCAAATTTTCTCTTTCTTTTTGAGTGAATATTTGTAACATATTTTTGTAGATAATAATTTATCCTAGATATACAAAATTGTGAGAATGGGTACCATTTTTCACCACTTAAATGATTTCTTTTAAATGAATAGGTCGTACACTTTAAAGGCCAATGTTGTCTTACATGTTGTTTTTTAATTCCTTGATTTCCAAAACTTGTGTTTATTTAATTGATTTCTATCTAATAATCTGTGTCTCCTTTATTGTTTCTTACTTTATATTTTATTGATCTATAGTTAATTTACATTATTATATTAGTTTCAGAGGTACAACATAGTGACTCATAAATGTTTAGGTTCTTCTCCATTTATACTTATTATAAAAGAGTGGCTCTATTCCCCATGCTATACAGAACGTCACTGTAGATTATTGATTTTATACATAGTGGATTCTTCCTCAGAATCTCCTACCACTATTTTGCTCCTCCACCCTGTCTCTCCCTGCTGGTAACCACTAGTCTGTTCTTTAATCTGTGAGTCTGTTTCATTGTTGTTGTTGTTGTATTCAATGTTTTAGATGCCACGTGTAAGTGATAACCTACCAGGCTTGTTTTCTCTGCGGCTTATTTTACTAAGCATAATACCCTCCAAGTCCATCCATGTTCTTGCAAATAGCAACATTTCATTTTTTGCTGAAGTCATCATAAATATCATTTTTTATCCCCTAACCTATTGATGAACACTTAGTTTGACTCTATATCTTGGCTATGGCAAATAACACTGTTATGAACATTGGTGTGCAGTTATTTTTTTTTTAGATAGTGTTTTTGTTTTCTTCTGATATACCCAAGAGGGAAATTGCTGGATATTATGGTAGTTCTATTTTTAGTTTTTTGTGGAACCTCCATTCTTCTTTCCACAGTAGCTGCACTACTTCACATTCACATCGAGAGTTCACAAGAGTTTCCCTTTCTCCACATCCTCACTAACCTTTGTTATTTGTGACCTTTTTGATGACAGCCATTCTGACAAGAGTGAGGTGATATATCTCATAGTTTTGATTTGCATTTTATTGCCGATTAGCTATGTTTAGCATCTTTGTGCATTCTGGCTGTCTATCTGTATTTTTTCCTTGGAAAAATGTCTATTTAGGTCTTCTCATTTTTAAAAAAAATATTTTGGGTGCAGTTCTGATATTGAGCTGTATGTGCTGTTTCTGTAGTTTAGATATGAACCCTTGCTTGGTCATCTTTTTGGTGTTAACCTCTTATCATGTGCAAATATTGTCTCTCCTTCAGCAGGTTGTCTTTTCATTTTGTCTTTGGTTTCCTTTGCTGTGCAAAATCTTTTAAGTATAGTGAAGTCCCATTTGTTTATTTTTGCTTTTGTTTCATTTGCCTTAGTAGACTGAACGCAAAACTGTTGCTATCATTTATGTTGAAGAATGTTCTGTATTTTCCTCTCGGGGTTTTATGGTCCTACATTTAGGTCTTTATTCAGTTTTGCGTTAATTTTATATACAGTGTGCTAAAATACTCTAATTTTATTCTTTTCCATGTAGCTGACCAGTTTTCCCAGTACCACTTATTGAAGAGACAGTTCTTTCTCCATATTGCCTGCTTTGTCATAAATCAATTAAATATACGTGTGTGGGCTTATTTCTGGGATCTCTATTCTATTCCAGTGATCTTTGTGTCTGTTTTTGCTCTGGTCCGATTCTCTTTGATTACTGTCGCTTTGCAGTATAATCTGAAGTCAAGGTGCCTGATGCCTCCAGCTCTGTTCTTTCTCAAGATTGTTTGGCTATTTGGGGTCTTTGTGTTTCTATACAAATTTTAAAATTACTTTTTCAAGTTCTATGAAAATGCCTTGGTATTCTGATAGGGATTGCATTAAATCTGTAGATTGTCTTTGGCAGTATGGTTATTTTAACAGTATTAATTCTTCCAGTCCATGCACCTGCTATATTTTCTCATCTTTTTCTGTTGCCTTCAACTTCTTTCACCAATGGCTGATACATTTCTGTACATGTCTTTTACCTGCTTAGGTGTGTTTGTTCTTAGGTATCTTATTATTTTTAGTGTGATTGCATATGGTATTGTTTTCCTAATGTTTTTCTTTCTGACAGCTTTGAGTTTTGTTTTTTTCTTCTTTTTCTAATTCCTTCAGGTGTAATGTTAGGTTGTTTATTTGATATTTTTCTTGTTTCCTAAGAATAAGCTTGTATCACTATAACTTCCCCCTGTGAACTGCGTTGGCTGTGTCCCATAGATTTTGGATCACTGTGTGTTCATTTTCATTTCTCTTGGGTATTTTTAGAATCCCTCTTTAATTTCTTCACTGTTCCTTTCTTCCTCTTTTATTCATCTGTGATGTGAGGACTATCTTTAATATTGTTTGGATTTCTTTCAGTTGTGTGTGTGTGTGTGTGTGTGTGTGTGTGATTATTTAAGTGGCTGAGCTCTTAATTTCACGTGGACACTAACAACCCTGCATTGTTACTCTGCTCCCCCACAGTTACTGAATTTGACCTTATATTTTACATCTACTTGTTTTGTGTGTCCCTTAACTTCTTATTGTGAATATAGATGATTTTATTACTGTTTTCTTTCATCCTTCCTATTAGCTGTGTACATGGTTGATTTACTGCCTTTGTTGAATATTTGCCTTATCCAATGAGGTTTTTCCGTTAGTAAGTTTCCTTTTCTAATTTTTATGTTTCAGTCATGGCCTTTTCTTTTTCACTGAGAAAAGCCCCTTTAAGATTTCTCATAAAGCTGGTTTGGCGATGCTGTGCTCTTTTAGTTTTGCTTCTCTGTAAAACTTTAGATCTCACCATCAAATCTGAAGGAGAGCCTTGCTGGGTAGAGTATTTTTGGTTATAGGCTTTTCCCTTTCATGACTTTAAATATACCATGCCACTCCCTTCTGGCATGCAGAGGTTATCCTGAAAAGTCAGCTGAGAACTTAATGCAAGTTCGCATGTTTGTAACTTGTTGCTTTTCCTTTGCTCCTTTTAATAGTGTCTTTTTATCTTTATTTTTTTGCCATTTTAATTACAATGAGTCTTGGTGTGGTCCTCTTTGGGTTGATCCTGTTTTGGCCTTACTGTGTTTACTGGACTTGGATGTCTGTTTTCTTTCCCAGGTTATGGAAGTTTTCAGCTCTTATGTCTTCAGGTATGCTCTACACTGCTTTCTCTTTCCTTTTTGCTTCTGGGACCAGTATAATGCAAATATTAGTACACTTGATGTTTCACATGTCTGTTCAACTTTCTTCACTTCATTTTAATCTATTGTTTTACAGTTCATCTTCAGTGATTGCCAGTACTCTGTCCTTCAGTTTTCTGATTCATTCCTCTGTGTCATTTAGTCTATAGTAGTTTCCTTTTAGTGTTTTTTTCATTTCAGTTATTGTATTCCTCATCTCTGTTTTGTTGTTCTTTAATGCTCTAACTCTTTTTAAAAAAATTCTACCTTCTTGCTCTGGTCGTCCATTCTTCTCCTGGGTTCTTTGATCATCTTTATAGTCATTACCTTGAACTATTTTGTGAGGAGATTGGCTACCTCCACTTCACTTAGATCTTCTTCTGAGTTCTTATCTTGTTCCTTCATTTGGATCGTGTTTCAGGGTCACCTCATTTTTCTTAACTTGCTGTTTTTATTGCTATGTATGTAGTAGGTTCGTTACATTTCCTGACCTTCTAGAAGTGGCTTTTTGTAGGAGAGGTCCTATGTGTCCCAGAAGCCCACTGTCCCCTGGTCACTAGAACTATTTGTTCTAGGTGTACCCCCTATGTTGGCTACTTGGGCTCTTCTATTGTGGTGGGCTGACTACTGTGGGTGGCCTGGTAGGCTTGGCTGCCCCCAGACTGCTTGTTTGACAGACTCTGCCTTGTATGGAGGCTGTCTGTGCTGCTTGGTGAGGCTAAATCATAAGGCAGTTGGCAGCACGACTCTGTGGGACACCAAATCTAGTGCTGGTTCACTTATGGGTAGAATTGCAGTCCAGGTGATATCAGGGCTAGTGCCCAGTCACTGGGGTGATGCTGGCTACTGGGAGGAAGACACAGGTCCTGAGTTCTGGCTGCAGGGCCCAGGAGTCTCAGAGTTGGTGTTGGATCACTGTTCCTGACACAGCTATCTGCAGGGTCTGGGGTATCCCTAATCTTGTGCTGTCATTCTGATGGTCAGGGTCAAGACCCAAGTGAGTCCATGGCTGCTTCTGGCCTGCAAGTGAGTGTTCTGGTCACACAGGCTGCTGGGCTGTGGTATTCCTGGAGCTGGTGTGTGCCTGTTGGTGTATGAGGCTGATCCCACTGCTAGAGCAGATTTGTTGTTGGGTAGGTCCAAGCTCCATCCAGTCCCTGTGCAGTAATCACCTGCCGACGATGAGACTGATTCCAAGGCCAGAGCAGGCTCACTTGTCAGAGGGGCCAAGGACTCTGGTGCTGGTGCCTCTCCACTTAGGTGTGGAGGCTGGTCCTGGGGCTTTTGGTTGCTGGGCCCATGTCCAGCAGCAGCTGTGCATTGAGAGGGTCTGAAAGCAGCCTGTTTGCTGGTGGATGGGGCTATGCCCCTGCTCAGTTAGTTGCTTGGCCTGCAGCATCCTAGTACTTGTGTCTATAGTCTGGTGGAAATGGGTAGGGCTAGACCCTGAGGCTAAAAAGATAGAGGGAGGACTCTGAAATTATGCTTGCTGGTACCAGTGGCCACGAGGTAGAAGGAGCTCCCCCAAGTGGCTGCTGCCAGTGTCTATGTCCCTGAGGCTGTGCTGTAGTTGCCTCTGGACTCTCTGGGAGACTCTCCAAGATCAGGAGGTAGGTGTGACCCAGGATCTGTTCAAATGACTGCTTCCGTTCTGATTCTCGGGTCATGTGGGATTTTGTGAGCATTTTTTTTTTTTTTTTTTGGCAGTACGCGGGCCTCTCACTGCTGTGGCCTCTCCCGTTGCGGAGCACAGGCTCCGGACGTGCAGGCTCAGCGGCCATGGCTCACGGGCCCAGCCGCCCCGCGGCATGTGGGATCCTCCCGGAACGGGGCACGAACCCGTGTCCCCTGCATCAGCAGGTGGACTCTCAACCACTGAGCCACCAGGGAAGCCCTGTGAGCATCTTTTAAGTGTGGAATCTCTATTTCCCACAACCCTCTGGCTCTCTGGAAAATAAGCACCACTGGTCTTCAAAGCCCAACTTTCTAGGAACCCTTCTTTCCAGCACAGGGTCCCTGGGCTTGGGAGCCTGATGTTGGGTTCATACCCCTTGCCACCTTGGTGCACCTCAGAAATTGTAATTATTCTCCCATCTGTGGGCCACCCACCTGGGGGGATGGGTCTTGACTCTGTTGAGATTTTGCCCTTCCTTCCTGTCTTGCCGAGGTGCCTTCCTTATATCTTTAGCTCTAAAACATCTTTTATGGTAGGTCCCGGCCTTTTTCATCAATTGCTGTTCTGTAGACAGTTGTGACTTTGGTGTGCCCATGAGAGGCATCAAGCTCTGGGTCTTTGAATGCTACCATCTTAGACAATCTCTCCACTTCATTCTTAAATCATATGATTTAATTTTTCTTAGTATCTTATTTGACTAGCGACAGTTTAAAATTTATTATCACTCATGTTTACTTCTCCTGTTTTAAAAAAAATTGAATAGTGCATTCATTCATTTTGAAATGAAGGTAGTGACCTGTGAATTTCCATACCTCAAAAATCAAGGATAGAACAAAAGCATTTTCTACCGGTTTTACCCTCAAACTCTGCACCCCACGCCAGACTGGGGATTAACCTCTTGCACCCATGCTCACCTTCTTTTTTTGGACCGTTAACCATCGCTGCATCTGTATGTGTGTTGACAAAGTGAACTCTAGTCTTTCCAGTTTTTGTGTTTTGTTTTTTGGATTAGGGAACAGTCCTACTATGAATGTACATTTACTGGTCTGCTGAAGTTCATATTAAACCTGTCAAACACATTACCAGAATTGGAATTGCTTGTATGTACACTTTGATAAATTTTAGAGACAGTGGTAGAACAGAAGTAAATTGTATTTCAAATCCCACAATATTCTCACACCGTGAAAACCCTTCCCTTTTTAATATATTTGTGTGTAGTTTATCTTTTTGCCCATACTGTATTTCCCAGAGATGGGTAAGTGTTACGTTTCTTGCTAGCACATTTACGGTATTATTCAAAGTCAGGCGTTTAGTGATTTAACATGATCATATTTCCATGAACTTGCAAGTACAAGATCTTCTCTCACACTGTCTTTTACTCCCTGCTTTTTTATATTGCCCTCCTAATTCTCAGTCCTGGTCTTTCTTTATGTCCTTCATCAACCTGGATAGGTTATACTATTTTTTCCCTTATTCAAGACCAATAGAATAGAATAGAACACCCAGAAATAAACCCTGATATATGGCCAAATGGGTTTTGACAAGTTGCCAAGTCTTTTCAAAGTAGAAAGGATAGTATTTTCAACAAATGATGCTGAGAAGTCTTGTTGTCAACATGCAAAAGAAGGAAGATGGACCCTTACCTAACATCATATGCAAAAATTAATGAAAACATATCAAAAAACTAAATATAAGACCTAATAAAAAGTCTTAGAAGAAGACACAGGAGAAGAGCTTCATGACATTGTATTTGGCAGTGATTTCCTCAATATGAAACGAAGGAACAACAAAGGTACAGCTAACAAAAAAATAAACAATTTGCAGTACATATTTAAAAAAATGTGTATCAAAGGAATGTAAACAGAATAAAATGGCAACCCACAAGATGGGAGAAAATATTTGAAAGCCATCTATCTGACAAGAGATTTCTATTCAGAATATACAGAGAACTCCTACAACTCAACAAGAAGCAAACACCCTGATTCAAAAATGGATAAAAGACTTGAATAGATGGTTCTTCAAAAAGATGTACAAATGACTAAGCACTTGAATAGATGCTCCATATCATTAAATGCATGTTTATATATTTGTGTGCATGCATACACACACAAGCACACACACACATACACAAGCAGAAAACAAGTATTGGTGAGGATGTGAGGGAGTTGGAAGCATTGTGCTCTGTCAGTGGGAATGTAGAATGATACAGCTGCTTTGCAAAAGAGTATGGCAGTTTTTCAGATATTGAAAAATAGAATTACTACATGATCCAGGAAATTTTTACTATGAGGTATACCCAAAGGAATTGAAATCAGGGTCTTAAAGTAATATTTGTACTCCAGTGTATAGAGCAGTAATAATCACAGTAGCTAAAATATGAAAGCAACCTAAATGTTCATCCACTAGTTCCTGGATAAGCAAAGTGTGGTATACCCATATAATACAATATTATTCAGTGTTAAGAAGGAAAACATCTAGGAATATGCTACAACGTGGATGAATCCTCAGGAAATTTAGCTACCAAATATGCCATTTTTGTGACTTTTAGTGAGTCATAACAATGCAACTACTTATTTCAATTATATGGGGTACTTAGTGTAGTCAAAACCATAGAAATTGGGAGGGTAATGATGCTTTTCAGGTGGTTATGGAACAAAAAGGAAAGTTATGTTTAAAGGATATAGAGTTACAGTTTTAGAACGTAGAAAAGAATTAGAAAGATAAATGGCGATGTTGATCGCCCAATAATATGAATGTATTTAATATCACTGAACGGTGCACTTTATAATAATTAACATGTTATACTTTATGTTATTTGATGTTACTGACATACAAAATTGGGAAAGGATGTAATATCAGGAAAGGGAGTGGCCCTGGGATACAGCAGAGAGTAATCAGAAGGGTGAGACACTGCATATGTTGAAGAAGAAGAGCTGAGAGTCTTCATTGGACAGAAGAGACTTTATAAAAAAGAAAAAAAATACTCTGAGGGTGTATTAAATAGATATCTGTGGGTGTACTGCTATCTCCCATGGGTTATCTTTAAGAGTCTTTAATAAAGTCCATAAGGCTTGCTGAGGCTTTTTTAAAAACTGGATTCCCTAGGAGATAATTAGAGGGTGGTACTTAAGTCTATGTCTAAGTTGACAGATTTTGCAGGGAGGACGAACCTGAGAACAGTGGAGGTCCTGAGAGTGTAAGTACATGGAAATTGGAAAAAATAATAATAAAGGGAATTAGGAAAACTTTTGACTTTGAAGGTCATGTATTACTGAGTCATACCTGAGGTTTCTAAGGAGTTATATACACAGTTGCTATTTGGATTGCTTGTTGATGAAGATCAGTGGAAAAACTAGAGTCGTTTCCAAGTGTAGGTAAGATATAATGAGAGGATGGAGGTGGGAAGTAGGGAGGCCCAGAGAAAAGTGGGAAGGTCATACTGGGCCAAGATGGTGGTAATATCCAGCAGAACGGATGGTAGGGCAGACTGTGGTTTCATCTTTTTTATTTCGGCTCCCCACCTCATCCTTAATAATTCTTTGGGAATATTTCATTGCTCTGTGATGCAGGTACAGAATTCGAGTGAGGAGACTACACCCTCAGCGTCCAGCTGTCTGAGTCCTCAGTGTGCTTCAAATGATGGAGAACTATTGCTTCTTTATGAGAAGAGTTAGTACCTCGTAGCTAAGCTTTAGCTGGAGCTTATGCAGGATTGATTCCAATTTATATATACTGTTGGCATGGAGGTTCCTCCTCCTCTTTTCTTGACCATTATGAAATGAATCTATATTTCTCAATATTTGTGTATATCAGATAAATACATTAAGTAAAGGAATCTTATATATTGCTCCCTGCATAGTTTGCTCCTTCTTGTTTCTCTTTTACCTTTACTAAAGTAGCACAGTGAGAGACCGTGCAATGTTCTGATCAGGAGAGATTAGAACATCATATTTCTAGAGAGGTTGGTGGGACAGAGCAGGGGCCCCAGGGAGAATCAAAGCTTCTGTTTCTACTTGGAAGTGTACCTGTATAGAGTAGAGGGCTCCAGGCAATATCCTAGAATATTGCAATGTCCCTGCGGGAGATCATTAAGAGAGGCAGGATCTGGTCCCAGATCAGTGCACTATGACATGTTTGTCAGTCATCTGGTGTGAGATTCTCAGAGCCAATCCCATATGGTAAGGCTGAGTGCAGAGTATGAAGCACCTGTGAAAGCCTTTGATTGAATGTTAAAGATGAAGCTCTGATTTTGGGGAGAATTTTCTTACCTGACTGAATGTCACCCTTCTGTGGGGATGAGATTCTGTGCTTTTCTTCTCTTGATGACCACTGACTGAAAGTCATTAGAGGATCATGTCTAGACAGCATTCTTTATTTAATTTCTTAAAGAAGAAAACATAGAAAACATTTTTATCCACTTTCAAATTGAGGATCAAGGGGAATGACATCAGTGAAAATGTCAGAGTAGGGAGCTCTAGCTTGTGTCCATCACCAGAAACACTGACATACGTGGTAAAACCTGTCAGAATGATCTTATCAACACATGTAAGTTTTCTTTTCTTTTCACCCTGTAGATTTATCTTTCACTGAAACTTAACTTACTACAAGATGTGGAGAATAAACAGGGAAGTAGGAACTGCATTTCCTGATGAGAGAATCACTAAGTCACATTAGTTGTTCTAAGCTATGTCTTACTCACCGTGACTGTAATTAAAACAAACAAACAAACAAAACACTTTTTTTTTGGTAAGTCAGTTCTGACATTTCCTCGTTAAAGACAAGGTAACAGATACAGATTTAGATCTACCAGAACTGAGCAAAATGTTGATTGTACCTGTGCTGCATATATGAGCATGACCTGCTACAAATCTTCATTATACTTATTGCCACAACTGACAAATTCACTTTGGCCACTCCTGATATGTTGCATGTAAGGAATGCATAGGACACTAACCCCAGCTGGTCACAGGTAAACTCTGCCACGTGGATTACTGCATGTTTTCCTGCTGGAAGACCACACATTCTCGAGTATCATGACTGCAGAGTATGTGGGCTCTTCTTTTTTCTGGATAAAGGTTAGATAATCACCTAATTTTATGAGAAATATATAAATTGTATTTGCATATTCTTCAGGTTTTTATTTATCCATTCTCTTTCAAGTCCTAAGTGCAAATATTAAAGTGATTTCCAAGAGGTAAATAAGACAGCTACGTTTATGCTCCAAAATTAGCAATAAAGCATAATACAATTGTAAATGCGTTAATGTGTGATTATTATGTAGATACTATGTAAATGCAATTTTAGTAATGCTTTGTGGAGAGCTTCAGAATCTAGGTATTTAAAAAAAAAAAGAAGAAGGAGTTTTTGAAACTCTCATGGAATTATATAGAAGTCTTTGTGTCTATAATTATCAATCTGGAATAATGCATTTTCTCAGAAATAAACTAGGCATAAAATTGTAGGAAAAAACTTCATGAAATGAAAGAGCATGTGAGATGGGCATACAAGAAAAAGAATATTCTCAGAGAATAATGAACAGTGTGAAGTTCAGCAGAAGTGTAATACAGATTCAAAGAGTAAAACTTTGGAGAGCCTAATTATGAGTTCCTCATATTGCATCTTTGGAGAGACGGTAGTCATTTGAAATATGATGTTATAAGATGACGTTAACATACTTAAATACTTTCGTTTAGAAATGACCACTTAGAACCAGAATAAGTGAAAGAGAGCACAAAATTATGTTTTTGTTGATTTTTGAAGATCTCAGGTGAGTGCTGATAATGTAAATATATATAATGTCAGGCTTCCCTGGTGGTGCAGTGGTTGAGAGTCCGCCTGCCGATGCATGGGACACGGGTTCGTGCCCCGGTCCGGGAAGATCCCACATGCCACGAAGCGGCTAGGCCCGTGAGCCATGGCTGCTGAGCCTGCACGTCCGGAGCCTATGCTCCACAATGGGAGAGCCCACAACACTGATAGGCCCGCATACTGCAAACAAACAAACAAACAAACATGGTGTCTTTCACTGCAAAATAAAGGAGCTGTGGAGGATTCCTGGAATGAATGTCAATATTATGACAATAGTATGAGTGTGTTTCATGTTTGGTAATTACAATCCTTGTTGCTTTTGCTGTGGTCATCCATTTACAATGTTTGGTGTCAGTTGATTTTTCTCTTGTAAAAATAAAATGCAGTCTGTGTGTGTGGAAAAAAAACATACATGATGTCGTGATAAAGTTGTATGTAATTTGAGATCTGGGAAAAAGCATTTCTTTGCCATAATGCTAGGATGCTAATTGGACATTTTTGCAAGAAAGAGATTTCAGGATGCAAATCTCGTGTCTCTAAGGTGGGAAGCCAGTTCATGGTGGAACATTCTATTAAACTTGTGTGAGTGCAGAAATATTTCTTTGGAAGAAAGAGGTCATGAATCCCTTTTTAACAGTTAGTGGTTTATAGTATACCGAATGAGCAAAATGGGTATTTCTGAACTTTAGAAAAAAATAATATAGTTTTTCTGCATTTATATTATGCAGCTGATGTAGAATATCAAAAATTCTTTATTTTGAAAAACAGTGTAATCAATTTGACATAATTCATATATATTGAACCTGTGGTACACACACACAATAAAACATACATTCAAAAAATCTTTTTCACTTAAGAAATATTTTCTAGTGTAGTTGATTTACAATGTTGTGGTATTTTAAAATACATGTTTATTAGAGTATAATTGCTTTATAACACTGTATTAGTTTCTGCTTTACAACAAAGTGAATCACCTATATGTATACATATATCCCCATATCCCCCCGTCTTGAGGCTCCCTCCCAGACTCCCTATCCCACCCCTGTGGGGGACATAAAGCACCGAGCTGATCTCCCTGTGCTATGCGGCAGCTTACCACTAGCTCTTTTACATTTGGTAGTGTATATATGTCAGTGCTACTCTCTCACTACGTCCCTGTCTCCCCTTCAGCCCTGTGTCCTGAAGTCCGTTCTCTACATCTGTGTCTTTATTCCTGCCCTGTCACTAGGTTCGTCAGTACCATTTTTCTGAATTCCATATATATGTGTTCACATACAGTATTTGTTTTTCTCTTTCTGACGTACTTCACTCTGTATGACAGACTCTAGGTCCAACCACCTCACTACAAATAACTCAATTTTATTCCTTTTTATGGCTGAGTAATACTCCATTATATATATAGGCCATATCTTCTTTCTATATTCATCTGTCGATGGACATTTAGGTTGGTTCTATGTCCTGGCTATTGTAAATAGTGCTACAGTGAATATTGTGATACATGTATCTTTTTGAATTATGGTTTTCTCCGGGTATATGCTCAGTAGTGGGATTGCTGGGTCATATGGTAGTTCTATTTTTAGCTTTTAAGGAACCTCCATATTGTTCTCCATAGTGGCTCTATCAGTTTACATTCCCACCAACAGTGCAGGAGGGTTCCCTTTTCTCCACACCCTCTGCAGCCTTTATACATTATTGTATTAATTTCTGCTGTGCAGCAAAGTGATTCAGTCATATATATATATATATATATATATATATATATATATATATATATATATTCTTTTCCATTATGGTTTATCACAGGATACTGAATATAGTTTCCTCTGCTGTACAGTAGGTCTTTGTGGCTTGTCCATCCTATGTAGAATAGTTTGCTTCTGCTATTCCAAAACTCCCAATCTTTCCATCACTCTCTCCTTGGCAACCACAACTCTGTTTTCTATATCTGTGTGTTTGTTTCTGTTTTGCTGACATGTTCATTTGTGTCCTGTTTTTGATTCCACATGTAAGTGATATTATATGGTATTTGTCTTTCTCTTTATGACTTACCTCAGTTAGTATCATTATCTCTATGTCCATCCATGTTGCTGCAAATGGCATTATTTCATTCTTTTTTATGTCTGAGTAATATCTATTGTATACGTATACCACACTTTCTTTATACATTCATTTTTTAATGAACATTTAGGTTGTTTCCATGTCTTGGCTATTATAAATAGTGCTTCTATGAACATAGGGTTTTATATATTTTTTGAATTATAATTTTGTCTAGATATATGTCCAGAAGTGGGATTGCTAGATCATATGGCAACTCTCTTTATAGTTTTTTTGCGGAACCTCCATACTGTTTTCCGTAGTGGCTGCACCAACTTACATGGCCACCAACAGTGCTGAAGGGTTCCCTTTTCTCCATACCCCATCCAGCATTTGTTAATTGTAGATTTTTTTTTAATGATGGCCATTCTGATCAGTGTGAAGTGATACCTCATTGTAATTTGGATTTGCATTTCTCTAATAATTAGTGATGATTAGCATCTTTTCATGTGCCTATTGGCTATCTGTATGTCTTCTTTAGAGAAATGTTTATTTAGGTCTTCTACTCATTTTTCCATTGAGTTATTTGTTATATTGTTATTGAGTTGTAGGAGCTGTTTGTATAGTTTGTAAATTAAGCCGTTGTCAGTCTCATCATTTGCTAATATTTTCTCCCAGCCCATAGGTTGTATTTTCATTTTGATTATGGTTTCCTTTGCTGTGCAAAAGCTTATAAGTTTGATTAGTTCCTGTTTCTTTTTTGCTTTTACTGTAAGTCCGCTACGTATGAACAAGTTCTGTTCCAAGAGTGTGTTTGTAAGTCCAATTTGTTTGTAAGTCCAACAAAGTTAGCCGAGGTACCCAGCTTACACAGTCGGCTATATGGTATTGTACCATAATAGGTTTATAATACTTTTCACACAAACAGTATATAAGAAACAAACACAAAAACAAAGAAGACATTTTTAGTCTTACAGTACAGTAACTTGAAAAGTACAGTAATACAGTACAACAGCTGGGATACTGGGGCTGGCATCGAGGGAACAGGCGAGAAGAGTTACTGATTGGAGGAGGGAGACGAGGCGGGAGATGGTAGAGGTGAAGGATTATCAGCAGTGGGAGACAGGGGGCACGCTCCAATTTCACTCGTACCTGACATTGATGACGCAGGTTCTGGTTCCTTGCTGGATTTAATTCTATCTACCCTCTTGAAGAAATGATCCACTGATGTCTGGGTTGTAGCTCGTTTTTTCTCATCATAGATGATGACATGGTAGCACTGGTTTGCATTCTGAATGGCTGCTGCCACCTTTGGGTACCATTGTAGGTTCGAGCCCTGTGCCTCAAAAACTAACAGTGCCTCCTCAAATTTAGAAGATTCCCTTGCCATTTTCTGTGTCGTGAATCTCTTCAGTTCTTCAGTTACTTCTTCTTCCTCCTGTCCCTCTTCGTCCTTTCTCTGCGCCTCCAATTCCATCAGTAAGCTGCTCATGTTGCACAGCAAGGAGTTCAATGAAATCGTCCTCTTGCAGATCTAACTCCAGCTTCTCGCTGAGGGTCACTACGTTGCTGAAGACCTCTTCAGACTTCTGATCTGCCTTCTCAAATCCACAAACATCATGAACAAACTGTGGGCAAAGGTTCTTCCAAACCCCATTCATGGTGACCAACATACACTCACACCATGCAAAGTCAATGTTTTTTTATGGCCTTGTAGATGTTATAGTCCTTCCAAAATTGTCCCTAGGTTCTTCCTGATTTCTCACTTACCTTTACTGCCTGACAAAAAGTGTGACATAAATAATATTTCTTGAAAGTCGCTATAACTTCCTGGTCCATAGGATGGATGAGCAATGCAGTATTCGGTGACAGATGCACTACTTTGACGTTGGGAAAAGTCATCCATGAAAGGGGGGTGGCCCAGAGCATTGTCAAGCAGCAAAAGAATGTTTTTCTGGGACGTCCTTCTCCGAGCAATATTTCTCTACATCTGGGATAAAGTGTTGGCAAAACCAGTCCTGGAACGTGGCCTGTGTAATCCAGGATTTGGGGTTACACTTCCACACAATAGGAAGAGAGTCATTGGCTATGTTTTTAAGGGTTCTTGGATTCTCTGAATGATGAACTAAGAGAGGCTTCAGCTTCATATCACTGGAAGAATTGTCACCAAACAACAGTTAGCCTATCTGTTGCTGCTTTACAGCCCGGCATCAACTTTTCCTTCTTACTGATGTAACTTCGGTCTGGCATCCTCTTCCAGTACAGTTGTGTCTCATCCACATTAAACACCTGGTTGGGTAAATGCACACCATTATCAATAATTTCTCAAAGTGTTTCAGGAAGTTCCTGGACAGCTACCCTATCTGCACCTGCTGCCTCTCCACTTACTTTTACCTTGTTGAGGTTGGCTCTACTCTTGAACCGATGAAAACAGCCATGGCTGGCATTAAAAAATATGCCCTCTGATTCTTTCCCGTGTTTCTTCTTCAAATCTTCATAAAGGCTTTTAGCTTTCTCTTGAATCACCATAAGCTGAGCAGGATTTAGCGCTGATGTTGATCCTGCATCTGCACACTGAGAAGTTTCTCCATCTCCTCCATCACTTTTCCGTGCTTCTTTGATATTTTGTCATGAGCATTGAATATTATATTGGCTGTGGGTTTGTCATAAATAGCTTTTATTATGTTGAGATATGTTTCCTTTATACCCATTTTATTAAGCGTTTTTATCATGAATGGATGTTGAAGTTTCTCAAATGCTTTTTTGGCATCTATTGAGATGATCATTTGTTTTGTGTTTTTCCTTTGTTGATGGAGTGTATCATGTTGATTGATTTGCATATGTTGAAACAGCTTTGTGACACGGGGGTGAATCAAATTCGATCATGGTGTATGATCCTCTTATGTGCTGTGAGATTCGGTTTTCTAATATTCAGTTGAGAATTTTTGCATCCATATTTATCAGAGATATTGGCCTGCAATTTTCTTTTTTGCTAGTGTCTTTCTCTGTGTTTTTTTTTTTTTAAGTCTTTATTGAATTTGTTACAGCATTGCTTCTGTTTTATGTTTTGGTTTCTTATTTGTGAGGCATGTGGGATCTTAGCTCCACCACTAGGCATTGAACCCACACCCCCTGCACTGGAAGGCAAAATCTTAACTGCAGGACCACCAGAAAAGTCCCCATCTGTGTTTTTTATTTTTCACTAAATTTCTTTCTTTCTTTATTTTTGGATGCATTGGGTGTTTGTTGCTGTGAACGGGCTCTCTCTAGTTGTGGCGAGTATGGGTTACTCTTCGTTGTGGTGTGTGGGCTGTTCACTGCACTGGCTTCTTTTTTGCAGAGCATGGGCTCTAGGTGCGTGGGCTTCAGTAGTTGTGGCTATCAGGCTCAGTAGTTGTGGCTCGTGGGCTGTAGAGCACAGGCTCAGTAGTTGTGGCACACAGGCTTAGTTGCTCCACGGCATGTGAGATCTTCCCGGACCAGGGCTTGAAACTATGTCCCCTGCATTGGCAGATGGATTCTTAACCACTGTGCCACCAGGGAAGTCCCCCCCCATCTGGTTTTGATATCAGGGTGATGGTGGCTTCATAGAATGTCATTGGATGTATTCCTTAATCTTCAATCTTTTCGAAGAGTTTGAGAAGAATCAGTGTACGTTTTGCTTTGTATATTTGGTAGAATTTGCCTGTGAAACCATCTGATCCTGGATTTTTGTTGGTAAGGAGTTTTTGTAAATTACAGTTTCTATTTTGCTTGTAGTGATCAGTCTGTTCAAGTTATCTATTTCTTCTTGATTCAGTTTTGTTTGGCTGTAAAAAACAACATATATTTTTAAGTTATGTTAGCAGCTAAATACTTACCATGTATTAGACCACAAAGGAGCAAAGAAAAAAATATTAAAGTATTTTTTCAAATAGAAAAAGTATTGAAATATTTTTAAGAAATTGGGATAATAGTACTAGTTACAATAATGACAAATTGTTCTGAAATTAAACACTACTTTATCTAAGATGCATATCATATGCTTATCGTTTTACTGTTTTTAAATACATGGAATGTTTTCACCTTTCTAAAGTAATTATTTTATTTTACCTGTATATTGGGAAAAAATTTTAGTTGCACATAATATAAAAAATTACACTTTAATAGGAGACATTAATCCATTTACCTTTGCTGTAGTATTGAAAATACTTAGGTTTAGAGTTACCATGTTATTGAGTACCCTTATTTATTTATTTATTTATTTATTTATTTATTTTTTGCGGTACGCGGGCTTCTCACTGTTGTGGCTTCTCCTGTTGCGGAGCACAGGCTCCAGACGTGCAGGCTCAGCAGCCATGGCTCACGGGCCTAGCTGCTCCGCGGCATGTGGGATCTTCCCAGGCTGGAGCACGAACCCGCGTCCCCTGCATCGGCAGGCGGACTCTCAACCACTGCGCCACCAGGGAAGCCCTATTTATTTATTTTTAAAAAGACTTAATTTGGGGGAGGTATAAATTATTTATTTATTTATTTATTTTTAGCATCTTTATTGGACTATAATTGCTTTACAATGGTGTGTTAGTTTCTGCTGTATAACAAAGTGAATCAGCTATACATATAAATATATCCCGATTTCTCCTCCCTCTTGCATCTCCCTCCCACCCTCCGTTTCCCACCCCTCTAAGTGGTCACAAAGCACTGAGCTGATCTCCCCATGCTATGCAGCTGTTTCCTACTAGCTATCTATTTTACCTTTGGTAGTATATATAAGTTAATGCCACTCTCTCACTTCGTCCCGGCTTACCCTTCCCCCTCCCCATGTCCTCAAGTCCATTCTCTAGTGTGCGTCTGTATTCCTGTCCTGCCCGTAGTTTCTTCCCAACCATTTTTTTTTCTTTTTTTAGATTCCATATATATGGGTTAGCATACAGTATTTGTTTTTGTCTTTCTGACTTACTTCACTCTGTATGACAGACTCTGGGTCCATCCGCCTCACTATAAATAACTCAATTTCATTTATTTTTATGGCTGATAATATTCCATTTTATATTGAAGATGTGCAAAATCTTTTTTATCCATTCATCAGTTGATGGACACTTAGGTTGCTTCCATGTCCTGGCTATTGCAAATAAGAGTTGCAGTGAACATTGTGGAACATGATTCTTTTTGAATTATGGTTTTCTCCAGGTATATGCCCAGTAGTGGGATTGCTGTGTCATATGGTAGCTCTATTTTTAGTTTTTTAAGGAACCTCCATACTGTTCTCCATAGTGTCTGTGTATCAATTTACATTCCCACCAACGGTGCAAGAGGGTTCCCTTTTCTCCACACCTCTGCAGCATTTATTGTTTGTAGATTTTTTGAATGATGGCCATTCTTACCTGTGTGGGATGATACCTCATTGTAATTTTGATTTGCAATTCTCTAATGATCAGTGATGTTGAGCATTCTTTCATGTGTTTCCTGGCAATCTGTATATCTTCTTTGGAGAAATGTCTAATAGGTCTTCTGCCCATTTATGGATTGGCTTGTTTGTTTCTTTGATATTGAGCTGCAGGGGGTGCTTATAAAGTTTGGAGATTAATCCTTTGTCAGTTGCTTCATTGGCAAATATTTTCTCCCATTCTGGGGGTTGTCTTTTCATCTTGTTTACGTTTTCCTTTGCTGTGCAAAAGCTTTTAAGTCTCATTAGGTCCCATGTTTTTATTTTTATTTTTATTTTTATTTCCATTTCTCTAGGAGGTGGGTCAAAAAGGATCTTGCTGTGATTGATGTCATAGAGTGTTCTGCCTATGTTTTCCTCTAAGAATTTTATAGTGTCTGGCTTTACATTAAGTCTTGTATCCATTTTGAGTTTATTTTTGTGTATGGTGTTAGGGAGTCTTTTAATTTAATTCTTTTACCTGTAGCTGTCCAGTTTTCCCAGCACCACTTATTGAAGAGGCCGTGATTTCTCCATTCTATATTCTTGCCTCCTTTATCAAAAATAAGACCATATGTGTCTGGGTTGATCTCTGGGCTTTTTCTCCTGTTCCATTGATATATATTTCTGTTTTTGTGCCAGTACCATACTGTGTTGATTACTGTAGCTTTGTAGTATAGTCTGAAGTCAGGGATTCTGATTACTCCAGCTCTGTTTTTCTTCTCAAGATTGCTTTGGCTGTTCGGGGTCTTTTGTGTTTCCATACAAATTGGGAAATATTTTGTTGTAGTTTTCTGAAAAATGCCATTTGTATTTTGATAGGGATTGCATTGAATCTGTAGATTGCTTTGTGTAGTATAGTCATTTCACAGTGTTGATTCTTCCAATCCAAGAACATGGTATATCTCTCCACCTGTTTGTGTCATCTTTGATTTATTTCATCAGTGTCTTATAGTTTTCTGAGTAAAAGTCTTTTGTCTCCTTAGGTAGGTTTATTCCTAGGTATTTTATTCCTTTTGTTGCATGGGTAAATGGGAGTGTTTCCTTAATTTCTCTTTCAGACTTTTCATCTTTAGTGTATGGGAATGAAAGGGATATCTGTACATTAATTTTGTATCCTGCAGCCTTACAAACTTCATTGATTAACTCTAGTACATTTCTGGTAGCACCTTTAGGATTCTCTATATATAGTATCATGTCATCTAGTGGCAAACAGTGACAGCTTAACTTCTTCTTTTCCGAGTTGGATTCCTTTTATTTCTTTTTCTTATCTGATTGTTGTAGGTAAAAATTCCAAAAGTGTGTTGAATAATAGTGGTGAGAGTGGGCAACGTTGTCTTGTTTCTGATCTTAGTGGAAATGGTTTCACTTTTTCACCATTGAGAACAATGATGACTGTGGGTTTGTCATATATGGCCTTTACTATGTTGAGGAAAGTTCCCTCTATGCCTGCTTTCTAGAGGTTTATCATAAATGGCTGTTTAATATTGTCGAAAGCATTTTCTGCATGTATTGAGATGATCATATGGTTTTTATCCTTCAGGTTTTTTAATATGGTGGATCACATTGATTTGCATGTATTGAAGAATCCTTGCATCACTGGGATAAACCCAGCTTGATTATGGTGTATGATCCTTTTAATGTGCTGTTGGATTCTTTTTGCTAGTATTTTGCTGAGAATTTTTGCATGTATGTTCATCAGTAATATTGGCCTGTAGTTTTCATTATTTGTGACATCTTTGTCTGGTTTTGGTATCAGGGAGATGGTGGTCTCATAGAATAAGTTTGGGAGTGTTCCTCCCTCTGCTATATTTTGGAAGAGTTTGAGAAGGTCAGGTGTTAACTCTTCTCTAAATATTTGATAGAATTTGCCTTTGAAGCCATCTGGTCCTGGGCTTTTGTTTGTTGGAAGATTTTAATGAAAGTCTCAATTTCAGTGCTTCGGATTGGTTTGTTCATAGTTTCTATTTCTTCCTGGTTCAGTCTTGGAAGTTTGTGCTTTTCTAAGAATTTGTCCATTTCTTCCAGGTTGTCCATTTTACTGGCATATAGTTGCTTGCAGTAACCTCTCATAATCCTTTGTATTTCTGCAGTGTCAGTTGTTACTTCTCCTTTTTCATTTGTAATTTTATTGATTTGAGTTTTCTCCCTTTTTTTCTTGATGACTCTGGCTAATGGTTTTATCACTTTTGTTTATCTTCTCAAAGAATCAGCTTTTAGTTTTTTTGATCTTTGCTGTTGTTTCCTTCATTTCTTTTTCATTTATTTCTGATCTGACTGTTATGATTTCTTTCCTCTGCTGACTTTGGGTGTTTTTTTTTCTTTCTTTCTCTAATTGCTTTAGGTGTAAGTTTAGCTTGTTTATTTGAGATGTTTCTTGTTTCGTGAGGCAGGAGTGTATTGCTATAAATTTCCCTCTTAGAACTGCTTTTGCTGCATCCCATAGGTTTGGGGTCGTCATGTTTTCATTGCCATTTGTTTCTAGGTATTTTTTAATTTCCTCTTTGATTTCTTCAGTGATCTCTTGGTTATAAAGTAGTGTATTGTTTAGCGTCCATGTGGTTGTATTCTTTTACAGATTTTTTCCTGTAATTGATATCTATTCTGATAGCATTGTCGGAAAAGATACATGATACAATTTCAATTTTCTTAAATTTACCAATGCTTGATTTGTGACCCAAGATATGATCTATCCTGAAGAATGTTCCTCAAACACTTGAGAAAGAGTGTATTTTGTTGTTTTTGGATGGAATGTCCTATAAATATCAATTAAGTCCATCTTGTTTAATGTATCATTTAAAGCTTGTGTTTCCTTATTTATTTTCATTTTGGATGATCTGTTCATTGGTGAAAGAGGGGTGTTAAAGTCCCCTACTACGATTGTGTTACCTTCGATTTCCCCTTTTATGGCTGTTAGCCTTTTCCTTATGTATGGAGGTGCTCCTATATTGGGTGCATAAATATGTACAATTGTTATGTCTTCTTCTTAGGTTGATCCCTTGATGATTATGTAGTGTCCTTCTTTGTCTCCTGTAATAGTCTTTATTTTAAAGTCTCTTTTTTCTGATATGAAAATTGCTACTCTAGCTTTCTTCTGATTTCCATTTGCATGGAATATTTTATTCCATCCCCTCACTTTCAGTCTGTATGTGTCCCTAGGTCTGAAGTGGGTCTCTTGTAGACCGCATATATACCGGTCGTGTTTTCAGATCCATTCAGCCAGTCTATGTCTTTTGGTTGGAGCATTTAATCCATTTACATTTAAGGTAATTATTGATATGTATGTTCTTATTACCATTTTCTTAATTGTTTTGGGTTTGTTATTGTACGTCTTTTCCTTCTCTTGTGTTTCCTGCCTAGAGAAGTTCCTTTAGCATTTGTTGTAAAGCTGGTTTGGTGGTGCTGCATTCTCTTAGATTTTGCTTGTCTGTAAAGGTTTTAGTTTCTCTGTCGAATCTGAATGAGATCCTTGCTGGGTAGAGTAATCTTGGTTGTAGCTTTTCCCCTTTCTTCACTTTAAATATGTCCTGCCTGTCCCTTCTGGCTTGCAGAGTTTCTGCTGAAAGATCAGCTGTTAACCTTATGGGGATTCCCTTGTATGTTATTTGTTGTTTTTCCCTTGCTGCTTTTAATATTATTTCTTTGCATTTAATTTTTGATAGTTTGATTAATATATGTTTTGGCATGTTTCTCCTTGGGTGTATCTTGTATGGGACTCTCTGCACTTTCTGGACTTGATTAACGATTTCCTTTCACATATTAGCGAAGTTTTCAACTATAATCTCTTCAAATATTTTCTCTGTCTCTTTCTTTTTGTCTTCTACTTCTGTGACCCCTATATTCGAATGTTGGTGTGTTTAACATTGTCCCAGAAGTGTCTCAGATTGTCCTCAATTCTTTTCATTCTTTTTTCTTTATTCTGCTCTGTGGTAGTTATTTCCAGTATTTTATCTTCCAGGTCATTTATCCATTCTTCTGCCTCAGTTATTCTGCTATTGTTTCCTTCTAGAAAATTTTTAATTCCATTTACTGTGTTGTTCATCATTGTTTGTTTGCTCTTTAGTTCTTCTAGGCCCTTGTTAAACATGTCTTGTATATTCTCCATTCCAGTTCCAAGATTTGGGATCATATTTAGTATCATTACTCTGAATTCTTTTTCAGGTAGGCTGCCTATTTCCTCTACATTTGTTTGGTCTGGTGGGTTTTTACCTTGTTCCTTCATCTGCTCTGTGTTTCTCTGTCTTCTCATTTGGCTTTGTGGACGGTGTTTGGGGTCTCCTTTACGCAGGCTGAAGATTCGTAGTTCCCGTTGTTTTTGGTGTCTGCCCCCAGTGGCTAAGGTTGGTTCAGTGGGTTGTGTATGCTTTCTGGTGGAGGTGCCTGTGTTCTGGTGGGTTTGTCTGGATCTTGTCTTTCTGTTGGGCAGGTCCGCATCCGGTGTTGTGTTTTGGGGTGTCTGTGACCTATTATGATTTTAGGCAGCCTCTCTGATAATTGGTGGGCATGCATTCCTGTCTTGCTAGTTGTTTTGCATTGGATGTCCAGCATGGGATCTTACTGGTCTTTGAGTGGAGCTGGGTCTTAGCATTGAGATGGATATCTCTGGGAGGCTTTCGCCGTTTTGATATTACAAGGTGCCCAAGGTCTCTGGTAGACCAATATTCTGAACTCTGCTCTCCCAACTCAGAGGCACAGGCCTGACACCCGGCTGGAGCACCAAGTCCCTCTCAGCCACACAGCTGGGGGTGAGAGCAAGAGCTAGCTTTAGTACATCTCAAAGAACACCAATGAGATTCACTCACCATTTTCTCTCCATCAGTGAAGAAAACAAAATTCAGTGTTCGGTGAGTCAGCCACCTTGGTAGCCAGCCTCCAAGAAGGCCCTAATCATGCCCTAATTATCTCCCAGTCATCATGCACCTGTGTGCCTCCTCACAGTTGAAAAGGGCTGATGTTTTAACGAATAAGACATTGCAGAAATGACAAAGTGCAGCTTCCAAAGGTATAAAAGATATTGGAGCTTCTGCTTTGGTTTCTGCTAGATCACTCATCCTGGGGTAAGCCAGCTGCCATGGCATGAGGACACTCAAGCAGCCCTAAGGAGAGATTCATGTGGCAAGGAGCTGAGGCCTCTTACTTACAGCCACATGAGTGAGTCATCTCACAAGTCACAATACTTAATTTTATTTATTTATGATTGTGTTGGGTCTTTGATGCTGCACAGGGTTTCTCTAGTTGTGTCGAGCAGGGGCTACTCATCATGGTGGTGCATGGGTTTCTCCTTGCTGTGGTTTCTCTTCTTGTGGAGTATGGGCTCTAGGTGCATGGACTTCAGTAGTTGTGTCATGCAGGCTCAGTAGTTGTTGCTTGCAGGCTCTAGAACGCAGGCCAGGTAGTCGTGGCACACGGGCTTCGTTGCTCTACAGCCTGTGGGATCTTCCCAGACCAGGGATTGAACCCCTGTCCCCTGCATTGGCAGGCAAATTCTTACCCACTGAGCTACCCGGGAAGTCCAGTGTGCTCTTTTTTAAACCTAGTCTGTTTTCATTCTTTTCTCTCTTAACTGTTCTCTATTAAATAAAAAAAATACTCCTTTCTACCCCTCCTCTTTGAGGGTGATGTATGAAGAAGTATGTCTTATTTATTAATCTGAAATTTTCACCTTACTTTTAAGAAGTAATCACAATGTCAAGTATTTAATACCTTTCACTTCCACCTTGGAAAGCATGGATATTAAAGTGCTAATATAATTACCTTCCCTAGTCTATCATTTTTACTTTTTGTTATGTATAAAAAACAACTAAAAATATGCTTGTAAGGAAATGACAAATTTCAGAAAATTCAGAATCTGCATACACTCTATACATAGCTTCTAGATACAGACACAGAAAATTGCCAGATACTCAGAGCCCCCCTTGTCCAATTCTAGTGACTCCCCTTAAGGTTTAATATTGTTCTGGTATCTAACAAAAAGATCACTTTACCTGTATTTTGTATTTTATATAAATGTAATGGCACAGTAAAATCACTTTTGGATTGGGCTTTTTTATTTTGTTTATGAATACGCCTATATGGTTGCCTGTTGTTGTTGTCATGCACTGACACTGTTGCATAGGATTCCATAGTGTAAATATTTAACTATTAATCAATTTTTTCCAAAATGTATTACAATATGAGTGATTTTCAGTTTGGGTCTATTGAGAATTGCACTGGTATATACATACTAGAACTTGAGCTTTGGTGGTATGTGTATAAATTATTGTTCAATATACATGTAGTAGTAAAATTTTTGACTCATAGCTTTCATCTGTTTATCTTTTTAGATATTTCTAAATATTTTCAAAACATTTGTATGATTTTTCATCCTCAGCAGCAGTGAATGAGATTCAAGGATTACACACATTCTTGTCAAACTTGATAATACCTGTCATTTTCATTTGAACTTTCTGGTTGGTGAGTGATAATTCCAGGTATGACTTTTTTGCATTTAATTGACTACTAAGAAGCCAAGCATCTTTTGATATGTTTACTTAACGTTCTGTACTCTCTTTCTTGAAATATCTTTTGGTATATTTTTCCCATCTTTGCTATTACATTATCTTCTCATTGAAGACTTTTTTTTTTTAACATCTGAAGACTTCTTATTTAGGAGTTTTAAATATATACTTGATATAAATTCTTCTCTCTTTCTGTCTCTCCTCTTTCTTTAGATGAGTGTCAGTTTTTAATGTTAATAACATCTAATTTGTTATTTTCCTCTATTTAGTCTTATTTCTATTTATTTATGTAATCTTCTTATCTGTTGCAGAACACATTATATATTCTAAACCACAAATATGTTTTCATTTCTTCAATAAATCTAATTGTTAAGCTTTAAATTTAAGTTAACTTTCTGAACTAAATATGTTGTATCGTAGTGAGCATTAATTTGTCTATGACAGCTGAAAGGTTACATTTATTCAGAAAATGTTGTATTCAGCTTTCTTTTCATTTGCTCCTACTTCTCATTAATTCACAGAGGTAAACATCACTTCATCCATGGATCTGACTTTTCTTGACTTCTCATGGTCATTCTCATTAATTCTTCTTGCCTCATGAAATCTTTAGGCATTGCATTATTCCACAAAAGCAAAAAGCTTCCTTGGGCCTTTTTCCTCAGAAGATTGATTATTCCCACATTTTAAATGGGAGATTGCAATAAGTTAGGAGAAAATGCCACAGGGGTCTCTCTCTTTTTTTTTTTCTTTCACATCTTGTATCAGCCTCTGCTTGCACTCTGTGTTCAAAGATTTTTGTACAACACATTGATAGAAGTGCCAGGTGTTTCTCTCCTTGGGGCAAAAGACAGATTAATTACCTGACAAATAAAATAAAGACAGTGTCTTTCTCTGTTCAAATGTTGGAAAGGATTGCTTGCATCCTAATTTAAAAGTTTCAGGTGAGTGAAGCTTAAGATTCCAAAGCTTTAATCCATATTTGCACCATGCACAGCATCCAACAGGACTGCTTTACATAACCCCATGAGACTTTTGTGTGCAAGTGAAATAGATAAAAATATAAAACTATTGCTGTCTTTTTGGGTCATAAAAGAGATTTTTTGTCTCATTTTAAGTATTTTTTTTTCCTAAAATCCAAAAACGTGTCAGGCTAAAATATTGGAATTTCAAACATGGTAAAACCCCTTTTGAACGATGCGAAGTGAGACTTCTTTGTAGTACTGATTTGCATTGCCCACTTGCTTGGTTGGCCAAAAAGGGCCTACGCGTTTTTTCCTGAATATATTCAGGAAAAAAAAACGTACGCCCTTTTTGGCCAACTGCATCATTGTCGAAGTTCTGCCGCTTTTCATGTGCTTTAAAGGCGACTCCGATCTACCTCTTGAAAACGGTTTCCTGCAATTCTGCCTTGTTTTCAAATCCTCTTCGTTGCCTTACCTCAATAAGGTACGAAAGTTATCATTTATTATCCTGCAGGTTTGTGAATTTTAGTGCCTCTGAGATCCATTTTTCAACTCGCCTTTTTGGGAGCTGGCCTCCAAACCGCAGGATTGCTTCAGGCCCTATTCTGGTTCCGGGGGGCAGGCAGAGCCTTTGGTTAATTTCTCTTCCTGATTGGAAATTAGAGTGACATGTGTCTGTCCAAACACCTAGAGCTGATCTCTCATTGGTTCCCCCTCTACCCGTTCAACCTCTGGACAAATTGCAAACTGTACGAAACAGGAGGTTAAAGGTGCTGATTCTCCAAGTGGGGAGATTGTTGGTAAAGCAGCTGGAATGGCGAACCTGAGCACCACGTGATGAAAAATGAGGTGCGTTTTAGAAACGTTTCCTGATCATATGGTGTACCATCCTCTGGGTTTCCCATGCATGTTTTAGCTGTAGGAAGATTCCCTTGAACCTGGAGATTTCTGACCCATGGAATGGGTAGCACGCAGTATTACTTTAAAGGGTCTGCATTTGCTCACGCAACCTCACCAATCCGGTCGCCCTCAAGAGTGTCCAGCCTTATGTCTCTTCCAGCTGTGGGTCTAGATGTGGTCAATCCAGGTTGCATCACAGCCACTGAACGAATTTTGTAAGAAATTCTCTCTCTTCCAGCTGTGGGTCTAGATGTGGTCAATCCAGGTTGCATCACAGCCACTGAACGAATTTTGTAAGAATTTCTCTCTCTTTCACTATCTTTGCTTTTTTTTGTAATTTGTATTTATAATGGGATTTAGCTGATTTTCAATGCTGTGTTTGTGCCCCTTTACACCCACTATATTTGCTTACCAAGAAATATCAATAAATACTTTTTAAGATTCTTACTATGCGGATATATTCTTCTGTGGTGAATAAGGTGTGTTGAGTCCAGTTCACTGAGCAATGAGTAGGTCTTTTCTATTACATATTTGGTTGATGGAACAGTATCTGTGCTAATTTCAAACTATTGTTTTATGCATCACCCCACCTCACCTTTCCCCTTAAGCAGCCATAAGTGTGTTTTCTAAATGTGTGACTCTGTTCTGTTTTGTAATTTAGTTCATGTAGCGATTTTTACATTCCGTCTATAACTGATATCTTATGGTAAGTTTCTTTATCTGTGTGACGTATTTCTCTTAGAATCATCGTACCTAAATCCACTCATTATGCTGCTACAGCCTTAGGACATTGATTTCATGGCTGAGTGATATTCCATTGTACATAAGTACTACAACTTGTTTATCCATTTTTCTCTTTCATGAGATACTTAAGGTGTACCCGAGTCGAGGATTTTGTGAACACAGCAGCCCTAAAATTTGGGGTGCCTGTGTCCTGTCGATTTTTGGTTTTCTCAAGATATAAGCCCATGAGTGGAAGTGCCCTGTGCTCTGTAGCTCTGTTTTTTAGATGTTTTAGGAAACACCATACAATTTTCGAGAGTGGCCGTTGGCAATTTATATCACGCCCATCAGCGTAAAAATGCTCCCTTTTCTCCTTGACTTGCCCTGCATTTCTGGTTTTTACACTTTTTCAGCATGGCCCTTTTGACCAATGCCTAGTGAGACTTCTTTGCAGTGTTGATTTGCATTGCCCGCTTGTTTAGTTGGCCAAAAAGCGTGAATGCGTTTTTTCCTGAATATATTCAGGTGCTCACCAGGGCATGTAGCAGGTGTGGGTGAGTGTCACGTAGCGCACACCCAGCGCATAGAAGGTACGCAAGATGGAGAGGCTACTGTCCAGTGAGTGGCCGCCCTCCACACCAGTAAGGCAAGCCAACTTCCGGGTATTGTTGAGAGCTGGGGGCATGTAGGTCAGATGATCATTTTCAGAGGCAGGGGTAGCTTACTGAAGTCCCTAACACCCACTACCACCAGTCTGTTTACCTTTTTTTTTGGCCGTGCCACGCAGCATGAGGGCTCTTAGTTCCCCCACTGGGGATCAAACCCGACCCCCCCCTGCAGTGGAAGCGTGGAGTCTTAACCTCTAGACTACCAGGGAAGTCCCCCGTCTACCTTTAACTGAGGTCACAAGCTCCAGCTCAGAATAGGAGGCACACATGAGGCGGATGAGGTCAATTTGTTCCAGGGTGAGGTGCACAGCATCCCGTTCGTGGGTCTGGCATGGGACGTAGGCTGACCAGAACTGAGGGAATGACAGGGCTTAGTTTGGGCTTTGGAACTCCTTGGGCTTCTCATAGCCTCCTCAGCTGGCACAGCACTTACTGTGCCCAGAAGTCACATGTAATGCGTTGCTTTTTCTGTGGTACTTGGAAGCCCGTCAGGTGGGCTCACTGTGACCCCTGTAGCCCCCAGCATCCATGGCATGGCACTTTCTAGGTCACTATGGTAACTTCGTTCCAATGTGACTAACCTGTGGTCTCTGTGGCCCCCAAACTGCCCCACATTCCCCAGCAGCCATGGTGGCACCTTGTGTGTCCCTTTGGTACCTGGCCACCCACGAGACCATCTTTCAGCCTGTCCAAGCTGGTCTAGCCATGGCTGAAATTGCGCAGATTAACATGCTATAGCCCATTGTGGTAAAACTGCCTCAGGACCAGGGGCATGTTGTTGTGGCTGGAGGGAGGTCAAGGCGAATGGGTGGGCTCCTTAGGTCTTGGGATCGGGCAGGACACATTGCCTGGCCTGGGCCAGCCTGGGGGGTCCCCCACCTCACACTGTCACACAGACTATACTAGGAGCAGCTGAGGCCTGGGAGGGGATGACAGAGAAGGGGAAGGGCATCCATCCATAGATGATGGAGAGGACATCCAGGGGTGGTGTGAGGGAGCCTCCCCACTAGCGCTACATGCTCCAGACCTCCTCCCCTGCCCAGGGCCAGGCTAGGCCCCCACCGGCCCCCAGCAGCCCGCACACACTGCAGCCACCCTTCCACAAGCGGGAAGTCCCGCATCAGGGCCCGCGTGCGCTCCCTCGGACTTGGGGTGCTGGAGGTGCCCAGCGTGGTCTGCACAAGGGTTACCGATCACAGCAGCAGACCCAGCAGGAGCAGCAGGCACAGCAGAGGCCGCTGGCTGCGTGCACGGGGACCTTCAAGGCCCCCGGGCCGCAAGCTGCGCAGGGCAAGGCAGGCGGGCAGAGGCGGGTCTGAGAGGGGCGGGCGATGGGGTTCTGCCCGTCGACACAGGCCACCCAGCGGCGCGGCCTCGCGAGGGGGGCGGGGTGAGGGAGGGGATACAGAGTCACAGGACCCTGCGACCCGTGTGCGGAGAGCCGCGATCCGGGAAGCCCGGCAGCCACAGGGCGGCACTGCCCTCCCGCCCCCTGCTCAGAGGCAGCTCCCGCGGGCTAAGCTGGCCTCTGCTGAGAGCCCACTCGCCTCCCATCGCGGGTTCCCTCCGCCCCCGCCCCTCTTCCCACACCCACTGCTCCGAGGGGGCGCCCTAGGTTGCTCTCCCCCGCCTCTAACCTTCCTGTCCAAGCTGGGGTGCTTCTCTCAGAGGGCCACCTGCAGCCCGTGGCCTCCCGGGAGCACACCTCGTCCCCATCTGCCTGCAGCCGGCCCCGCCCACCCCGAGGGCTGCGTGCGAGGGTCTCTGTGGCCACAAGTGCTCTGGGCTCCCGGTTTCCCGGGACTGGGCCATGGGGGCTGGTGTGGAGGAAGAGATAGTTTCTGGAAATGGCGGGGGTAACCTTGTGAGCTCTGGATTCAGGAGGGGGCCCTCTGCCCCCGACCTTCTCTCTCCTCCTACTTGACTCCCCAACCTGCATGACCATTCTCTGGGGACTTGAACCAGCGCCTGGGAACTATCAGGAGCCTCCCCCACTTCTGTCAGCCAGCCCCAGGAGAGCGCCCTCAGGAGTTGCTACACCTCCCCAGGGCCTGAATAGAGGGACTTTTGGGATGTGAACTGAACAACCTTCTGGGGAGAGTCAACACCCTTTTACTCAACAGAGCAGGAACTCAGTCAGTAGGCTATTTGTGTGGAAGGAAATGAAGTCGCTTCCATGGCAGAAGAGCCCCCGCCGCAGCAACCTTCGTCCCAGAGCTGCTGGCTGACCTTCTGGCCAGGATCCCTCCTACCTCAGCGTGAAAGGCCCAGCCTCGTGGAGAAGTGTAGGTTCTGAAGAAAGACCTGGCACCTGGGTTCTGCTGCTACACTTGCCTTATCTCGTGACCCTTGTGGCTCTAGCTTTCCCAGAAACCTCAAGGGCTAAGTGCCTGTGCTTGCTCAGAGGCCGCACGCCATTCCCCATTTCCAGCCTCAGGCCCTCCCGCTAGCTGCCTCCTCTAGGGACCCCCTCCCCCCAACACACACACACACACACACACACACACACACACACACTGGGGATGTGCCTTCTCACAGCAGCTCAACCACTGAGATGATTTAGGGACTGTGCCCAAACTCCTGCATCCCCAGCCTCTCAAGTTTTTGCTCTGATCCCTGGCACCCCCTGGAGCTGTTCCACCTTTGGAATCTTTCCCAGGTGGCAGGAGTGCCTAGCACAGGGGTAGTGACCTAAGTCTGAGCACTGGCGACCCTACAAATCTGTTACAGAAAAACATTTTATTGAGCAGTAAGGGACCCCACTGGGGACAGAAAAGGCTGGCAATAAAGGAGCATGTGAACCTCGGGGCGGGGTGCGTGCTGCTTGACTCTCCATCCTGTTCTTGCTTCAGGGAGCAGGGCTTCCTGGGCCTCTCTATCCTGCCTCCTGAGACCCCAGGCAGGAGGCTCTTTGGGAAGCCACAGATTGCTGCTTTCAGTTTCAAAAAGCCCAGCTCCCCACTGGTTTGTGGTGGTGGCCGCTGACAATGGCTCAGGGCAGAAGCCCATGTGGTAGACTGCTAAGGCTTCTCTGCACCCTGTCTCTGCTCCTGCATCCTCCTCGGCTCGCAGAGTGCAGACTTCACTTTCTCCAGCTCACAAAGGGGCCCGTGAGGATTGAGCAGAGGAATGCCAGGTTTTCTTCCAGGCCAGCTTCCGCCCTGGGATGTTCAGGGCAGACTCTCATTTCAAACCTCACTTTCTGAGGCTCCTGGCTTATGGCCATTGAGTGTGCAGGGAGGCTCCTGGCTGAGGAAGGCTCAGACAGAACGACGCAGGTTCTAATCTGTGGTAGTGGGCAGTGGGGGTGGGCGGGAGGGGTCACTGCAGGAAGAGGCATTCGCTGTCTTAGGCAGTTAAACCATTGCCCTGTCTTCAGAATGGTTCAGCCAGCAAGAGTCTGTGGAGTCCGCCTCCTGGCACCGGATTTTGGGTCTGGAGCAACCGAGATCTTCGTCCGACTCTTCCGGAGCGTGCTTTCTCTCGGGAGCACATCTGGGGACTGGCTTCTCGGCTTCCGCCTTTGCTGGCGTGGCCAAAGGAGCATCCCCGTAGGCCCGGTAGCCACCAACCAGGCAGTATGTCTCCCCATGCCGGCCCAACTGCGTTTCTCCACACCCTCGGTTGAGGACATGGTAGTGACCAGGTTTAGGAGGAGAAATGGGAGCCACAGCTGCTGCAAAGAAAAGCAGAACTGATCAGTCACTTCTGCTGTACACAGTCTCCTGCCAGAATTTCCCTCTCTCATGTCTCTCCCAGTTTCTGGCTGAAGACCTTTAATCTACTTGACATCCAAAACACAGACTTGGCCCATCACCTCTATGAGTCCCTAGAAAAGGGACACTGGCTGCAAAAGCAATTCCTAGAGCCTACGGCTGCATCAGGTGAGGTAGTCTCTTCACCGTTGCCAGGGAAAACAGTAGAACCCAAAAGAAATTGCAATCATGATCCTCTCCATCTCTCCCTTCCACAACAGAGAAAACATTTCTTGCAGTGTGTCACTTCTGAGGCTTTAATGGAAACGTCTTTCAAGTTTTGGAAAAAGATAATCTAATATAAATAGGTTAAGGACCCCCTCCCACTTTGGCAACCCCTCTTGGGCCCCATTTATAATGCCTGTTACAACCACACTGAACTCTAGCCCTCTGATACTTTTATCTAGATTAGAACAAGGCCAAATACTGAGGCAGAGTGATCAGGAGACTCAGAACCGGGTTCTGGGTACCAAGTGTAGGCTCACATCCACCCAGCCTCCTGGGACACCATCTGCTCAGCCCTCCAGTCTCACTAGCACTTCATCACCCCCCTTGGTTCTTCCGGTATTCCCATGAATATGGCACCACCCTCTCCCCTAGTACTCAGCAGCTCTGTATGGGATGTGTCTGAGGGGACCGATATAGATGTGTACATGACAGCACAGAGGTACCTGGGTTTGAAGGTGTGGTTCAAGAGTGGCCCTCTTCCTCAAACTCCGTTTACTATCTGCCAACAAAAATGCACTTGCCTTTTGCTAAGAGGCCAATCAGGAAAGGGTCTGAATGGAAGCATCCTGTAGCCCAAAGCGGAAGGCAACATTTATAAAGATCAGAAGCTTCCTGAACACTAGTTCAGGGATGACCTTTCACTTGTCCTCAGCAGTGAGCACTGTGGGACCCTGAAGGTGTCCCAGGTCACTGGTATTACTTACAGCTGGGAAAGTGCTGAGGTTTACGTAGTGGGCACGCCCCACAGGAACATGTGGCAGCCAGGTGAGGTTGTGTGTACACCATGCCTCTTCTACAGATGCCCGGTCTCGGTGTACCTGCTGCACTGCCCAGCCAGGGAACAGAGCACAGGTTTGAGTAAATATAGACGATCCGGTCAGACATTCTCTCTCAGACAACCAAAGAGATTGGTATCTGGTGGAGAACTGGTAGGGAAGTTTCTCTGAGGGCAGCACGTTTCCATAGTTACGCTGCCATGGAAATTTTGAGAAGGCCTGTGAGGTCATCACTACCCAGTGAGGTCATAATAAGGAACCTGTGACTTGCGGTCAGGCTTCAGGAGGAGGGGCAGTTTTGTGGAGGAGAGCAGGGTGGAGGCAGAGGTACTCTGCCTGGTCCCTCACACCTGGGCCTCCCCGCCCATGCCCTAGTCTAGTAGACACCCCACGTGGGGCGTGCAGGTGGGCTGGTACAGCCCCAGGGGCCCCAGGAGGGCAAGAGAGACCCACATTCTGAAACTGGCTTGAGAGGCAAGATTAACGTTAAGAGACAGCTAGGTTGTATGGCACTGACCCTAAGAGGCAGAGAATTGTGTGGACTGGGGAATCAGGGGAGGCTCCTTGGCAGTGGGCCTGAAGGACAAGTGAGATTTGGACCCATGGGGAAGAGAGGGAAGACATTCCAGTTTGGAAGAATACAAGCAAAGACACACTCTTCTCGGCCTTGTCCTGCCCCAAATATAAATTCATAGAACCCTCACATTTTTACACCTGAGGGCTTAGAAAAACCAAGATGTTAAGGAGCCTACCCAGTGTTACACAGCTAGTGGAGAGGGGTTCTGCTCAATGGTTACGTTCATGTCGGGGCTCCGGATTTACAGCTGATAGGAATGTGAGGACGAGCTCATGCCGTTTCAAACATTTCCAAGTGATACTGAGAGAGATGTTAAAGGTGCAAACTGAGGGTGCTGAATGACCTCACAAAGTGGGAATGGTGGGCCCATTTTAATATGAAATTCAAAACAAATTCATGACAAAAGGACACAATACAAAATGACAACGTAATCATTCCACTCCCCTCTCCCCTAGAAGTAAAAATCATTACAATCCTCTCTCTCTCCACCATGAAAGGATGAGAGAAAGGCTCAGCAGCAGCCCCCGTGAAAATCACGGTCAACACTGTGAAGAGGGGTTAGTAAGACAACTTGGTCCGACTCAGAGAAGGAAAGAGACAACTCTGCCCTTAGCCTGATCAGGCCCACAGGAAGGAACCACATTTGGGGCAGCTTTTGATAGTGTGGCAATGAGAGAGAACCTTCTTTAGGAGGGGACTCCCTGTTGCCGACCTTGAAAAAGCAAAGATGGGACCTTCGTTTACTGGGGCTGTTGCAGAGGGGATGTGCCCTGGAGGTAGAGACTGCTTGGACTACCCTTTTAGAGGTTGGGCCACCCTGGTCGAGAACCACAGCACCTTCTGTCCCTAAACTGCTTGAATCAGTGGGTGCCCGTTAGGACAGACGAAGTCAGGCCTCATTGGAGCAGACTGCCTTTGGGAGTGGTAGAAGGTAAATGTGAAGGGGAATGCTCGCTCTGGCGGAGGTTTGTCACGGCAGGTGGGCCAGCATGAGACCATTCAGAATCTCCAAGGCTCCGGAGATTACCTGGCTGGGAGCATCCCTCTGATGTGGTGTGGGGACTCCTACCTTAACAGGACCTGGCTGGGCATCCGGGGGAGGCAGAATAAACGGTTTATGAACTTAAGAGAGCGAGCGAATCACCTGGGGGTTCCCCCAAACCACTTAAAAGGCCTTGTACCCGGAGTCTTGAGCCAACCCTCAGAAAACTTATCTAGACCTGGAGTAGGGCTCAGGAAGCTGCACTTTTCATAAGCTTCCTGGGCAGTCCCACCACAGCGGTCCATGGATAGAGAGACCAAATTATTGTGTATTCTCGGTTGCTTTTGGGAGTCAAAGTGGGCAATATTAAAAACTGCAGCAGGCATATGTATAAACAGGGGATATTCAAGGCAAGCAGAGGTGTATAGTTATTCTATGCATGAATCAGATTTGAGAAGAGCTAGCCTGGTGGTTAAAGAACACAACCCTGAGGACAGACAAACCAGATTCTTTCCTACTGACTTGTGTGATTTTGACCAAGTTCTTTTATCCTTCTGACTGTTTCTTCATATGGAAAAGAGCTATGACTGTACATTTAGCACAATATTCTCTTTCGGCAAAGGTTGCTCTGGGTCCATTTGTGTTCTCTGCAACTTAACCCTTTCCAGTGCGCAAGCATTTTTAAGTTGTTTGGTGAAGTATTACATTTGACTTTCAACAGTTCATTACTTTGGGCAAAGCTTATATAATGCTGCAGAGACTAGAACCTATGCAGAGATAGTGGCAGGATGTTATAAGCTTATTCTGGTTTATAAAAAAGTTTAACCTTTTCTTCTCTTCCTCCACCTGCCACCAAGAGATGAGAAAGAAGACAGAGCCTGGAAATGCACACCAAGCAATATTTCTGTGTCAGTTTGCCTTTTATTCCTCTGCCAGTACTTCCCAGAGAGATTTCACCAAAAGTGCTTAAGCTTGCCATGGCCATTGTTGTGAAGAAAATTTCTCTTTATTGCTAGTCACATCCCCTTTTCCTTCTCCTGGAGGCTTAATGGATGTTTGGGGGCAGGAAACAAAATTTAAACTAAAACATCAATTGAAAGAGCCTTCGTCCTAAGTGTGGTAGTTTGGAGTGTGAATCTTCTCAGGGTCTACTGAATTCTGCCCCAGTGGAAACTGTTATTAAGGGGAACCCATAGAAACATCGCTTATTGTTAGAAACCATGACATAATACAGAGCCAAGATCGACATTATTCTTCACGTGAAAGACTACAGAGAGCCAAGCTCAGTAGTTCACCCTCAAGTGTTGGCCAGCAACTTACCTTTTGAAGTCAGACAGCAGCCCGGGTCCTCAGAAGGTGACTAGGCAGCCCAGAGCACCCTACTGACAAGTGTGCTCACCCATCCAGCACAGAGGGAAAGGTCCCTGTTATGGCATCATATATAAGCCCGCTGCAATAAGGTTTGCTGGTGCAAAGGCTCTCTCACTGAGGACCCCAGTCCTGGAAGGCTTCTCCTCTGGCAAGCTGCCAGTTCAATCTTCTGAGCCAGGCTCACGTCCCAGGGATGGGTCACAAAGCTGATGACAGTGACTGGCACCTCGATCCCCACCCGGCCCACCCTCCCTGCTCTGTGGATGTAGTCTTGCAGGGTGAGAGGGAAATCATAATTGATGACTAGCTCCACCTGGGTGCTGTCCAGGCCCTGAGAGGCGATGTCTGTGCAGAGAAGAATGTCTCGGGAGCCCTTCTGGAAGGACTGGAAGATGCCTGCTCTCATTGAGGCTGACATTTGTCCCTGCAGTCTTAAGTGTTGGATTTTGTGGTCATCCAGAATATATACCCCAGCCAGTTCACAGTGCTGTAGCAATTACAGAACACCAGAACAGTTCCTGTGGCGCCAGTCCTATATGCTCTGTCATGCTGCCTAAGGATCTGTACCAACCCAGTCACCTTCTCTGTTCCCTTCAGCCTCATGAATGTCTGTCTGACATGAGGCATGATGCAGTGGAGCTTGTCACTGGTAACGGGGGTTAGAGAGTCTAAGCTGGCAACTTTACTCAGCAGCTGGCCTACACCTTCGGGAAATGTGGCACCCACCAGCACTAACTGAGCTTTGGGATTGAAGGGGTCTTTTATGTCAGCTGAGCCTTCTGCTATATGGCTCCCCTCCAAGATGTAATCCACCAGTTCCAGGAAGATTTCATCCAACAGCATATCTGTATCATCCAACACCAAGAAGGAGAGCTGCTCCAGGCTGATCAGTTGAGTTTTCAGGGCCTTCCACAGAGCCCCCGGAGTGGCCACCAGAATATCTGCTGGAGGTTGTTTGGACAGTTGCAGCCTGATCCTCCTCATGCCATGGCCTCCCCCTAACTCCCGCACCTGGAGGTCCAAGGAGCTGCCCAAGGCCTGGGCCACGGCACGCACCAGTTCGGCTAATTCTCGAGAAGGCACAAGAACCAGGCCTCGAGGAGCAGGGACACGACAGGGGTCCAGGCTTGGCTGGCCCAACAGCCATTGAAGGAGAGGTAGCATGTAGCTGAGAGTTTTGCCACTGCTGGTTTCTGCGGCGCAGAGAATGTGGCGGCCGCGAAGAAGTGGGGGAATGGTACTCGACTGCACGTTTGTGGGCCGAACAACTTCGGGAGCAGCCTCCTGTAGCGCGCTCAGAACGGGGAGCTACAGACACACTTCAGTGCAGCTGCCCTTGGGCGAAAGGTTCCGCAGCGCTGGAGCCTCATGTTGCGCGCACTCGATGGAGAAATGGTCCGCGTGGGTGCACCGATTCCTCCAGCCGCACGAAGAGAGTGGCGCGAGTTCCAAGAGCCCAGCGTGAGGTGAGCCGGCTGGTTCAAGTCGGGTCGCCTCACTGACATCAGCGGCAGCCAAGGACGCGCCAGCATCGGCCACGGGGGGGCTACGCCGGCCGCTATGCCGCTCTTCCTGCTGCCGCTGTAGAGCCCGCGGGATGCGCACCAAGGGCAGCGGCTCGTTGGGACCGCGGACCGTCAGATCCCGGCAAGACGCCAGAAGCAACCGAGCCGCGAGCGACAACAGCCGCAGCCACCATGCCAGAGCCATACTCCGCTTGCTGCGGGAGAGGCGCACGACAGTGACGTCACAGGCGCGCCAACACCCCTTGTGGCGGGAGAGGCGCACGCAGTGACGTCACAGGCGCGCCAAGGCCTCGCGGACGGCGGCCGGCGCGGCTGAGTAAGGCCCACGGACTCGGCGAACTGTGTGGAAGGAGCGGGATCTGTAGAGCTCAGCATCGGCGAGGTCTGTCGGTCCGAACCGGGGATGGTGACTCCAGACCCCCGCCGACCTTGGGGAAGGGTGCGCGACGGAGGCAGGACCGGGGTCCGGCGATACGCGGCGATGGGGCCCTGGCATTACGAACCAGGAGGGCGGAGGGCTTCTGGCGATCCGATGTCCGATCCCTGCCGTGCTCTTTTGTCGCCCTCACAGCTCCTGTCATGGCTTGGCCAGTTCGGGTCTCCCCCTGTGACTTATGATGAGGGTGCGGCGATGTTTTCCCAGATGTGGTCCCCGTGTAAGGTCTTTGAATACAAGTATTTATTGAGAGTCTGAGTGAATGGTCAGGCCTGGGGGCCGAGACCAGGAGTCCGGAGTCGTAGGTCCAGGCTCACCCTTCCCTTAGAGCTCCCCAGAGAGCTGAGGGCCCCGAGGGCAAGCTGATGGCTTTCAGCGTATCTTCTCTTCAGTCAAGAGAACTCATCTCTTGGTACTTTTCCCCTTTCTTTTCAGCTGAGGTTCATTCTCCCCTCCCTTGTCACCCTTTCCAAATTCTCATCCTGAACCCACTGCTTTCTTGGGTAGTTCACCTCCAACGGCTTTCCAGTCAGATACCTCAATTCCGTAAACAGCAGAGAGGAGGGTCCTGCTACAGGTTTGTGTCTTGTCTCACAAAGCCACGGTCAGGCAGAATATTTTACTTTAATTCAGTTGTTCAGGTTGCCAAAAAGCCTCAGACAACAGGTACTTCCTGAACGGATACCGAAAATGGGTGTCCGATCATTTCTGTAATTTCCAGTGTCTTGGGTAGGAGATAAGGTAAACGTGGATTAATCACCTGGGAGGTTATTAACATCTGGCGAAAGAGTTTTACTTTCATCAGATACCGTTATAGAGATAAATACTATCAAATTTCAAATAGCATTTTGATCCACGATAGACGTTCTGGAGAGTCGAATGCTAAGCCAGCAGAGGAGAGGGTTTTGAGTCCTCCTGGGTGAACAGAGTCATTGGAAAGAGCAGTGGCTCCTTAATGAGGGTGATTTTGCCATCACCCGTCCTCCAGGACGTTTGACAGTGGCTGGAGACATTTTTCTTTGTCACATCCGGGGTGTGTGTGTGGGGGGGGCGGTGCTGCAGACATCTAGTGGGTAGTGGCCAGGATGCTACTACATATGGTACAAGGCATAGGACAGCCCTCCCCACCACCCCAAAAGAATTATCTGGCCCAAAATGTCAATAGCGTGCTATGGAGAAACCTTGGATAGAGGCTGAGGACTGAAGAGAGGCTGAGGTTGTCCCATGTACTCTCACCTCAGGTTGTCAGTCACACTTGCCAGACCCTCGTGTGGCCCTGCCCCTTTCCTAGAATCTGTAGCAGGCACACTGATGCCATTGCTTGTCATGGCCTTGGGATGAGAAAACCTTGGGGGCTCCTCAAAGTCATAAACACAGGAAGGAAGGAGTGATTTAGGAGGGTGACATGGGAGAAGAGAGCTTCAGGGAGAACAAAATTGACCCTAATGGTCACTTCATGTGAACAAGTACTGCATGGCTGTAAAGAAAACCTTCCCTCAAAATGTCTTGAGGGAGGTAATGGCCAAAATATTTCAAAATGTGACTCATACTTTAAGAAAACACTTTGAAGAGCTAAGCTGTAATCACAGTGTGAAAAATAAGAAGGACATGCCTTAAAGCTTAATGTCAAGGGATTATGAGACACACGGAAATTCAACCACAAAGAGGTATCAGTTCACACCCCTCAGAATAACCTTCAGCACGAAACCCATAATCAATAAATGCTGGGGCTTCCCTGGTGGCGCAGTGGTTGAGAGTCCACCTGCGATGCAGGGGATGCGTGTTCGTACTCCGTTTTGGGAAAATCCCACATGCCGTGGGTGCCTGTGCTCCGCAACGGGAGAGGCCACAACAGTGAGAGGCCCGCGTACCGCTAAACAAACAAACAAAAATAAATAAATAAATGCTGAAGGTGTTGTGGAGAAATGCATACCCTTTCAGTGGGATGTACCCTGGAAAGAGCCACTAATGAGAACAGAATGGAGATGATGCCTTTAAAAGGTAAACATTGAGGTACAATATAAACCAGGAGGCCCATTCCTGGACCTATAACCAAAGAAGACAGAATTGGAAAGGCACAGGAAGGCAAATGTGCACTGCACATATTACAATAGCCAAGATAAGGAAGTAACCAAAAAGTCCGGCAACAGATGGGTGGACAAAGAAGAACTGCTACACGTAGAGATGGAATATTAGCTGGGGGAAAAATGAAACAATGCCATTTGCAGCACCATCGATGAGTCTAGAAGTAATCACCCGAGTTGTTGTAAGTGAGAAAGTGAAAGACACATATCCTATCATATCACTTATAGGTGTGAGCTAAAAGTTGATACCAATGAAGATATTTCCACAGAGAAAGGCAATTACAGATTCATTAAACCAACGTAGGGTCCACCATAAGGAAAGGTGTGAGGATTGGATACATTACATTATTGGGGTTTACAGAGATATACAAACGCATGTGAAATATATAATCACCAAAGACCTACGGCATACCAAGAGAAGACTACTCAACTTTGTGTCATAACCTACATGGGAAAAGGATCTGAAGAAGACTAGATATATGTATATGTGTAAAACATCCCCATCTTGCACACCTAGAACAAAGAAAACATTGTAATCAAATTGGCTGTGATCAAAAATAGTAATTAAATTAAAAAACGAACAGGACAGAATGAGACATAATCTTAAGGGGATTTTCCTGGCACTTTCCGTTCCAATTTACAACCTACAGCACAACTTCCATTTTGGCTGTCTTGCCCTAGAAACCAGATTTGGTAAGGAGAAATGCTTCTGTCTTCTGGCCGTTTCACACAACAGCAGCTTTGAACCCAGCGCTAGTGGTCATTTAATATTCAAAATAATTGCAGGCCTGTAATAGACACCTACCATCAAAGAAAAAAATCCTGGGGTCGTAAATCAATCAGAAAATTCAAAAGACGTCAACGTTTCAAAAACACAGTCAAGAGGCATATTTTACGCACATTTTGTCTTTTCTTGCTTTTTTTTTCTTTAAGAAAAAGGGAATGGGAATGCTCAACGTCAGCAATTAATAAAGATTGCAAATCCAATCTACAGAAACCTTTACCACACAGCCATCAGAATGATCACCAGGAGAATAGTGTACAAAGGTATAAATGCTGAAAAGGTTTTAGAGAACTATGTATCCTCTAGCCGCTGCGAGTAGATAAACTGGTAAGAGACAGTAGGGAGAAGAGAGTGGCGGTGCATTTAAAGGTAAAAATTGAGCTGCCATGTGATCTGGTAGGTCCTTTCATGCGCCTATCACCTGAGCAGACCAGAATGAAAAAGGTACCGGCTGGCAATACTGCACTGCAGGAACATTAACCATAGCCAAGACTTGGAAGAACCCAAAATGTCCATCAACAGAAAAATGTACAAGGAAGAAGTGGTCCATGTACACAATGGAATATTAGCCATGGAATAGAATAAAAGTGTGCCGTTTGCACCACCATAGAAGGACCTAAAGATCATCACCCAACTTGAAGTATGAAAAAAATTGAAAGACAGACATCCTATGACATCACTTATAGGTGTTAGCTAAAAATTGATACCCACAAACTTATTTCCAAGAGAAGGAAAAGCATGGATTAAGAAAATAAAAGTACATTTAACCTGATGGAAAGTTGTAAGGAATGGATGAATTAGGATATGGAGGTGAAGAGACATGTATTAATACATATGAAATATTTAATCACAAAATACCTATGGAATACCAAGAAAGGTCTACTCGACACTCTGTAATAATCTACACGGGAAGGGCTCCAAAGATGAGTAGACAGATACATTGATATAATGAACCAGATTCTGTAAACCTAGGAGAAACAAAATATTTTTTTTATTGAATTTGCTCTGATAATTAATAAAAACTAAATTTAAAAACAATCAAGAAGAAAGGAGATATAAGCTCTTGGGGGTTTTCCCTGGCACATTCTACTCTAATTTGCAGCCTACTAACACGATTTCCTGGAAGGCTGTACTGCCCAAAAATGGAGTGGGAAATGTACAAATGCTGCTGGACGTTTGTGGACGTTTCCCACAATTGCAGCTTTAAGCCCACAGCTAATGGTCACTTAACATTCACAAGGACTCAGCGCTGTAAAGGACACCTGCCCTAAAAAAATTGTGCTGCGGAAGGGAATGGACAAAAAATTTCAGAACAGGCAAATGTTTCAAGAAGAGAGTGTGAAGAGGTACGTTTGACTCACTCTCTTTAAAAAAAATGGAAAATGAATAAAAACCTAACCTTAGGAATTATTAGATTCATGCAACTCTAATTTACAGAAAGTTTACAACTCACACCTGTCAACTGACGATCAGCAAAAATTCTACAAACAATAAATACTGAAGGATATTTAGAGGACTGTGTACCCTCTAGCTGCTGGTGAGATGTAAAGTGGTAAGAGTGAATCATGAGAACAGAAAGGAGCTGTGTTAGAAAAACAAAAATTGAACTACCATTCAATGCAGCAGACCCACCAGCAGGCCTCTCACCTGAGAAGTGCCGAATCGGGAAGACAGAGGCTGCAACAGCTGCACTGCAGCCTTATTCACAATAGCCAAGATGGTGAAGCAACCAAAATGTCCATCAACAGGTGAATGGATAATGAAGTAGTGGTCCATGTATACAGTGGAACGTTCCCCATTTAAAACAATGAAACACTGCTCTTTGAGGCACCACAAATGAGCTTAGAGATAATCATGGAACATGAGGTAATTTGCAAAGCAAAAGACCTATATCCTATGATATTACTTATAGGCGTTATCTAATAGCTGACCCAAATTTACATACTTCCACAGAGAAAGACAATAACAAATGTAGGAAAAAAATATACTTACCTTAAAGGAAAGGTGGGTGGAATGGATAAATGAAGATCAGTGTTATGTATACCAATACATATTATATACATGTGTCAAAAAGACCGACCATATAGCAAGGGAGGTCTACGGAACACTGTGTAATATTTTGCATGGGAAGAGGATCTGTATATGAATAGACATATAAAATGTACAAATGAACCAGATTGTGTACACCTAGGACAAACAATATTCTAATCATTACACCGATTACAAAAATTAAGACAACCAACAAGAAGTAATGAGACATAAACTTATGGGGGTTTCTCCTGGCACATTCCATTCTAATTTACAACCTAGGAACACGACTTCCAGAAAGGCTCTGCTGCCCTACTACCCAGATTGGGGAATGCAGAAATGCTGCCTCCTAGTGGCCGTTTCACACAACAGCAGCTTTAAACCCACTGCTAATGGTCACTTAACTTCACCAATCTTGCAGTTCTGTAATGACTACCTGTCCACCAAAATAATCCCAGGGTCGAAAATTGAATAAGAAATTGAAAAGAGGGCAACCTTCTTAGAGGACAACTTTAAAAGGTTTATTGTATGCATACTTTTTTCTCCTTTTTTTAAAAACACAAACAAAAAGCTTGGAAAAATGATGAGTTTTAGGAATTTATAAAGACATGCAAACCCAAATTAAAAAAACCTATCAGCTCACAGCAGTTAGAATGGCCATTAACAAAATGCTGCAAGCAATAAATGCTGAAGCGATTGTGGAGAAGTGCGTACCCTCCGTTCTAAGGGGGATGTGGTAAGAGCCACTAATGAAAACACAATGGAGGTGCTTTGAAAAGGGAAACATTGCGCTACCAGGCAATCAATCATACCCACTGCTGGACCTGTCACCTGAGAAAATGAGAATCAAAACCTCACAGACTGGCAATTCTGCACTCCAGCAATACTTACCATAGCCAACACTTGGAAGCAACGAAAATGTCCATCAACAGAGGAGTGCACCAAGAAGCAGTGGTCCATGTACACAATGGAATATTACTCCAATAAAAAGTATAATTTAAATTTAAAATGAAATATAAGTAAGGAGACAGAAGCAATTGGGGGTTTATCCAGGCACATTCCTCTCTAATTTATAACCGAGGAACACCACTGGCAGGAAGGTCTGTTTCCCTAGTACCAGCATGGGGAACGTAGAAAGGCTGCCACCCTCTGGCCGTTACCTGCAAAAGCAGCTTAAAACCTGTGCTAATGGTCACTTCATGTGAACAAGTACTGCATGGCTGTAAATGAGACCTGCCCACAAAATGCCTTGAGGGAGGTAATGGCCAATAAATTTCAAAATGTGACACATACTTTAAGAAAACACTTTGAAGAGCTAAGCTGTAATCACAGTTTGAAAAATAAAATGGACATGCCTTAAAGCTTAATTTCAACGGATTAGGAGACGCACGCAAATTCAGCTACAAAGAGGTTTCAGCTGGTACACCTCAGAATAACCATCAGCAAGAAACCTATAAACAATAAATGCTGAAGTGTTTGTGGAGAAATGCATAACCTCAACTTTCAGTTGGACATACCCTTGAAAGATCCACTAATGAGAACAGAATGGAGATGCCTTTAAAAGGTACACATTGAGCTACAATATCATTCAGCAGGCCCATTCCTGGACCTATAACCAAAGAAGACAGAATTGGAAAGGCACAGGAAGGCAAATGTGCACTGCACAGTATTACAATAGCCAAGGCATGGAAGCAACCAAAAAGTCCAGCAACAGATGAGTGAACAAAGAAGAACTGGTACAAGTACAGACAAAATATTAGCCAAGGAACAAAAAAGGACACATTGCCCTGTGCAGCACCGTAGATGATTCTAGATGTAATCACACAACCTGGAGTAAGTCAGAAAGAGAAAGACACATATCGTATGATATCACTTATAGGTGTTACCTAAAAATTGATACCAGTGAAGATATTCCCACAGAGAAGGGCTATCAGAGATTCATTAAACAAATTTATGGTTCACCAATGGAAAGGTGTGAGGATTGGATACATTAGGATATTGGGGTTAACAGACGTATACAAACACAGGTGAAATATATAATCACCAAAGACCTACGGAATACCAAGAGAAGACTATTCAACATTCTGTCATAACGTACATGGGATAAGGATCCCAGGAAGAATAGACATATGTTTATGTGTAAAAGAACCACATCTTGCACACCTAGAACAAGCCAAACCCTGTAATCAAACTTGCTATGATAAAAAATAAAAATTAAATAAAAACAATGAACAAGAAGTAGTGAGACATATACTTAAGGGGCTTTTTCCTGGCACATTCCATTCTAAGTTATAACCTAGAACACGACTTCCATTGAGGCTCTGTTGCCCTAGTAACAAGATTTGGTAAAGGAGAACTGCTGCCACCTTGTGGCCGTTTCACACAACAGCAGCTTTAATCCCAGCGCTAATGGTCAGTTGATATTCAAAATAATTTCAGGCCTGTAAATGACACCTGCCCTGAAAACAAATCCTGGGATCATATATCAACCAAAAAACTCAAAGGCTGGCAATCCTGCACTGCAGCAGCATGTACCATCCCAAGACCTGGAAGAAACCAAAATGTCTATCAACAGAAAAATGCACCAAGAAGAAGTCGTCCATGTACACAATGGAATATTAGCCATGAAAAAGCATGGAACAGTGCCGTTGGCACCACTATAGAAGGATCTACAGATAATCACCCAACTTGAAGTAAGAAAGAAACCGAAAGACAGACATCCTATGACATCACTTAATAGGTGTTACCTAAAAATTGATACCCATGAAATAATTTCCAAGAGAAGGACACACATAGATTCAGAAAACCAAATTATGTTTAACCAAATGGAAAGGTGTAAGGAATGTATGAATTAGGATATGGGGGTTAACAGACATGTACTAATACATATGAAATATATAATCACACAATACCTATGGAATACGAAGAGAGATCTACTCAACAGTCTATAATAACATACACGGGAAAGGATCCAAAGAGGAATAGACAGATACATTGATAGGATGAACCAGAGACTGTACACCTAGGAGAATCTACATTTTTATCAAATTTGCTCTGATAATTAATAAAAATTAAATTTAAAAAACAAACAATAATTTAGGAGATATAAACTCTTGGGGCTTTTCGCTGGCACATTCCACTCTAATTTGCAGCTTACTAACACGATTTCCAGGAAAGCTCTGTTGCCCAAAAACCCAGAGTTGGAAATGTAGAAATGCTGCCGCCTTGTGGCTGTTTCCCACAAGAGCAACTTTAAACCCACAGCTAATGGTCACTTAACATTCACAAGGACTCAGGGCTGTAAAGGACACCTGCCCTAAACAATTGTGCGGAGGTAGGGAGTGGCCAAAAAAATTCAAAACTGGCAAATTTTCAAGGAGATAGTATGGAGGGGTAAGTTTTACTCATTTTCAAAAAAGAGGAAAATGGATAAAAGCTCAACATCAGGAATTATTAGACTCATGCAAGTCTAACCTCCAAAAATTTTCAACTCACACATGTCAACTACCATCAGCAAAAAGTCTACAAGCAATAAATGCTGAAGGGGTTTTAGAGAACTCTGTACCCTCTAGCTTCTGGTGAGATGTAAAGTGGTAACAGCAAATAATGAGAACAGAAAGGAGCTGCGTTTAAACGTAAAAATAGAGCCACCATTCCATTCAGCAGGCCCACTGCTGAGCCTCTCACCTGAGAAGTCCAGAGTCGAGAAGGCACAGGCTTCAACAGCTGCACTACAGGAATTTTCACAATAACCAAGACATGGAGGTAACCAAAATGTCCGTCACCAGATGAGTGGAAAAAGAAGGAGTGGTCCATGTACAAAATGGAATATTCGCCATGGAAAACAATGAAACACTGCTCTTTGAGGCACCATAGTTGATCCTGTAGATAATCACAGAACATGAGGTAAGTCGGAAAGCAAAAGACATATCCCATGATACCACTTATAGGCGTTATCTAACAACTGACACAAATGAACATATTTCCACAGAGAAAGACACTCACAGACTTAGAAAACAAACTATGCTTATCTGAAAGGAATGGTGGGGTGAAGGGAAAAATTAAGATTAGGGCTACCATACGTGTACAAATACCTATTAAATACATATATTAAAAAGACTGACCATATAGCAAGGGAGGTCTATGGAACACTCTGCAATAATTTACATGGGGGCTTCCCTGGTGGCGCAGTGGTTGAGAGTCCGCCTGCCGAGGCAGGGGACACGGGTTCGTGCCCCGGTCCGGGAAGATCCCGCATGCCGCGGAGCGGCTGGGCCCGTGAGCCATGGCCGCTGAGCCTGCGCGTCCGGAGTCTGTGCTCCGCAGCGGGAGAGGCCACAGCAGTGAGAGGCCCGCGTACCGCAAAAAAAAAAAAAAAAAAAAAAAAAAAAAAATTTACATGGGAATTGGCTCTGTACAGGAATACATATATATATATATATATATATATATATATATATATATATATAATGCACAAATGAACCAGATTGTGTACACCTAGGACAAACAATATTCTAATCATTACCCTGATTGAAAAACTGATTAAAAAACTAAAACAACGAACAAGAATTAATGTAAGATAAACTTATGGGGGTTTCTCCTGGCACATTCCATTTTAATTTACAACCTAGGCACAGGACTTCCAGAAAGGCTCTGCTGCCCTAGTAACCAGATTTGGGAATGGAAAAATGCTGCCGCCTTGTGGCCGTTTCCCACAACAGCAGCTTTAAACCCAGTGCTATTGGTCACTAAATATTCACACTCATTACAGGCCTGTGAATGACACCTGCCCTAAAAAACAATCCTGGCGGGCCTCCCTGGTGGCGCAGTGGTTGAGAAGTCCGCCTGCCGATGCAGGGGATACGGGTTCGTGCCCCGGTCTGGGAGGATCCCATATGCCGCGGAGCGGCTGGGCCCGTGAGCCATGGCTGCTGAGCCTGCGCATCCGGAGCCTGTGCTCCGCAACGGGAGAGGCCACAACAGTGAGAGGCCCGCATACCACAAAAAAAAAAAAAAAAAAAAACAATCCTGGGGTCGAAAATTGACCAAAAAATTCAATTTTGACGGCAACCTTTCAAGAAGACAATTTCAGGTGGTTAATTGTACTCTCCGTTTTTTTTTCACTTTTTAACAAATTTTAAAAGGTGTGGACATATGGTAGTATATATAAGTCCATGCCACTCTCTCACTTTGTCCCAGCTTACCCTTCCCCCTACCCGTGTCCTTAACCATATGTAAAACAGATAGCTAGTGGGAAGCATCCACGTAGCACAGGGAGATCAGCTCAGTGCTTTGTGACCACCTAGAGTGTTGGGGTAGGGAGGGTGGGAGGGAGGGAGATGCAAGAGGGAGGAGATATGGGGATATATGTATATGTACAGCTGATTCACTTTGTTATAAAGCAGAAACTAACACACCATTGTAAAGCAATTATACTGCAATAAAGATGTTCAAAAAAAAGGTGTGGACAAATGCTGAACATTAGGAATAATTAAAGACATGCAAATCCAAATTACAAAAATCCTATCAGCTCACACCAGTCAGAATGGCCATCAGCAAAAATTCTGCAAACAATAAATGCTGAAGGGGTTGTTGAGAAATGCCTACCCTTGGTTCAACGTGGGACATGGTAAGAGCCAGTAAGGAAAACACAAAGGAGGTGCCTTGAAAAGGTAAATAATGAGCTACCATTCAATCAAGCAAACCCACTGCTGGGCCTATCGCCTGAGAGGATGAGAATCAAAAAGACACAGGCTGGGCTTCACTGGAGGCACAGTGGTTGACAGTCCACCGGCGATGCAGGGGACACGGGTTCATGCCCCGTTTCAGGAAAATCCCACATGCCGCGGAGTGGCTGGTCCCGTGAGCTATGGCTGCTGGGCCTGTGTGTCCGGAGCCTGTGCTCTGCAATGGGAGGGGCCACGGCAGAGAGATGCCCACGTACCGCAAAAAAAAAAAAAAAAAAAATAAGACACGGGCTGGCAATCTTGCACTCCAACAATATTCACCATAGCCAACACTTGCAAGCTACGAAAATGTCCATCAACAGAGGAATGCAGAAAGAAGAAGTGGTCCATGTACACAATGGAATATGACTCCAATAAAAAAATATAAATTCAATTTAGAAAACAAACATAAGTAAGGAGACATCAGCTTTTGGGGGTTTATCCGGGCACATTCCACTCTAATTTATAACCGAGGAACACCACTGCCAGGAAGATCTTTTTCCCTAGTTACCAGATTGGCAAAAGCAGAAATGCTGCTGCCCTCTGGCCTTGACCTGCAACAGCATCTTTAAAACCTGTGCTAAGGGTCACTTCATATGCACCAGTACTGGAGGGCTGTAAATGAAACCTGCCCTCAAAATGTCTTGAGGGAGGTAATGGCCAAAATATTTCTAAATATCACACATACTTCACGAAAACAATTTGAAGAGGTAAGCTGTACTCACAGTTTGAAGAATAAAAGGACATGCCAGAAAGCTCAATTTCAAGGGATTATGAGACGCATGCAAATCCAACCACAAACAGGTATCAGAACACACTAGTCAGAATAAACATCAGCAAAAATCTACAAACAATAAATGCTGAAGGTGTTGTGGAGAAGTGCATACCCTCAACTTTAAGTGGGACGTAACCTGGTAAGAGCCACTAATGAGAACAGAATGGAGGTGCCTTTACAAGGTAAACATTTTGCTACCATATGATTCAGCAGGCCCACCCCTGGGCCTATAACCTAAGAAGACAGAATTGGAAAGACACAGGCAGGCATATGTGCATTGCCGCAGCATTACAATAGCCAAGGCATGGAAGCAACCAAAAAGTCCATCAACAGATGAGTGGAAAAAGACTACCTGGTACATGTACAGACGGAATATTAGCCAAGGAAAAAAAGGACACAATGCCATTTGCAGCACCGTAGATGAGTCTAGAGGTAATCACACAACATGTAGTAAATCAGAAAGGGAAATACACATATCGTATGATATCACTTATAGGTGTTACCTATAAATTGATACCAGTGAAGATATCTCCACAGAGAAGGGCAATCACAGATTCATTAAACAAACTTACGTTTCACCAATGGAAATTTGTGTGGATTGGATACATTAGGATATTGGGGTTAACAGACGTATACAAACACAGGTGAAATATATAATCACCAAAGACCTACAGAATACCAAGAGAAGACTACTCAACATTCTGTTGTAACGTACATGGGAAACGATCCCAGGAAGAATACACATGTTTATGTGTACAAGAACGACATCTTGCACACCTAGAACAAGCCAAATATTGAAATCAAACTTGCTGTGATAAAAAATAAAATTATATTAAAAAAACGAACAAGAAGTTGTGAGACAAACTTAAGGAGCTTTCTCCTGGGATATTCCATTCTAAATTACAACCTAGAACACGACTTCCATTGAGGCTCTGTTGCCCTAGTAACCAGATTTGGTAACGGAGAACTGCTGCCACCTTGTGGCCGTTTCACACAACAGCAGCTTTAATCCCAGCGCTAATGGTCAGTTGATATTCAAAATAATTTCAGGCCTGTAAATGACACCTGCCCTGAAAACAAATCCTGGGGTCGTATATCGAACAAAAAATTCAAAAGACGTCCACATTTCAAAACGACAGTTTCAAGAGGCATATTTTACGCACATTTGTGTTCTGTTTCTTTTTCTTTCTTTTTTTGTTAAAAAAACAGGAATGGAAAAAGGCTGAACATCAGGAATTAATAAAGCCATGCAAATCCAGTGTACAAAAACTTTCACCTCACAGCCTTCAGGATGATCATCAGCAAAAAAAAAGTCTACAAAGAATAAATGCTGAAGGGGTTTTAGAGAACTGTGTACCCTTTAGCTGCTGGTGTGATGTAACCTGGTAACAGCCAGTAGTGAGAACAGAATGGAGGTGCGTTTAAGGGTAAAAATGGAGTTACCATGTGATCTGGTAGGCCCACTAATGGGCCTATCACATGAGTAGACCAGAATCAAAAAGACACAGGCTGGCAATCCTGCACTGCAGCAAAATGTACCATAGCCAAGACCTGGAAGAAACCAAAATGTCTATCAACAGAAAAATGCACCAAGAAGAAGTCATCCATGTACACAATGGAATATTAGCCATGAAAAAGCATGGAACAGTGCCGTTGGCACCACTATAGAAGGATCTACAGATAATCACCCAACTTGAAGTAAGAAAGAAACCGAAAGACAGACATCCTATGACATCACTTATAGGTGTTACCTAAAAATTGATACCCATGAAATAATTTCCAAGAGAAGAACACACATAGATTCAGAAAACCAAATTATGTTTAACCAAATGGAAAGGTGTAAGGAATGTATGAATTAGGATATGGGGGTTAACAGACATGTACTAATACATATGAAATATATAATCACACAATACCTATGGAATACGAAGAGAGATCTACTCAACACTCTATAATATACACGGGAAAGGATCCAAAGAGGAATAGACAGATACATTGATAGGATGAATCAGAAACTGTACACCTAGGAGAATCTACATTTTTATCAAATTTGCTCTGATAATTAATAAAAATTAAATAACAATTTAGGATATATATGCTCTTGGGGCTTTGCGCTGGCACATTCCACTCTAATTTGCTGCTTACTAACACAATTTCCAGGAAAGCTCTGTTGCCCAAAAACCCAGAGTTGGAAATGTAGAAATGCTGCCGCCTTGTGGCCGTTTCCCACAAGAGCGGCTTTAAACCCACCGCTAATGGTCACTTAACATTCACAAGGACTCAGGGCTGTAAAGGACACCTGCCCTAAACAACTGTGTGGAGGTAGGGAATGGCCAAAAAAATTCAAAACTGCAAATTTTTCAAGAAAATAATATGAAGAGGTTAATTTGGCTCACTCTCTTTTAAAAAAAGGAAAATGGATAAAAGCTCAACCTCAGTAATTATTAGACTCATGCAAATCTACTCTACAAAAAGGTTTCAACTCACACCAGTCAACTGGCCATCAACAGAAAGACTACAAACAATAAATATTGAAGGGGTTTTAGAGAACACTGTACCCTCTAGCTTCTGGTGAGATGTAAAGTGGTAACAGCCAATAATGAGAACAGAAGGGAGCTGCAATTAAAATAAAAATTGAGGTACCATTCAATCCAGCAGTCACACCACTGGGCCTCTCACCTGAGACCTGAATTGAGAAGACCCGGGCTGAAAAATCTGCACTGCAGCCTTATTCACAATAGCCAAGACAGTGAAGCAACCAAAATGTCCATCAACAGATGAACAGATAAAGAAGAAGTGGTCTATTTATACAACAGAATATTAGCCATGGAAAACAATGAAACACTGCTATTTGAGGCACCATAGATGAGCTTGGAGATAATCACAGAACATGAGGTAAGTCAGAAAGCAAAAACCTATATCTTATGATATCACTTACAGGTGTTAACTAATAACTAACACAAATGAACATATTTCCATAGAGAAAGTCACTCACAGACTTAGAAGTATGCTTATCTAAAAGGATAGGTGGGGTGAATGGAAAAATTAAGATTAGGGTTACCATACGTGTACAAATACCTATTAAATACATATATCAAAAGACCGACCATATAGCAAGTGAGGTCTATGGAACTGTGGAGACGTCCCAATCACCTGACCGCCCTCCGACCTGCCGTGAATTGGAGACTGAGACCAGGCACGCCTCTCTCCTTCTCCATTCACTCAGGGACAGACTGGGGGTCATGGGAACCTCAGAATCGAAACCAGATTCTAAGACACCCCTGGGGTGTCTCCTAGCCAATTTTACAGCCCTCGGTTTCTCCCAAGTTCTCCGTTGCCGACGGCTTATTTTCTATTCCACTGTGGCCAGGCCACAATATCTTCTAGACAATCAATCCAAATGGCCTCCTGAAGGGACTTTCAATTTTAACATCCTCCGTGATCTAGATAATTACTGCCGCAGGATGGGCAAATGATCCGAGGTCCCCTATGTTCAGGCCTTCTGGTATTTACGCTCCTGCCCCTCCCTCTACGTCGATTGTTCCACTTCCCAGATCTTTCTTGCCAAACAGGCATCTCCTACATCCAAGCCCCTAATTTCCTTTGATGATGACTCCTCTCCACTAGGCGACCCACCCGAATCTCTCGCCTCTCCCCCCTCCAGAGCTCCTCTCCAGCCTCCACCCAACCCTGAAGCGGTCCCTCCTCATCCCGCAGCCGCTCCGGCCCATCCAACCGCATCCCCGCCTCCCTCAACGGTTTCTCCTCCCTCGCCCCTTGCTTCGCCAATTAGTGCACATACACGCTCTCACGACTCCCAAGATCCAAATCTCCTCTGCCCTCTGAGGGATATAGAAGGAGCGGAAGGATTAGTTAGAGTTCATGTTCCCTTTTCCCTCCAAGTTCTCGCTCAGATAGAAACGCGATTAGGCTCCTGTTCTGCTGACTCTTCCCGCTACATCAAAGAATTTTGCTACCTCTCTGAAGCTTATGATCTAACCTGGCAGGTTATCTTTGTGATCCTATCTTCTACTCTGACCCCTGATGAGAGGGAAAGAATTCAAACTGCTGCCCGAAACCATGCAGATCAGGTTCACCTTACCGACAACTCCATGCCTGTCGGAGTGACTGCTGTACCTGGTACCAATCCAGGCTGGACTTATCAGGATGGCCAAGATGGCCGTCATAAACACAAACTCATGATCCAGTGCCTCCTGGCTGGCATGCAGGCTGCTGCTCATAAGGTAGTCAATTTTGAAAAACTAAAGAGATAATCCAAGAACCTAACGAAAATCCAGCTATCTTTCTCTATCGCCTTACAGCGGCCTTAACTTTCTACACCCAGCTGGATCCCGACACCCCGGCAGGGGCAGCGGTCCTAGCCACCCATTTTATCACCCAATCAGCCCCAGACATCCGAAAGAAATTAAAACGGGCAGAAGATGGCCCTCAAACCCCTATTCGAGATCTGGTAAAGATGGCCTTTAAAGTCTACACTGGCCGTGAGGATTTGGCAGGATCCAGCTGACAGGCTCGGATGCACCAGAAGGTGGCCCTCCAAACCCAACCTCTTGTAGCCGCCCTAAGGCCGGCCATCTCCCATGTATCACAGCATCCATGGGGTCCGCAAAAGGCAACCCCGCCGGGGGCCTGCTTCAAATGCGGAAAAGGCCACTGGGCTCGCCAATGTCCCCATCCCCGACCTCCTTCTAAGCCCTGTCCCAGCTGCGGGCTAACGGGCCACTGGAAGAGCGACTGCCTTACGACTGGCCCTCCCTCAGCGTCTCCACGCGGGAGGCAGGCCGACCCAACGGCATTACCACTCGAACTGCTGGGATTGGCTGACGACTGACGACACCCGGACTCGAAGACCCCCATCACCCTCGCCGAGCCCAGGGTAACGCTACAGGTAGCGGGTAAGTCCATCTCATTTCTGGTGAACACGGGGGCTGCCTATTCGGTCCTGCCTACTTATTCTGGGCCTTACTCCTTCCCAGATCTCGGTCATGGGTATTGATGGCAAACCACCCTTCCCACTCCAGACCGGTCCACTCCCATGTCATATCGGAGAACTTCCTTTTACTCATTCCTTCTTAGTGATACCATCCTGCCCAGTTCCCTTGCTAGGCCGAGATGTCCTTTTCCACTTAGGGGCCTCCCTCCAGCTGGATAGACTTGACCCTAAGGTCCCCTCCTCCCAACTCCTGCTTCCTCTTCTCGGCCTGTCTCTAGAACCCTCCCCCTCCTATCCCCCTCTTCCAACCACACCGAACCCAATCAATCCCCATGTCTAGGATGCTTCGAAGCCCATAAAAGCAACACACCATTCCCCCGTCCTCATCCGCCTAAAGGACCCCTCCAAATTTCCATCAAGGCCCCAATTTCCCATCTCTGAGACTCACCTTAGGGGCCTACGACCTATTATCACCAGACTCCTAAACCAGGGACTCCTTATCCCCACTGACTCCCTGAAACACCCCCATCCTGCCTGTCCGCAAGGCCTCTGGGGATTATCGCCTAGTCCAGGACCTCCTCCTAATCAATGAAGCCATAATCCCTCTCCACCCAGTAGTACCAAACCCATACACCTTGCTCTCCCATATCCCCCCATCCACAACCCGCTTTACGGTTCTGGATCTCAGAGATGCCTTTTTCACTATCCACCTACATCCCGACTCCTATTTCCTCTTCGCCTTTACCTGAACGGATCTGGATACTCATACTTCCAGTCAGCTCACCTGGACAGTTCTTCCCCAGGGCTTCCACGACAGTCCTCACCTCTTCGGTCAGGCGCCGGCACGGGACCTCACTTCCTGCTCCCTTACCCCCAGCACACTCCTTCAATATGTAGATGACCTCCTCCTTTGTAGCCCATCTCTCAGCCTCTCAAGACAACATACTGCAGATCTCCTCAATTACCTTGGCTTTCGCGGTTATCGGGTCTCCCCAGCCAAGGCTCAGTTATCTGTATCTTCTGGAACCTACCTGGGGCTCTACCTTACCCCTACCACAAAAGATCTAACAGCCGATCACACCCAGATTATCCGTGAACTCCAGCCTCTGGAAACAGCGGAACATATTCTCTCCTTTTTGGGCCTTATAGGATTTTTCCGACACTGGATCCCCAACTTTGCTCTCCTCGCTAAACCCTTATATCTAGCCGCTAAAGGAACCCCTCAAGGACCCCTCACCTCTCCTTCCGCCGTTCGACAGGCCTTTCTCACCCTCCGTAACGCTCTGATATTTTCTCCTCCCCTTTCTCTGCCCAACCCAAACCGACCTTTTCACCTTTTTGTGGGTGAACGGGCCGGAATAGCCACTGGACTCCTTGCCCAGCCTGTAGAGCCTTCCTACCGCCCCGTGGCTTACCTCTCCAAACAGCTAGACCCAACCATTCGGGGATGGCAACAATGCCTTCAGGCCCTAGCAGCAGCAGCCGAACTGACCAAACAAACACTACAGATACTCAACCACACAGGAATAGGTAACATCTCCGGCTGCTTTCTATGTGCCTCGCTTGGCCGTCCACCCTTGGCTGCTGTCCCACTCAACCAGCCCTTCAATTCTACTTCCTACACATCCCAAAACCCACCTTTTTCCCCGTTAAAAGTCCCCATATTCCTTGATTCAAAAAAAATCTCACTGTTACGGCAGCCGCCCAAATCTAGCTGATACTGGGTTTCTTTGCAACACATCCCTCACGGTAAACACATCAATTGAAGCACCACCAGGCATGTTTTTGTGGTGCAATGGTTCCCTCACAAAAGAGATCAATTCTTCCTCCCCCTTCCCATGTATCCCCGTTACTCTTGTCCCACAACTCACACTGTATAGCCAAGACGAATTTTCCTCGCTAATCACGCCGCCCTTTACCCGACAAAAAAAAGCTATCTTTCTTCCTCTGGTCGCAGGCATCTCTCTCGCCTCCTCCCTGGTCGCTGCAGGCCTCGGGGGGCAGGGGGGAGCTCTCACACATAGTGTTTCAACATCCCGCGACTTAGAACATAAACTCCAGCTAGCCATTGAAGGCTCCGCCACCTCCATCTCCTCTCTCCAGGGCCAAATCACCTCCATAGCCTGAGTCGCTCTCCAGAATCGATGAGCCCTGGATCTCCTGACGGCCGACAAAGGAGGTACCTGCCTCTCCTACAGGAGGAATGCTGCTGTAAACGCCCTCCATCGCTTAAGAGAAGAACTCCAACGCAAACACCAACAGTCCGCCTCCCCAATTCCCGATTGGTGGCGATCCACCCTCTATACCTGGCTAACACCAATCTGAGGCCCCTTAATTCTCATGTGTATCTTGCTCATGTTTGCCCTGTTTTCTTAGGTTCCTTCGCCGGCGCATGAAGGAAGTCTCTCGGGTGGCCACAAACCAAATGTTCCTCGGTCCTTACACCTTGCTTCCTGCAGAAACCCCCACTGGTCTCCCCTAAGCCTCGGACCTCTGGTCGCCCGACTCCCCTTTTGACACCCCCATTCAGCATGAAGTAGCCAGAGATCGGAACGCCGCCCCATTACACCAAAGATGTCGGGATGTAAGGCCAACTGGCCCGAGGCAGGGGAACGCAATCAGATTCACAGGTTGCATCAGACCGAAACTCTCCAGACCACCCCGTTCCAGAAACTGACCTGGAGACATTCCGGACCACCCAGTTCCAGGAACTGACCTGGGGGCTTTCCACCCGGCCCAGCCTTCCCGCCTTTCGAGGGACGGGACTAGCGGTCCCAAGACTGATGGAACCGGCACCAGATAGTGCCACGACACCCGAAGAGACCACCAGATAAGGAATTCCCTGCGCCCTCCCAGGTTCACCACACCCCTTTCCCTTCTTCCCCTATAAAATCTTGCCCAAACTTCGCCCGGGGGCGACTTCTCTGGCCCCTTTCTCTCGGACCAGTGAAGCTCGCCCGGGAGTGCCCCCTAATAAAGCTCACTTGAAGCTTTCCTCTGTTTCGCGATGCCGTTTGTTAAGATCCGACCTTACACTTACACATCAAGGATGGCTCTGAGCTGAATTTCTGCAAAACAAGACTATCCCATGCAAAGAACAACCCAGTAGAGCTTTGTATCCCATCAGCTACAGAAGAGAATGGCTGCCGGCTACTGAAAGACAGCAGCATTTACAACTTAACTCCCATGGCCTCTGCAGTGGTACGTCTGAGTTTTCTGTTTCTGCCCCTGTACCAAACAGCTCTGGTGTAATTCGTCGTTCCTTCCTCCACCCACCCCCACCAACCCCTGTCCCCTTACCTGCGATCCGCAGCCCTCCGCTCCGCGCTCGGATGCCACTGGGGTGCCAGGGACCCACGGGACGGGTCGCTCCCAGCCGCCGGGCGCTGGCTCCCTAGACTCCCTCCGCTCCGCGCTCAGATGCCGCTGGGGTGCCTGGGACCCACGGGACGGGTCATTCCCAGCCGCCGGGCGCTGGCTCCCTAGACCCCCGCCAGCTCGCGTGGCGCCAACGGCGAGAAGACCCGAGGACGCCCCGCGCCAGGTGCGCTCTGGCCGGGACGCCCACTTCCGGGACACTCTCTTCCGGGAGAGGCGCGCAGACCGCCGCCGCGCTTAGGTGACCCGCAGCCAATGCCGAGCAAGACCCGCCCCGTTAGGCGCAGCACGATCTCGGTGCTCCAGGCACGGGCGCCGGGGGGCGGGCGTCTCCTTTCCTGAGAGGCAGCTAGCGATGCCCCGGGGCGCGGGCCCCTGCGGCACGCAGATCACTCCAGGCTGGACTCACCGACACCAACGCCGCCAGGAGGAGCGCTTGGCGGGACTCGGCAAACAACCCAATGTTTTAAATGGAAAAAGGACTTGAAAAGACCCTTCTCCAGATAAGACATACAAATGGTCAGCAAGCACATGAAGAGATGTTAATCGTCATTAGTCGCGATGAAATGCAAGTTAACACCACAACACTGACCCCTCCACACACTAGAAGGCCTACAATCAAGAAAGCTAAAAATAACAAATGTTGGCAAAAATTTAGAGAAACGGATACAGAATTTTCCATAGGGAAAATGAATAACTTCCGGAGGTGGATGCTGAGAATATTTGTACAACAACGTGAATGTAGTTAATGCCATAGAACTGTATGCTCAAAGTAATTTAAATGGTAAATGTTATGTGGGGGGTTTAACATAATTTAGCCCCTGCTTTATACCAGACCCCAGAGTCAAAGCTTCTCATCCATTTTCTCACTTTTACTTAACCTCCTAGGATCTTCACACTCCTATTTAACAGACGAAGCTGAACCTGAGAGGTTAAACTAAGTGACTTGCCCAAGGCTCACTCGGCCAAGTCTACACTATTCAATGTTACCTGCTAGAGCACCTACTGAGCAATACCTCCAGCACCTGCCAGAGACATTGTGGAAAGACCAGGATGAACGGGGGCTGAAAGCAGATTACAAAACATGGGTAGATCCTGGGGCCCTGCTCTCAAACACTGAAGTTTCTTGGAGTGGAGGAGATGGGCTTTGTCACCCTTGTGGAGCCTTTTATTCCACCCCACCGCACCCCCACAGAGGAGGGAAGCAGCTGGCCTGATACTGAATATTAGCTCACCTGGGAGGAGTCCTGGGGCTTTGAAGAAGGCATCTCCTGCCCCACTCCCCACATTGCCCCCTAGAGTCCAGTATGTGGGCACAAGCATCCCTATGGCGGGGCAGGATGCACATCTCATGGCACCCCTCTCCTCCCGCCCTGCAGTAATGACACTGTACCCATACACCCGCCAGAAGGACAATGAACTCTCCTTCTCTGAGGGCACCATCATCTGCATCACCCGCCACTACTCCGATGGCTGCTGTGAGGGCACCGGCTCAGAGGGGTCTGGATTCTTCCCCGGGAACTATGTGCAGCCCAGCTGCTGACAGCCTGGGATCTCTGGGATGCTGACCCAAGCACCACCTTGAGTGAGCCTCGAGTCCCACACCAAAGCCTGCTCCAGTCAAGACTGGACCAGCCCGGCACGCCTCCTGGGCTGTGAGCTGTGTCTGTTCCTTCCCTCCATTGCAGTGGGAAGGCGTCCTGGTAAAGACAGAGGAGGTACCCAGAGGCCTGCTGGAGACAGGAAAGAACTGGAAGCCAAGGAGTTTGGTGAGACCTTACCTACAGGGGACCCTTACGCCATGCAAGACAGGGTCTCAGCTGCAAGTGCCAACTTTGAATAAAATTCTGATGACGTCCTGATGATTGCCCTGCAGGGCTAGCGGGCCGAGGGACTGAAAGGCAACCCACCTGTAAGGCTCCCACTAGTTGAGCCTCCTCTGCCTGCCCTAAGCAGCAGTATCTCCCATCTCCTCGGTGCTCACTGAGCCCTCCACACTAGACCCGTGCCCCTCTGTGAAGGTGGGCCGCACCCTGCTCTTTTGCCTGTTGCCTGCTTTGTTATGTATTCAGTCTTGGTTCCCCAGGCTGGGCACTCCTCCAAGAGTGGGGACCAGCTCCCTCACTTAGGTGGGGCTCTCTGAGAGCAGAGCTCACCTCGCCCTCATCCCCCAGACGGCAGCGTGAGACACCTCGCTCACCTCCGCCCCTTCACCTCCTTCACAGCTCTGAAACTCCACAAGAGGGAGGTGGGCCTTGGGTTTCCACTGGCTCTGCTTTACAGCATCATGGCTTTCTGTTCCATACGGGAGGAGAGGGACTCAAAAGGCCCAGTCAGTGGGGCGACTTTGGTTAAGTCCCTGGTTTCTTGCTGCATAGACGAGGCTGGGGTGCGAGGAGACATCTTCGGGCTCTGTGAGGTCCCTGGCTGGCCAGACCCGAGCCCCGGAACAGTGTGCTACCTCTTTCCACCAACAGGAGGTGACTGTTCCCTCTAGCTTTTTATCCTGTGGGGATGCTAACAGGGTGGGGGGGCGGGGGTCAAGGAGCGTAGTGTAGGGTCACAGTAGGTAAAGCAAGATCTAGGCCTGGGACCATCAGCAAGGAGCACCACCTCTCTCCGTGGGGAGTCTGGTGCGGGGAGGTCGGGGGGGTACATTTCGGGGCCTGGGTCCCCTGGACAGAAGACTGGAGGAGGGAGGCCACGCAGCCCAAGGCAACAGTTAACCACAACGCGGCAGGACATGTTCCCTCTCTACCCTGACAGGGAACCCCGTCCTCCCAACTGAGGGGACAAGGTTTGTGGAAACACTGCTGCCTGCTCAGATATGCGTGCCACGCTGCTGCGGCCAGACTCCAGAATTCGCTTGCAGTGGAACTGGGGGAGGCAGCTGAGCTCGGTTAACTGGACAGATGTGGACAGCTCCCAACTCCCTCCTCCAGTCCCCAAATGGACCAACCTGGGATTCCGGGAAATCCTGGAGGGATATACCAAAACGAAAGGGAAAGGGAGTAATAAAACTAGCTTTCTCTTTCCCAACCCCCACCGCCCCACCCCCTCCCCACCCGGGTGGGCCCTGCAGGCCACGTCCTCAGCACCTGATGCAGGTGTAGGCGCACTTCACTGGAGGTTTCCCCGGGCACCACCCTGGCGCGGAAGGAGCTGGGCTCGGCCTTCTGCGCCTCTTGCATAAGGCGGTGCATGGGGTAGTGGTGGCGCGCGAAGGCCACGTCCCCGCCTGCCAGCAGCCCCATGGGGCAGAAGTCGTTGGCGCCGTCGCTCATGTAGAAAAGGTGCTCGAAGGGCACGCCGTCGTGGGCCTGCTCGCGCAGATAGTCGCTGAGCACCTTGTGCTGGCACATGTTGGCGGGGCAGCTAGCACAGCTGTGCGCATGGAAGGGCCGCAGTGCCAGCAGCCCCCAAGGGTCGGGCCCCGACGGGTTGCTGAAGATGCGGCAGAACAGGCCGTGGTGGCCGGCGGCGCGCAGCGCACTCTCCACGCCAAAGGTGTTGGCGTCTGAGATGAGAATAACCTCAAAGCAGGCGCCCTGCTTGGCCACAAACTGCAGCAGCTCGCCCGTGCCGGGCGACAGGGGGATGGCCTCGTAGATGGGGCGCAAGTCCCGCGGCCGCACGCCCTGCTCGCCCAGGTACTGGAAGACGCGCTGCATGTACTCGTTGTAGAAGCCCTCGCGCTAGGTGGCACGCAGGCTCTCAGGCAGCCGCTGGCCCGCCGCGGCACGCGCACGACAGAGTCGTCGCTGTTTTCGTCCACGATAGTCTCGTCCAAGTCGAAGGTCAGGAGGAAGCGTGGTGCGCCGGGCGCAGCAATCCCGCTGTCCTCTACCAGCTTTGTCCTGAGCGACCAAATCCTTTTGTGGTCACCAAAAAGAGTCCCTCAGAGGAAAGCGGGACAGGACCTCTGAGCTTCTCCTGCAGGGTGGGGAGCGGCGGCTGCGGAGGTATCTCCCGGGTGAGTCTGGAGTGTGACGAGTGGGGAGAGGGCCGAGCTGAGGTATTTGGGCGCAGGATGGAGCAAGGGGTGCTCACGGGAATTGGAGGGGACGCTGCGTCTTATCTGTTCCCGGATTTCTGGGCTCCGGCTCTGAGTCCCTCCAGTCCAGAGGGTCCGTGAATGCTGTGCATCTGGGCCGTTCCCTCCACTTGCCCCCCATCCCCATGTTATGTGTTTTTAAACACAATTTAAAAAATGAGTGAAGCACTGATAATCCATGTTACAACATGGATAAACATTGAAAACATTCTAAGTCAAAGAAGTCATACTGAAAAGGCCACTCATATCACAACCATCTTGTGTGCTTTAAATCCATAGCAGTTTTGAAAATGAGGGGATGGGACTTCCCTGGTAGTCCAGTGGTTAAGACTCTGAGCTCCCAATGTAAGGGGCACAGGTTCGATCCTTGGTCAGGGAACTAAAATCCCACGTGCATAGTATGGCCAAAAAATAAAATAAAATAAACGTCATTGGCCTGGTTTGGATCATAGCATCGTCCTTGAACCCATCAGAGCACCCATAGGATGGAACATGGAATTGGCTAAATGTGGATCATATGCCCATCTTCAAGGTGGGTAGCATCAGCCCTCTGGAACTGTTTGGACTGGAAACAGGTAAGAAGTTCCCAAAGGAAAGCTGAGGTTCTGGACTTTGGCATGAGAACAGATGCTGGCTTGGAGAAAGTGGCAGATTCCACACCACTGACGGCCCACTGCACAGCTGTGGGATCTGAAGGCCAAGGAAGGAAGGGGCTGATTTAGGGTCAGGGGCTGCAGCCACCCATCCAGTGCTCTTGCTGTCCGTCCACAACAGCAAGAACCTCTTCCTCTTGCAAAAGGCACAGCCCTCATTGATGTCTCTGGTGGTGGGAGCCCAGGAGTCACACCTGCCCCCTGGCCACATGACTCACCCATCCCCCAAGAACAATACTGCTCATTTATCCAGTCTCCTCCCTCCTTTACAAAGAGCAGAGACTAAATGCTATGGTAGTTAGGAAATTCTTGCTCAATGAAGCAGTGGGAGGCTCAAGGATTATGCCGTATCATGGAATCCATCATTGGCAGCTTTCAGAGACCACATGGGTGCACGTGGCTCTCCAAGACCATGCAGCCTCAGTGTGAAACTGTCCACTGGGTGGCCCAGTTGCTCCCGTATCTCTGACTCTTAATGAGTATGAATATCAAAAGTTTGTTACAGCTGGAAGCCCAAAGGACTGCAAGGCCATGGTCTGCTGTATGGTTGTTGTGTCAGGGACACACTCAAATGTTTAGACGGTTATCACCTCGCTTGGCAGGCTATGCGCCTGTGAGGGGGGAGGCCCTTTTCTCAACCACAAGGGTGTTAGTAACTGAAACATCCCAAAGGGCTGTCTGTGCTGCCCAGGTAGCTGTTGAATTGCCAGCAGCAAGGTCAGCTCAGTAACTGGCCACAGGGGCTTGACAGGGACCAGACTGGCCTGAGCTGGAGGACCATAGATGACTGCCTGGATGGTCAGAGGTCAAGGGCTGTCCTGAGACTTGATGTCTATTGATGCCCACTCAGATGGGACAAAGGATGCCTGCAGTCCCAGGAGGGCCCCACCAGCCCTCAGGAGGCAGCACCTGGGGGCTGGTAGGTCGCTGCACCAAGTTCTGTATAAATTCATAACATGACCATGGAGTGAGCTCAGTCAGGCCTGTGCTGCACCCGGGCTGCCCAGGCCAAGTGGGGCCAGCACTACTCTCTCCAGTTCAGATGGTAGGAGGAAACCCTGTGGGCTTCTGAGGCCCTAACAGCCGTTGACTGAGGTTGAGGTGGATTTGAAACAGTCAGTGACCAGAGCAGACGTTTCGTTCTTCTGCTCTCAGGTTCCAGGATGGGGGTAGATAACCAGCGGCCCAGGTGAACCCCACACTCGTGAGTGACCCCGGGCAAGTCCTGTCCGTCCTACAGGACTCAGAGGTGTGGGGTTAGGGGGGCCGTGGGCCAGTTGTGCTTAACACTAACCCACTAACCCTAACGCCCAAATCTCTACTGTTCACTCCCTAACCCTAACCTCCTCATCTCTAATCCTAAACCCTAAGGCTCCTAACCCCTAGCCCCTAGATACTCGACCTTGACCTGTAAACCTCCCAACCCTTACCCTGACCCTGACTCAGACCGTCTGACCTGACCCTCTAACCCTGACCCTCTAGCCTGCATCCTTTAACTCTAATCCCTCAAAACCTGGGCTCAGCTGAGTGGCTCCATCCAGAGGTGAAGCAGGACCTGTCTTTGGGCCCCCACTGCCTCTGCCCTCTCCTCCCCCCAGGAACCAGAAAGCCCTGGGTTGTTGGACTCTCCTGACCAGAGGGGCAGCTGCTCCTGGTCTAACTGCGCCCACACCCCCCTCCTCTGGGGCCCTTGGCCTCTGGACTGTCTGACCTTCAGTCCACCTTCAAGAGCCCGGAGACAAATCCAGGTGAGACGCCTACTTCATTGGCACAGGTGGGACCTGGTCCCCATCCTCACAGCCTGGCCAGAAAACTTTGTGTGTACTGTCTCATGAGGCTGCCTGTCCCCAACCAGCTGGAGGGGTCGGGAGTTAGATGCGGAACCGAAGTGTCCTTGAGGTTGGAGTGTGGGCAGGAGACGTCAGGAGGGGTGAGAGGTGAGGTGTCATCATTCCCAAATCAGGCAGGGAGTGTGTGCTGTGTTTGCATTTCAGGCAGGGAAGAGTATGTCAGATGGAAGCTCTGAAGTAGCACACCTTGCAGGCCAACCTACCAGGGCAGTTCTTCCCTAAGTCAACGGGTGGTGCAAGACAACGCAAGAAACTGTAAATATATCCTTACAATGAATCTGGCAACTGGAAAGGAAACGTCACAGGTCATGGCAACCAAGGCACGAGGAGCCCATCCCGCCCGCCCAGCCTTGCACAGTCTGGAGGTGGAGCCAGAATAGGCTGGAGAGGCAGCTCCCGGCTAGGGCCTGGGCCAGAGAGCCCCAGGAGGCATGGCAACCCGCAGACAATTTCCAGAGCCCACGGCAGCCGGGAGACGTTCCCTACAGAACAGCCTCTGGCCCTGTGTGTCCACCCTGCACACAGCACGACCCCGTCGACCCCTGGGCCTCATTCACGGCTGTCTGGCCACCCCTCCCCTCACTCCCTGAGTGTCTGAGCCCCCAGGGCCCCCTTGGCCGAGCCTTCTCTGCACACCTGGCTCTCCTGACTATCCCTGCCTCTCTGAGCACAACGTGTCCTTCCCTGGGGTCTGCGGGTCTGGCTAAGGGTTCCCCCTTGACCCCGGGTAGGCACCCCAGCCAACGCTGACACTTGCCTTTCCTGCAACATGGCCCCCTCAGTCTCACCAACTCCAAACTGTGTTGCGTTTACTTCTGGCAAAGAGGGAATGAAGAGGAAGCCCCATTCCGGCCTCACACAAGGTGCGTGCTAACCTTGTGGACCCAAGGGACCACCACAAAGAGGCTGGAAGCCTGGCAGAGGCACAGCCCCTACCGTCACCCCTCTTCCTCGGCCCAGCTTCTCTCTTCTACTATCAAACCCCTCAGCCGCCACCAGAGGAAAAATGTGGGCCTGATCCTGTCACTCTGGTTCCAAAACTGTTCTGTCTATAAAACGAAGTCAAAGCTAGCTGTCTGGCCACCCTTGCAGCCCCTCTGCGATGCGTCCTCCCCACGAGCCAGGCACCCAGCCCCTTCCCCCTGCCCCCACCCTCCTCTAGAGCGAGCTCCGTCCATCCCGCTCCTTCAGTTCAGCTCAGCTGCCACCTCCGCTGACCCACCAGCCAGAGGTAACCTCTCCCTCCGCAGACACACCTGGCCTGCAGCTTCTCTGCCCCGTGCCCGGCTGGGCTGAGCAGAGCTGAGAGCATGCACCTGCTTCACTGTGGAGCCCAGGCCCCAGCACATGGCACAGGCTCAGGGATGTTTACTGGACAGATGGATGACCGTGAGGATGAGCAGGCATATCACTCATGGTAGCGGGTAGTGGTCCTCCTTTTGAGTCTCTACACTTCACCACAAAGTGCTGAGGCAACAGCAAAAGGGAGGGTGGGGGAAGGCGACACCAGAAAGCAACAACTCCATGCCTTCCTCATCCCCCCACAGCACGCATGTGTACACACACATGTGCGCGTACATGCCCAAGCATACCGGCATTCACACACATGTACACACACACATTAAAATATGGACTGCAGTCACACACAGGCACACAATCACACGTGCTGCGCATGCAAAAACACGTGCATACACACATGTGCCTGCCTGCACATAAACACACTCACATGCACTCGGATATACACAGACCTGTGCACAGACAGCACACACACGCACGTGTTTGTGCACACTCACGTAATACACACACATACATACAAAAGCTCAGGAAATTTCACGAAGTTTGTTTTTGTTACAGCCTCCCCAAGAATGAGGAGACAGCAGATGGTCCCTGGGAAATAAAGATGGTCACAGCCCTGCATCTGTCACAGAGGCTAGTTGAAGGCTCAAGCACGCTCTGCCCTGCCCAGTCGTGGGGTACAGACCCAGCCTGCTCAGCTGCCTCAGCTGAGCCTTCCGCTGTCCCAGCCGCTCGTGGGAGAAGCAAGTCTCAGTGTCAGTTGCAGGTCATGTCTGTGCTACTTCCGGACTGGGGGTCTTGTGTTATCTTGCATGGTATCTTGCTGTGGGCTGAGGCTTACATTTTGCTAACTACTCTTCCATAAGCACTTCACCATATTCCTGAATGCCTATGCCCTCCAGAGGCCCCAGTTCTAGAACCCTGGAGTTGGGAAACAGTCAGCCGTCTCTGTGCACAATCACAAAGCTGCAGTCTGACCCAAGTCCACTTCTTGTATGTCTTAATGCTGCTCCACCTGGGGCTGATTGGGGAGGTGCTGGGTCTACAGTCCATGAAGATCAGGGAGACATGATCCCCCTCTCGCAGGCCTGCACGGACTTGCCTTTGCCTGTTAGTCCAAGTCATGCTCTATACAACATCTCTGTTTTTCTCCTCTAGAAAAAAATATTCCCAGAAGCAGCAGCATCTCTTTAGACCACAGTCAGGATGACCCTCCTGGAATGAGCCTCAATCCTGCCTCAACTGGACTCTCTCCTGCCCTCTGCCTGACAAGTACCAGGCCTTGGGTGTGGTCAGTCTCCCCTCCAGTCTGACTGGGCCTTCCTGACCAGAGAACCCAGGAATACCCCCTGAGCCTGTGGACTCAAGCACATGCTGTGGGAAAATGTGCTGATGCATAAAAAAAATGATAGGACTCTCCAAGACCATGAAAAATCACACACAACACGAACCATAAATAACAGCCAGGCTTGTTCTACACTGTGTGAAAACTGTCACTTTTTCACCACACTGGAACACACTCAGAGATGCTCTGGGCCTGGAAGAGCCCCAGGGCCCTGGTGCTGCCCAGACTGGAAAGGGCCTCACATAGCACCTTCTGGATCCTCACTGTGGTGGGATGGGGGATCCAGGGAGACTGCATAAGAAGTGGGTACAGGAGCCCAGCCAAGCTCCCAGGCTTTTGGGGCCTGGAGGGTCAGAAAGCTCCAGAGTATTCCCCTTGCTGAACTTGGATTCAGAGTCCCAGATGCTCTGTGGGCAGCAGGATCCTCCCATGAGGACACTGACCATCTCCTCCAGGCCTCTACCACACAAAGGGTGACCAAACACAGAGCTGTGCCACAGGGGCGCAGGCAGGCCAGGGAGCCTGAGGGAGAGGAGGCGGGAATCGGCAGCACCCCAGTTGCATGGTCTTCTCGTCCCCCTGGAGACCCTGCCCTGGTGCAAAGTTCACTCCCAGGCTCACCGTGAGAAACGCGCTGAGCAGGACTTAGTCTTACCGATGGCCAGATCTCTCGGGCACTCTGCGTCCTGTGTTTTGCTGCAGACAGTACACCCTTAGTAACTGCTCAAGTCACGGATCGAGAGGGTCAATGAATGAATGAGCAAGGGAATGAGTGAGCGAAGAAGGAACAGAAAAATGGGCAGATGGTGGATCCGCACTGCTGTGGTGACCCCGAGAATGAAATGTCACAGATGTGCAAGACTCTCCCACGAAACACAGTCTCCACTGCCTCCTGACCCCAAGCCACTCCCTTCAGGACACCCTTGCTCCACACCCTAAACTGTACCCTAACCCTAGCCCGTACCCTAAACCTTACCCTAACCTGTACCCTAACCCATACCCTAAACCTATTCCGTAGCCGTGACCTAACCCATACCCGAATCGAAAAACTAAGGCATACCATACCCTAACCCATACCCTAACAGTAACCCGTACGCTAACACTAAACCATAACCTAACCCATACCCTAACCCATACCCTAACCTAACCCTAACCTAACCCTAACCCTAAACCTGACCCTGACCCTAACCCCCAAACCTAACCCTAACCCTAAGCCAACACTAACACTAACACTAACCCTAACCTTAACCCTAACCCATAACCCTAACCCTAAACCTTACCCTAACCCTAACCCTAACCTTAACACTACCCTAACACTCACATTTACCATAAACCTTACCCGTTCGCAAACCCTAACCCTAAACCCTAAACCCTAACCCTAACCCGACCCTGACCCTAACCCATACCCCAACCCTAACCCATGCCCTAACCTTAAACTGTACCCTAACACATACCCTAAGCCTAAGCCGTAGCCATACCCTACTGTACCGTAACCCGTATGCTAACCCTAAGCCTACCGTAACTCTTACCCTAACCCTCACCGTAACCCTTAAACCCTAACCCCAAAACCCTAGTCTTGACCCTGACCCTGAAGCTAACCCTAAACCCTAACCCTGAGAGCCTAAAACCCTAAAACCCTAAACCTAACCCTAAACCCTAAACCTTAATCCCTAACCCTAAACCGAACCCTACCCCAACCCTAACCCTAACTAACCCTACCCATAACTAACACTAACGCTAACCCTAACCCTAACACCTAACCCTAACCCTAAACCTCTAACCCAAAACCTCTATCCATAACCCTAACCCTAACCCTAACAAAAGCACCGATGCTACTCCTATCTCAGGCCTTGACACTGTCCATATATAAAGACTTGCTGCTGTCAATATCTATATCCTGACACAATCCTAAGCTTATATCCTGACCTATCTCTTACTGAAGTCCTGAAACTCTCCCTAAGTGAACCTTGATGCTGTCCCTAAGTGAGGTCCCGAGGCTGTCCGTAACAGACACCCCGATAATATCTTTAACCAACACCCTGATGCTGATCCTACAGAGGCACTTGTGGTGCTACTAAGCCTTTCCCGGACACTGTCCCTAGATAAGGCCCTGACGCTGCTTCTAAATAAGGCCCTGATGCTCTGAGTAACTAAAGCCCTCAAACTATCCCTTGCTCATTTACTGACATAATCCCTAGCCCTTAACCTGACTCGATCCATAGCTAATGTCCTGCCTCTGATCCTACCTGAAGCCCTAATGCTGTCCCTAACTAAGGCCCTGACTAGTCCTAACTCAGGCCCTGACACGACACCTAACAAAGGCTCTGATTCTACTCCTAACTAAGGCCCTGACACTCTCCGTAACTAAGGCCCTGAACCTACTCCTAACTCAGGACCTGAACATGTCTTTAACTAAGACCCTAATACTGATCCTACAAAGGCCCTGATGCTGCTCTGAAGTCATGACCTGACAGTGTCCCCAGCTAAGGGCATGACGCTAGGCCTCACTCAGGCCCTGTCACTCTCCCTAAGTCAGGCTCTCACGATGTCCCTACCTGAAGCCCTGACATTGGTTCTAAAAATGGCCCTGGTACTCTCAGTAACTAACGTCGTGACACGATCCCTAGATGTTAACCTGACCCTGTCACTAGCTAACGTCCTCCCTCTGATGATAACTAAAGCCCTGATGCTGCGCCTAACTCAGGCCCTGAATTTAGTCCCAAGTCCGTGACACTGTCCTTAATTAAGGCCTAGATGCTTCTCCTAGGTCAGGGCTTGATACTGTTCCTAACTAAGGCCCTAACACTATTCCTAACTCAGGTTCTGACACTTTACGTAACAGAAGGCCCTGGCGCTAGTCCTAAGGCCCTGACACTACTCCTAACTCAGGCTCTGACGCTAGTCCTAACTAAGGCCCTGACACTGTCCCTAACTAAGGCCCTGACACTACACCTAACTCAGGCCCTGACACTGGCCCTAACTAAAGCACTGACACTACTCCTAACACAGGCCCTCACACGATTCCTTTGAAGGCTCTGATGCTAGTCCTAAGGCCCTGACACTGACCCTAAGGCCCTGCTGCTGTCAATATCTAAAGTCCTGACACTATCCTGAGAATATATTCTAACGAATGTCTTAATAACGTCCTAGAACTCTCCTGATGTAAGCCTTGACGCTGTCCCTAAGTGAGGCCCCGAGGCTGTCCCTAACATAGGCCCTGAGAATGTCTTTAACAAAGACCCTGATGCTCATCCTACAGAGGCAATTGTGCTGCTCCTAAGCCTGGCCTGACACTTTCCCTAGATAAGGCCCTGACGCTGGTCCTAAATAAGGCCCTGATGCTCTGAATAACTAAGGCCTTCAAACTATCCCTCGCTCATTTCCTAACATTTTCCCTAGCCCATAACCTGACTCGATCTGTAGATAATGTCCTGCCTCTTATCCTACCTGGAGCCCTAATGCTGTCCCTAACTAAGGCCCTGACTACTCCTAACTCAGGCCCTGACACTGGCCCTAACCAAAGCCTTCAAACTACTCCTAACTCAGGTCCGACACTGTCCCTTACAAAGACCCTGACACTACACATAACACAGGCCCTGACATGATGCCTAACAAAGGCTCTGATGCTAGTCTTAACTAAGGCCCTGACACTCCCCCTACCTAAGGCCCTGAACATACTCCTAACTCAGGCCCAGATCATGTCTTTAACAAAGACCCTAATGCTCATCCTACAAAGGCCCTAATGCTGCTCCTAAGTCATGCCCTGAGAATGTCCCTAGCTAAGGGCCTGATGCTAGGCCTCACTCAGGCCGTCGCTCTCCTTACGTCAGGCTCTGACGCTGTCCCTACCTGAAGACCTGACACTGGTTCTAAACAAGGCCCCTGGTACTCTCAGTAACTATGGTATTGACACTATCCCCAGGTCATTTCCTGACACTATACCTAGATATTAACCGAACTATATCTTTAGCTAAAGTCGAGCCTCTTATGCCGACTAAAGCCCTGATGCTGTGCCTAAATCAGGCCGTGAATTTAGCCCCAAGGCCATGACACTGTCCCTAACTAAGGCCTAGATGCTGGTCCAACGTCAGGGCCTGATACTGTCCCTAACAAAGGCCCTAACACTATTCCTAACTCAGTCCCTGACACTACCTAACAGAAGGCCCTGACCCCAGTCCTAATTAAGACCCTGACACTGTCCCTAACAAAGGCTCTGATACTAGTCCTAACCAAGGCAATGACACTGTCCCTAAGTAAGGCCTGAGATTACTAATAACTCAGGCCATGACACGATACCTAAAAAAGGCTCTGATGCTGTTCCTAACTAAGGCACTGACACTGTCCCTAACTAAGGCCCTGACACTACACCTACCTCAGGCCATGACAGTGTCCCTAAATAAGGCCCTGACACTACTCCTAACTCTGCCCTGACATTATAACTAACAAAGGCTCTGACGCTAGTTCTAACCAAGGCCCTGTCACTGTCCGAAACAAAGGCGCTGACACTACTCCTAACTCAGGCCCTGACACGGTACCTAACGAAGGCTCTGATGCTAACCCTAACTAAGGCCCTGACAGTGACCCTAACTAAGCCCTTGACCCTACTCCTAACTAAGGCCCTGATGCTACACATAACTCAGGCCCTGACACTGTCCTTAACGAAGGCCTTGACACTACTAATGACTCAGGCCCTGACACTGTCCCTAAATAAGGCCCTGATACTACACCTAAAACAGGCCCTGACACTGTTTCTAACAGAGGCACTGATGCTAGTCCTAAATCAGGCCCTGACACTGTCCCTAATAAAGGCCCTGCTGCTGTCAATATCTAAAGTCCTGACACTATCCTAAGCTTATATCCTGACCAATCTCTTACTAAGTTCCTGAAACTGTCCCTAAGTGAGGCCTTGATGCTGTCCCTAAGAGAGGCCCTGAGGCTGTCCCTAACAGAGGTCTTGATAATGTCTTTAACAAAGACCCTGATGCTGATCTTACAGAAGTACTGGTGCTACTCCTAAGCCTTGCGTGGACACTGTCCCTAGATAAGGCCCTGACGCAGGTCCTAAATAAGGTCCTGATGATCTGAATAACTAAGGCCTTCAAACTATCCCTCGCTCATTTCCTGACGTCATGCCTAGCCTGTAACCTGACTCAGTCCATAGCTAATGTCCTGCCTCTTATCCTACATGAAGTCCTAATGCTGTCCCTAACTAAGGCCCTGACTACTGCTAAATCAGGCCCTGACACTGGCCCTAACTAAAACCTTCACACTACTCCTAGCTCAGGTCCTGACACTGTCCCTAACTAAGGCCCTGACACTACTCGTAACTCAGGCCCTGAGACGATACCTAACAAAGGCTCTGATGCTAATCTAAACTAAGGCCCTGACACTCTCCCTACCTAAGGCCCTGAACATACTCCTAACTCAGGCCCTGATCATGTCTTTAACTAAGACCCTACTGCTCATCCTACAAAGGCCCCAATGCTGCTCCTAAGTCATGCCCTGAGAGTGTTCCTAGCTAAGGGCCTGATGCTAGGCCTCACTCAGGCCCTGTCACTCTCCCTAAGACAGGCTCCCAGGTGATCCCTACCTGAACCCCTGACACTGCTTCTAAACAAGGACCTGATACTCTCAGTAACTGTGGTATTCACACTATCCCCAGGTCATTTCCTGACACTATACCTATACCTTAACGTAACCCTGTCTTTATCTAAAGTCGAGCCTCTTATGCCAACTAAAGGCCTGATGCTGTGCGTAACTCAGGCCCTGACTTAGTCCCAAGGCCTTGACACTGTCCCTAACTAAGGCCTAGATGCTGGTCGAACATCAGGGCCTGATACTGTCCCTAACAAAGGCCCTAACACTAAACCTAACTCAGGCCCTGACAGTGTACCTAACAGAAGGTCCTGACGTTAGCCCTAACTAAGACCCTGACACTGTCCCTAACAAAGGCTCAGATGCTAGTCCTAACCAAGGCCCTCACACTGTCCCTAAGACCCTGACAGTACTCCTAACTTAGGCCCTGACCTGATACCCAACAAGGCTTACTTATTAAATAAGTGATAATTAGCCTACCTGAAGCCCTAACTCTGTCCCTAACTAAAGACCTGAATAGTCCTAACTAAGGCCCTGACACTGTCCTCACCAAGGCCTTCACCGTACTCCTAACTCAGCCCCTGACACTGTACCTAACTAAGGCCCTGACAGTACTCCTAACTTAGGCCCTGACACGATACCTAACAAAGGTTCTGACGCTATTCCTAACTAAGGCGCTGAAACAGGACCTAACTAAAGCCCTTGACTTAGGAGTAGTGTCAAGGCTTTAGTTAGGGACACTGTTGGGCCTTAGTTCGGACTAGCATCACAGCCTTTGTTAGGTATCATATCAAGGCCTGAGTTAGGAGTAGTGTCAGGGCCTTAGTTGGGGACAGTGTCAGGTCCTTAGTTAGGACTAGCAACAGAGCCTTTGTTAGTAATCGTGTGAGGGCCTGAGTTAGGAGCAATGTCAAGGCCTTAGATAGGGACAGTGTGTGTCAGGGCCTTGGTTAGGACTATCATCAGAGTCTTTGTTAGGTATCATGTCAGGGCCTGAGTTAAGAGTAGTATCAGAGCCTTAGTTAGGAACAATGTCATGGCCTGAGTTAGGAGTAGTATCAGGGCGTTATTTAGGGACACTGTCAGGGCCTGAGTTAGCAGTAGTGTCAAGGACTTTGTTACGGATTGTGTCAGGGCCTCAGTTAGGAATAGTATCAGGGCCCTAGGTAGGCACAGTATGAGGCCCTGACTTAGGATGAGCATCTAGGCCTTAGTTAGTGACAGTGTCACGGCCTTGGGACTAAATTCAGGACCTCAGTTAGGCACAGCATCAGGGCTTTAGTTGGCATAAGAAGCTCAACTTTAGCTAAAGAAACGGTTAGGTTAAGGTCTAGGTATAGTATCAGGAAATAACCTAGGGGTAGTGTCAAACTTTAGTTACTGAGAGGATCAGGGCCTTGTTCAGAACGAGTGTCAGGGCTTCAGGTAGGGACAGCGTCACAGCCTGACAGAGAGACGGTCAGAGCATGACTGAGGCCTAGCGTCAGGCCCTTAGCTAGGGACACTGTCGGGGCATGACTCAGGAGCAGCATCAGGGCCTCTGTAGGATCAGCATTACGGTCTTAAGACATGATCAGAGCCTGAGTTAGGGAGAGCGTCAGGGCCTCAGTTATGGATAGCTTCAGGGCCTATGTTAGTGACAACCTCACGGCTTTATTTGGGGACAGCGTCAGGGCTGACTTAGGAATAGTGTCAGGACCTTGGTTAGACATGGGTCAGTATATTAGCTCAGTATAGTGTCAGGCCTTTAGTTATTACTGTCAGCAGGGCCTACATTAGGGACAGCTTCCGGGCCTTACTTACAGACAGTGTCAGGGCCTTAAGAGGACTATTCAGGGCCTTAGTTAGGGACAGCATTAGGGCTTTACGTAGGATGAGAGGCAGGATATTAACTATGGACTGAGTCAGGTTACGGGCTAGGGATAAGGTCAGGAAAGCACCGAGGGACAGTTTGAAGGCCTTAGTTACTGAGACAACCTGGGCCTTCTTTACAACCAGCATCACGGCCTTCGGTAGGGACAGTGCGAGGTCAAGGCCTAGGAGGAGCATAAAGGCCTCTGTAGGATCAGCATCAGGGTCTTGGTTAAAGACATTCTCAGGGACTCACTTAGGGACAAGCTCAGGGTCTCACTTAGGGACAGCGTCAAGGCTCACGTAGGGACAGTTTCACAACCTTAGTAAGAGATGTGACAGGATATATGCTCAGGATAGTGTCAAAACTTTAGATATTGATGGCAGCAGGGCCTTTGTTAGGGACAGTGTCAGGGCCTGAGTTAGGGACAGTGTCAGGGACTGAGCTAGGGTCAGTGTCAGGGCCTTAGTTAGGATTAGCAGCAGAGCCTTCGTTAGGTATCGTGTCTGGGCCTGAGTTAGGAGTAGTGTCAGGGCCTTAGTTATGGACAGTGTCAGGGCCTGAGGTAGGTGTAGTGTCAGGGCCTTAGTTCGGACAGTGTCAGGACCTTAGTTAGGACTAGCATCAGAGCCTTTGTTAGGTACCATGGCAGGGCCTACATTAGGAGTACAACAAGGGCCTTACTTGGGGACACATTCACGGGTAGAGCTAGGAGTAATGTCAGGGCGTTATTTAGGGAGAGTGTCAGGGCGTGAGTTAGGAGTAGTCTCAGGGCCTTAGTTAGGAGTAGCACCAGAGCCTTTCTTAGGAATAGTGTGAGGGCCTGAGTTAGGACCAGCATCAGAACCTCTGTTCGGTATCGTGTCGCGGCCTGAGTTAGCCGTAGCCTCAGGCTCTACTTAAGGACAGTGTCCGGGCATTGGTTATGAGCAACAGAGCCTTTGTTGCGCACACTGTCAGGACCTTGGTTAGGACTAGTGTCAGAGGCTTCTGTTAGGTAAACTGTCAGAACTTGAGTTAGGAATAGTATTAGGGCCTTAGTTAAGGACAGTATCAGGAGCTGACTTAGTTAGAGCATCAAGGCCTTAGTTTGGGACAGTGCCAGAGCCTTGGGGCTAAATTCAGGGCCTGAGTAAGGCACAGCATCAGTGCTTTACTTGCCATAAGAGGCCTGATTTTACCTAAAGACAGGGTTAAATTATGCTCTAGGTATACTGTCAGGAAATGACCCAGGTATAGTGTCAACACCTTAGTTACTGAGAGTATCAGGGCCTTGTTCAGAACCAGTGTCAGGGCTTCAGATAGGGACAGCGTCAGAGCCTGACGTAGGGAGAGCGACAGGGCCCGAGTGAGGCCTAGCATCAGGTCCTTAGCTGGGGACACTGTCAGGGCATGACTCAGGAGCAGTATTAGGGCCTCTGTAGGATCAGCATTACGGTCTTCGTTAAAGACATGATCAGGGCCTCAGTTAGGTGGAGTGTCAAGGCCTCCGTTACGGATAGCTTCAAGGCCTGTGTTAGGGACAGCCTCACGGCTTTATTTAGGGCCAGCATCAGGGCTCACTTAGGGTTAGTGTCAGGACCTTGGTTCGAGATGGGTCAGTATATTAGCTCAGGATAGTGTTAGGCCTTTAGTTATTGTCGGCAGCAGGGCCTGCATTAGGGACACCTTCCAGGCCTTACTTACAAAAAGTGTCAGGGCCTTAGTGATGACTAGTGAGGGCCTTAGTTAGGGACAGTATTAGGGCTTCAGGTAGGGTAAGAGGCAGGACATTAACTACGGACTAGATATACAGTCAGGAATGGAATGAGGGACACTTTGAAGGCCTTAGTTATCGAGAGCACCTGGGCCTTCTTTAGGACCAGTATCACGGCCTTTGGTAGGTACAGTGTCAGGGCAAGGCCTAGGAGGAGCATAAGGGATTCTGTAGGATCAGCATCAGGGACTGGGGATGGGGATGGGGATGGGGACGGGGACGGGGACGGGGATGGGGATGGGGATCGGCTAGGGGAGGGCGAGAGCTAGGGTTAGGGCTAGGGCCATAGTTAGGAATAGTGTCAAGGCCTTAGTTAGGGTCACTCTCAGGGCCTTAGTAAGGGTTAGCATCACAGCCTTTGTTAGGTATAATGTCAGAGCTTGAGGTAGAAGTAGTGTCAGGGCCTTAGTGAGGGACAGTGCCAGGTCCTTTGTAAGGACGAGCGTTAGAGCTTTGTTATGCATAATGGCAGGGCCAGAGTTAGGAGGAGAGTCAGGCAATGAGTCAGGGACACTGTCAGGGACTTAGTTAGGGACAGTATCACGGCCTGAGTTAGTCGTAGTGTCAAGGCCTTAGTTGAGGACAGTGTCAGGGCAAGGATTAGGAGGAGCATAAAGGCCTCTGTAGGACCTGGGGCAGGAGCTGGGACTGGGGCGGAGGCTGGGGCTAGGGCTACGGCTAGGTCTAGGACTAGGGGCTTACTTAGGAATAGTGTCAAGGCCTTAGTCAGGGTCAATGTCAGGGCCTTAGTCAGGGTTAGCATCAGAGCCTTTCGTTAGGTAGAATGTCAGGGCCTGAGTTAGAAGTAGTGTCAGGGCCTTAGTGAGGGACAGTGTCAGGGCCTTGGTTAGGACGAGCGTCAGAGCCTTTGTTTTATATAATGGCAGGGCCAGAGTAAGGAAGAGAGCACCGCCCTTACTTAGGGACAATATCAGTGCCTTAGTTAGGGACAGTATCACGGCCTTGGGGCTAAATTCAGGGCCTGAGTTAAGCATAGCATCAGGGCTTTAGTTGCCATAAGAGGCTCGACTTTAGCTAAAGACAGGGATAAGTTAAGATCTAGGTATACTGTCAGGACATGACAAAGGTATAGTGTCAACACATTAGTTACTGAGAATATCGGGGCCTTGTTTAGAACCAGTGTCAGGGCTTCAGGCAGGGACAGCGTCACCGCCTGACGTAGGGAGAGCGACAGGGCCCGAGTGACGCCTAGGATCAGGTCCTTAGCTGGGGACACTGTCAGGGCATGACTCAGGAGCAGCATTAGGGCCTCTGTAGGATCAGCATTACGGTCTTCGTTAAAGACATGATCAGGGCCTCAGTTAGGTGGAGTGTCAAGGCCTCCGTTACGGATAGCTTCAGGGCCTGTGTTAGGGACAGCCTCACGGCTTTATTTAGGGCCAGCATCAGGGCTCACTTAGGGATAGTGTCAGGACCTTGGTTCGAGATGGGTCAGTATATTAGCTCAGGATAGTGTTAGGCCTTTAGTTATTGCCGGCAGCAGGGCCTGCATTAGGGACAGCTTCCAGGCCTTACTTACAAAAAGTGTCAGGGCCTTAGTGATGACTAGTCAGGGCCTTAGTTAGGGACAGTATTAGGGCTTCAGGTAGGGTAAGAGGCAGGACATTAACTACGCACTAGGGATAAAGTCAGGAACGGAGCAAGGGACACTTTGAAGGCCTTAGTTATCGAGAGCACCTGGGCCTTCTTTAGGACCAGTATCACGGCCTTTGGTAGGGACAGTGTCAGGGCAAGGCCTAGGAGGAGCATAAGGGATTCTGTAGGATCAGCATCAGGGACTGGGGATGGGGATGGGGATGGGGATGGGGACGGGGACGGGGACGGGGATGGGGATGGGGATCGGCTAGGGGAGGGCGAGGGCTAGGGTTAAGGCTAGGGCCATAGTTAGGAATAGTGTCAAGGCCTTAGTTAGGGTCACTCTCAGGGCCTTAGTAAGGGTTAGCATCACAGCCTTTGTTAGGTACAATGTCAGAGCTTGAGGTAGAAGTAGTGTCAGGGCCTTAGTGAGGGACAGTGCCAGGTCCTTTGTAAGGACGAGCGTTAGAGCTTTGTTATGTATAATGGCAGGGCTAGAGTTAGGAGGAGAGTCAGGCAATGAGTCAGGGACACTGTCAGGGACTTAGTTAGGGACAGTATCACGGCCTGAGTTAGTCGTAGTGTCAAGGCCTTAGTTGAGGACAGTTGCAGGGCAAGGATTAGGAGGAGCATAAAGGCCTCTGTAGGACCTGGGGCAGGAGCTGGGACTGGGGCGGAGGCTGGGGCTAGGGCTACGGCTAGGTCTAGGACTAGGGGCTTACTTAGGAATAGTGTCAAGGCCTTAGTCAGGGTCAATGTCAGGGCCTTAGTCAGGGTTAGCATCAGAGCCTTTCGTTAGGTAGAATGTCAGGGCCTGAGTTAGAAGTAGTGTCAGGGCCTTAGTGAGGGACAGTGTCAGGGCCTTGGTTAGGACGAGCGTCAGAGCCTTTGTTATATATAATTGCAGGGCCAGAGTTAGGAAGAGAGCACCACCCTTACTTAGGGACAATATCAGTGCCTTAGTTAGGGACAGTATCACGGCCTTGGGGCTAAATTCAGGGCCTGAGTTAAGCATAGCATCAGGGCTTTAGTTGCCGTAAGAGGCTCGACTTTAGCTAAAGACAGGGATAAGTTAAGATCTAGGTATACTGTCAGGACATGACAAAGGTATAGTGTCAACACATTAGTTACTGAGAATATCGGGGCCTTGTTTAGAACCAGTGTCAGGGCTTCAGATAGGGACAGCGTCACCGCCTGTCGTAGGGAGAGCGACAGGGCCCGAGTGACGCCTAGGATCAGGTCCTTAGCTGGGGACACTGTCAGGGCATGACTCAGGAGCAGCATTAGGGCCTCTGTAGGATCAGCATTATGGTCTTCGTTAAAGACATGATCAGGGCCTCAGTTAGGTGGAGTGTCAAGGCCTCCGTTACGGATAGCTTCAGGGCCTGTGTTAGGGACAGCCTCACGGCTTTATTTAGGGCCAGCATCAGGGCTCACTTAGGGATAGTGTCAGGACCTTGGTTCGAGATGGGTCAGTATATTAGCTCAGGATAGTGTTAGGCCTTTAGTTATTGTCGGCAGCAGGGCCTGCATTAGGGACAGCTTCCAGGCCTTACTTACAAAAAGTGTCAGGGCCTTAGTGATGACTAGTGAGGGCCTTAGTTAGGGACAGTATTAGGGCTTCAGGTAGGGTAAGAGGAAGGACATTAACTACGGACTAGATATACAGTCAGGAATGGAATGAGGGACACTTTGAAGGCCTTAGTTATCGAGAGGACCTGGGCCTTCTTTAGGACCAGTATCACGGCCTTGTTAGGGACAGTGTCAGGGCAAGACCTAGGAGGAGCATAAGGGATTCTGTAGGATCAGCATCAGGGACTGGGTATGGGTATGGGGATGGGGATGGGGACGGGGACGGGGATGGGGATGGGGACGGGGACAGGGATGGGGATGGGGATCGGCTAGGGGAGGGGGAGGGCTAGGGTTAGGGCTAGGGCCTTAGTTAGGAATAGTGTCAAGGCCTTAGTTAGGGTCACTGTCAGGGCCTTAGTAAGGGTTAGCATCACAGCCTTTGTTAGGTATAATGTCAGAGCTTGAGTTAGAAGTAGTGTCAGGGCCTTAGTGAGGGACAGTGCCATGTCCTTTGTAAGGACGAGCGTTAGAGCTTTGTTATGTATAATGGCAGGGCCAGAGTTAGGAGGAGAGTCAGGCAATGATTCAGGGACACTGTCAGGGACTTAGTTAGGGACATTATCACGGCCTGAGTTAGTAGTAGTGTCAAAGCCTTAGTTGAGGACAGTGTCAGGGCAAGGCCTAGGAGGAGCATAAGGGCCTCTGTAGGATCAGAAACCGGGGCAAGGGCAGGGGCAGGGGCAGGGGTAGGAGCTGGGGCTGGGGCTGGGGCTGGGAATAGTGATGGGGCTAGGGCTGGGGATAGTGATGGGGATAGGGCTAGGGCTGGGTCTTGGGATGGGGATGGGGATGGGGCTGGGACTGGGGCTGGGGCTAGGGATGCGGCTGGGGCTGGGGCAAGGGCTAGGGCTAGGGCTAGGGCCATATTTAGGAATAGTGTCAAGGCCTTAGCATCACTGTCACGGCCTTAGTTAGGGTTAGCATCAGAGCCTTCATTAGGTATAATGTCAGGGCCTTAGTGAGGGACAGTGTCAGGGCCTTGGTTACGACGAGCGTCAGGGCCTTTTTTATGTATAATGGCAGGGCCAGAGTTAGGAGGACAGTCAGTCCCTTAGTTAGGGACACTGTCAGGGCCTTAGTTAGGGACAGTATCACAGCCTGACTTAGTAGTAATGTCAAGGCCTTATTAAGGACAGTGTCAGGGCAAGGCCTAGGAGGAGCATAAGGGCCTCTGTAGGATCAGAGGCTGGGGTGCGGGCTGGGGCTGGAGCTGAGGCTAGGCTCTGGGGCTAGGGCTAGGGCTGGGGCTGGGGCTGGGCCTAGGGCTATGGACTTAGTTAGGAATAGTGTCAAGGCCTTAGTTAAGGACAGTGTCAGGGCAAGGCCAAGGAGGAGCATAAGGGGCTCTGTAGGATCAGCATCAGGGGCTGGGGCTGGGGCTGGGGCCGGGGCTGCGTTTCGGGTTGGGGCTGGGGCTACGGCCTTAGTTAGGAATAGTGTCAAGGCCTTAGTTAGGGTTAGCATCAGGGCTTTCGTTAGGTATAATGTCAGGGCCCGAGTTAGAAGTAGTGTCAGGGCCTTAGTGATGGACAGTGTCGGGGCCTCGGTTAGCACGAGCGACAAGAGCTTTTTTAATGAATAATGGCAGGGCCAGAGTAGGACGAAATTCAGTCCCTTAGACAGGGACACTGTCAGGGCCTTAGTTAGGGACAGTATCACGGCCTGAGTTAGTAGTAATGTCAAGGCCTGAGTTAAGGACAGTGTCAGGGCAAGGCCTAGGAGGAGCATAAGGGCCTCTGTAGGATCAGCATCAGGGGCTAGGGCTGGGACTGGGGCTGGGGTTCGGGTTGGGGCTAGGGTTGGGGCTAGGGCTGGGACTGCGGCTGCGGCTGCGGCTAGGGCTAGGGCTGGGGCTGGGGCTGTGGCTGGGGCTTGGGCTAGGGCTAGGGCTCGGCCCTTAGGAATAGTGTCAAGGCCTTAGTTAGGGTCACTGTCAGGGCCATAGTTAGGGTTACCATCAGAGCCTTCGTTAGGTATAATGTGGCCCTGAGTTAGAAGTACTGTCAGGGCCTTAGTGAGGGACAGTGTCAGGCCCTCGATTAGGACGAGCGTCAGAGCCTTTTTTATGTATAATTTGAGGGCCAGAGTTAGGAGGAGAGTGAGGCCCTTAGTTAGGGACACTGTCAGGGCCATAGTTAGGGACACTATCACAGCCTGAATGAGTAATAGTGTTAAGGCCTGAGTTAAAGACAGTGTCACGGCAAGGCCTAGGAGTAGCATAAGGGCCTTTGTAGGATAAGCATCAGAGGCTGGGGCTGGGGTTGGGGCTGGGGTTAGGGTTGGGGCTGGGACTGGAGCTAGGGCTGGGGCTAGGGCTAGGGCTGGGCCTGGGGCTGGGGCTGCGCTGGGGCTAGGGCTAGGGCTAGACCCTTAGTTAGGAATAGTGTCAAGGCCTTAGTTAGGGTCACTGTCAGGGCCATAGTTAGGGTGAGCATCAGAGCCTTCGTTAGGTATAATGTGGCCTTGAGTTAGAAATAGTGTCAGGGCCTTAGTGAGGGACCGTGTCAGGCCCTCGAGTAGGACGAGCGTCAGAGCCTTGTGTATGCATAATGGCAGGGCCAGAGTTAGGAGGAGAGTCAGACCCTTAGTTAGGGACACTGTCAGGGCCTTAGTTATAGGGACAGTACCAAGGCCTGAGTTAGTAGTATTGTCAAGGCCTTACTTAAGGACAGTGTCAGGGCAAGGCCTAGGAGTAGCATAAGGGCCTTTGTAGGATAAGCATCAGAGGCTGGCGCTCAGGCTGGGGTTGGGGCTGGGACTGGGGCTGGGGCTGGGGTTGTGGCTGGGACTGGGGCTGGGGCTGGGGCTGGGGCTAGGGCTAGGCCCTTAGTTAGGAAAGGTGTCAAGGCCTTAGTTAGTGTCACTGTCAGGGCCTTAGCTAGGGTTAGCATCAGAGCTTTCATTAGGTATAATGACAGGGCCTCAGTTAGAAGTAGTGTCAGGGCCTTAGTGAGGGACAGTCTCGGGGCCTCAGTTAGCACGAGCGTCAGAGCTTTTTTTATGTATAATGGCAGGGCCAGAGTTAGGAGGACATTCAGTCCCTTAGACAGGGACACTGTCAGGGCCTTAGTTAGGGACAGTATCACGGCCTGAGTTAGTAGTAGTGTCAAGGCCTCAGTTAAGAACAGTGTCAGGGCAAGCCCTAGGAGTAGCACAAGGGACTTTGTAGGATAAGCATCAGAGGCTGGGGCTGGGGTTGGGGCTGGGGCTAGGGATGGGGCTGGGACTGGAGCTAGGGCTAGGGCTAGGGCTGGGCTGGGCCTGGGACTGGGGCTGCGCTGGGGCTAGGGCTAGGGCTAGACCCTTAGTTAGGAATAGTGTCAAGGCCTTAGTTAGTGTCACTGTCAGGGCCTTAGCTAGGGTTAGCATCAGAGCTTTCATTAGGTATAATGACAGGGCCTGAGTTAGAAGTAGTGTCAGGGCCTTAGTGAGGGACAGTGTCGGGGCCTCGGTTAGCACGAGCGACAAGAGCTTTTTTAATGAATAATGGCAGGGCCAGAGTAGGACGAAATTCAGTCCCTTAGACAGGGACACTGTCAGGGCCTTAGTTAGGGACAGTATCACGGCCTGAGTTAGTAGTAGTGTCAAGGCCTGAGTTAAGGACAGTGTCAGGGCAAGGCCTAGGAGGAGCATAAGGGCCTCTGTAGGATCAGCATCAGGGGCTGGGATTGGGCCTGGGGCTGGGGCTAGGGCTGGGGCTCTGGCTGGGGCTTGGGCTAGGGCTGTGGTTGTGGCTGGGGCTAGGGCTGGGGCTGGGGCTCGAGCTAGGGCTGAGGGTAAGGCTAGGGCTGGGTCTGGGGCTAGGGCTAGGGCTAGGGCTAGGGCTGGGGCAGGGGCTGTGGCTGGGGTTGGGACTGGGACTGGGGCTAGGCCCTTAGTTAGGAAGAGTGTCAAGGCCTTAGTTAGTGTCACTGTCAGGGCCTTAGTTAGGGTTAGCATCAGAGCTTTCGTTAGGTATAATGACAGGGCCTCAGTTAGAAGTAGTGTCAGGGCCTTAGTGAGGGACAGTCTCGGGGCCTCGGTTAGCACGAGCGTCAGAGCTTTTTTTATGTATAATGGCAGGGCCAGAATTAGGAGGACATTCAGTCCCTTAGACAGGGACACTGTCAGGGCCTTAGTTAGGGACAGTATCACGGCCTGAGTTAGTAGTAGTGTCAAGGCCTGAGTTAAGGACAGTGTCAGGGCAAGGCCTAGGAGGAGCATAAGGGTCTCTGTAGGATCAGCATCAGGGGCTGGGGTTGGGCCTGGGGCTGGGGCTCGGGCTGGGGCTCTGGCTGGGGCTAGGGCTAGGGCTGAGCCTGGGGCTGGGGCTAGGGCTGGGTCTGGGGCTGGAGCTAGGGCTGAGGGTAAGGCTAGGGCTGGGTCTGGGGCTAGGGCTTGGGCTAGGGCTGGGGCTGCGGCTGGGGCTAGGTTTAGGG